>NC_139554.1:71950524-72330524 GCF_965112155.1 Podarcis liolepis
TGTTACCAGCTACCACTCTTTCCTTTTGCATCTTAGCTAGAGCCTCAGCTTCCATCTGCAGCGCCTCCTCTTTGTCCACTTCTTTTGCCTTTGCTGTGCCCAAAGATGGTGATGAACGCTGTTTGACTTCATTGCTGCTAGATATTTGGGCCATGCCGTGAAAACAGATGTCCATTAACAACTCCAGTCACCTCTTCTGCAAATCCTTGGCCCCAAAATGTTCAAACCCAGATTCAGAAGCACTGGAAGGAGAAAGAAAAACACTTGTTAGAAACAAAATGAACTATATTTGCAAAACCAAATGAAAAAGTATTTCAAAATGGTAGATTTCTAAAACCGCTTCAAGAACTAGGTCCAAGCTTTTATTATATGCTTGTAAAATGAAAAACAATGCAGTATCAATCAGCAACCACTTGTCTCATTTCTCAAACCAGCTGCATATGCATTTTGTTTGTGCTAAGTAGCCTATAGAATTTTGTGTTATGAGGCAGTACATAAATGCTGCTCCTGCTTCCTTTTGTGTCATTCAGGTGCACAGTCCCAAGGACTGTTGGTTTCTAATAAAGCCTAGGTTCTTCATCTGTGAGACAGACACACATAACCCAACTAGAGGCGAACATGCAAACCCTAAGAATGACGTGTGAGTGTGATCAAATTTTGTAGGTAGTCCGAGAACAGGGGCTGAAAAAGTGCAGCCACTCAAGTTTCAGCAAGCACGCTGTTCAGACTTCCACTGGTGTCAGGGTTAGCTCTGGCTACCCTTCTTCCAGTATTTCCAACAGAGCTGAATAGGGTAGATAAGCACAGGCATTAGAATTCAGCAAAAGAACATAGGTGATGGAAATAAACAAATAAGAGTGTTACTCAGTGGCTGCACTCACACATAACAGTAAGACTAAGCAAGAGCAATCCAATATTGAGTGCATTGCAACAGTTCAGACTAGAGACTACAGGAGCCTAGATCATGGCATGGCATGGCTATCTAGATGGCATAGCTAGCACATCAGCCTGACCGGGTAATAGGCACTCCTTGCATTTGAGGCAAATTGTGCCTCAAAGTGAGACCACTGAATCCAGGAGTACCCCAGAATATGGAGCTGCTCATTGAGAGGCGAGTGCAGTATACTGTACACCCAACTGCTAAATACAGCATCTGTCCATCAACAGTGTCTCCACCTTCTCAGTACTGAGCTTCTGTTTATTGGCCCTCATGATCATCCAACACATTACTGCCTCCAGACAACAGTTCAGCACTGAGACAGTTCCATATGGTTCAGGTGGAATAAAGAAATAAAACTGTGTGTCATCCAAATATTGGTTATGCCAACCCGGGAGTTCCATTAACACTAGAGGAAGCAGTTAGGGTGATGATATCTGTCAATTTCTCCTTCCCCTCCATCCCCTGTTGTGGAAGGTTGGGTCTGCTGGGCCTCTCAGCGGCTTTTGATACCATCGATCACGCCTAGAGGAGCTGGGGGCATTGTTATACAGTGGTTCTGCTCCTTTCTCCTGGGCCACGTCCAGAAAGTGGTATTGGAAGATGAGTGTTCAGACCCCTGGGCTCTCACTCGTGGGGTGTCTCAGGGTTCCGTCCTCCCCCCCCATGCTTTTTAACATCTACATGAAGCTGCTGGGAGAGATCATCAGGGGGTTTGGGTTCATCAGTATGCAGATGATACCCAGCTCTACCTCTCTTTTAAATCAGAACCAGTGAAGATCCTTTGTGAGTGTCTGGAGGCAGTTGGAGGATGGATGGCAGCTAACAAATTGAGGTTGAATCCTGACAAGACAGAAGTACTGTTTTGGGGGGACAGGGGGCGGGTGGGTGTGGAGGACTCCCTGGTCCTGAATGGGGTAACTGTGCCCCTGAAGGACCAGGTGCACAGCCTGGGAGTCATTTTGGACTCACAGCTGTCCATGGAGGTGCAGGTCAATTCTGTGTCCAGGGCAGCTGTCTACCAGCTCCATCTGGTACACAGGCTGAGACCCTACCTGCCCGCAGACTGTCTCACCAGCGTGGTGAATGCTCTAGTTATCTCCTGCTTAGACTATTGCAACATGCTGTACATGGGACTACTTTTGAAGGTGACCTGGAAACTGCAACTAATCCAGAATGTGGCAGCTAGACTGGTGACTGAGAGGGGCTACTGAGACCATATAGCACTGGTCCTGAAAGACCAACATTGGCTCCCAGTACGTTTCCGAGCACAATTCAAAGTGTTGGTGCTGACCTTTAAAGCCCTAAATGGCCTCGGCCCTGTATACCTGAAGGAGCATCTCCACCCACATTGTTCAGCCTGGACACTGAGGTTCAGTGCCGAGGGCCCTCTGGTGGTTCCCGCATTGCAAGAAGTGAGGTTACAGGGAACCAGGCAGAGGGCCTTCCTGGTAGTGGCGCCCGCCCTGTGGAACACCCTCCCATCAGATGTCAAGGAAATAAACTATCCGTCTTTTAGAAGACATCTGAAGGAAGCCCTGTTTAGGGAAGTTTCTAGTGTTTGTTTGAAGTTTTATTCTTTTTTTAATGTTCTGTTGAAAGCCGCCCAGAGTAACTGGGGAAACCCAGCCACATGGGTGGGGTAGAAATAATAAATTTATTATTAATTATTATTATTATTAGGGGATGCTCCAGCAGTATGAGTATGATGAGCATGAGATGCAGTGTAGGTATCCGCATGAAAAATAGGCAACAATATTCCCTGCTTTTCTCCAAAGGGAAACCTATGCTGGATCTTGGAATTGACACCCTCAAATTTAACCCACTATCCTTATTTAATGCACAATCCATATAATTTTCTGGTTGCAGAATATTAAATCTTATGTGATGAAAGACATGGAAGACATTAAAACAGCTGCCAGAGGCATATGCAGTATAGTTAATAAGATGATACAATACTGGCATCTTTGCAAACAAAAAAATAGGATTAAATCTTGAAGCCACTGGCATTTAAGGAGATAGAGAAGGCGTATAACATCAGTAGCAGATATCCCTGGCATGCCCTGGCAAAGCTGGAAAAAATCTATTCAAAACTGGGGAATTTCTAGATGAACTAATGGTCTGACTCTGTACAAAGCAGCTTCACATATCAAAACATTCAAATGAGTTCAGCACGCTAACACTGAATATGTCACTGTAAAAATAGTTATGTTAATGGGATCTTTACTTCTGCAGCACAAAGTGGCAAGAGCAACATACGCAGAATGACAAAAAAGCCTGCCACAAAGGACAATGGAATGTGGTGGGTGGAGGACAAACATTCCTCAGGGAAAAATATCCAGTATGAAGATATGTGGGGATATTAAGCATGAAACCATAGGGAGAATCCCTAGGAAATGTGAATTTCCCTCAGTTTTCCCAGATTACCTTTTATTTCTGCTTTCAGGATTGTCACATCTTGCTTCTCTCTTTCCTGTTCCTAACTTGACATGCTAAAGCAAAAATACAACTAACAGTGAACTTGTGGATAAGTTTCAATACTTGCAGAATCAGAACTTTAACTATGTCCTGTTTTGTACTGGTGCCAGAAGCAACAGATTTTCTAATCATTTATAGTTTATTTTTCTCCTCTGTACGTCAGTGCATACTAAATATAGAGATTCCATAAATATATTAACTTCCACTGAATGGCTATAAATAAGTACAACCTACACTTATGCTCCTACCATATACTGTACGCTTCAGTTCTTATCGGCTGCTGCCTCAAATAAAACTGTACACATTAAACTTTTACATTTCTTATGCCTCTTCCTTGAATAACAAGACCTTTACTCTTTTGTGAAATATAAAACTGCCCAATGAGTCACTTGAACAGCAAACAGTTAAGATCAAAAACCAGTATCATATACAAGTGAAGTTTAACTTGAATGTAGCAATTTTGCTCTTTTCTGTTTACCACAGCATGTCTCAATTCTGTGAAACTATGGGTGGTATTCAACTAAGTTTTACTCAGGACACATTGAAATTGACGAGCATGAATAAGTTAGGTACATATATTTCAGTGGGTCTACTCTGAGTAAAACAGAGCTGAATCCCACCCTGTGACATGATTCCTCTTCAGAAAACTGCAGTTGCAAAATAATACAGAATGCATTGTATATGTCCTCCCTACCAGCTTCTGTAACAAAAAGCTAGTAAGAAGTATAAACACTCAGAACACTTCTAAGCTTTCTCACAGCAAAGAGACTACACATCCAAGAAGTCTAAAGGGATAAAAACTCAGCATTTGAGCATCAGACCTTTAAAAGTAAACCCACTTTTAAATAATAAAAGGCCAACAAGTAAAATCAATTAAGCTCTTCAGTATCCCAGTAAACAAAGATATTTACATGATACAAAATATAAAACAGCCAGTAACTAATATTGCTCCTTATATCTGATGTCCACAAATACAATCAAATACCACTAGTGTCTGAATCTAGAACCAAAGAGTTCTACTACAGTTCTTATAAGCACCCATGGCAACATTACAGTGTTTTGTTTAGCTGTTCTAGCATCTATTAGCACACCCCAGGAATAACACTGGTGATAATCAAATCTGGCTGCATGTATTAAACGTTTCCCAGTCCAACTGCTGCTTAACAACTTGTGGTACCCAAGGGCCTTTGGCCATAAAAACCTGCTCCTATGCACCACAGCATCTATATTACCACCGTTAATTACTACTTTGAGACTTGATCACATGGACACCGGTGATACACCAGCAGCATTTGCAACTACTGTCAACACACGCTGGGGTGCGAGCAATCATATGTCTCTCGGTTGCGTGCCAACCTGCCCAAGGATGCTCAAGCCGCAATTTATTAGACCCCCCACAAACCAAACCCGTGGGAATTTGTTTTGGTGAGTCAAAACTAGCGCTTGTTCTCCGTCTCTCGACGCAATACGATTAGCGGGAAGACGCAGTCATTTGCGTGTGCCAAAAATCCCCAAAACAAAACAACTGCTCTGCAAGGCCGCGAAGGCGAGGGGATGGGTGGGAGGAGTGGGAAAGCCAGAGACTATTCCTCGGCTGCCCTGTTTCTCGCAAGGCAGCATGGAAGAGGCCTCCTTATCTGCTCCAGCGTCTCCTTACTCCGAAGTGGAGCCACACGCAGGCAGCTCCTCCTCGGCGCCACCTTAATTGGCTGGCCTCGGGCGCCAGACGACCCAAGCAGACCAGCCCCCCTCATTCATTCCTCCTCCTCTAGGGGAGTTAGCGAAGAAGCCCCTCGGTGGGCGCCTTGAGGTTGAGTATTTTTGACCGAGCGAGGAAGCGCGGCCTCAGCGGCGAGGAAGCAGGCGGCCCAGAGAGGCTGAGCGCGGGGATGCGCCCCCTCGGAGCCGCGTTTCGCCTGCAGCAAACGCCCCCCGAGGGATCTCTCCCGTTCCCTTCTCCTTCCCCTCGCAGCCTTCCAGACTCGCCCTCACCTCAGCGAGCCTCCATCCCGAAGCACCAGCCGTCGCCGCAGCCATTTCCCGTCGTCCCCGCCGCGGAGAAACTTACTGGCGAGCTCGACTCCAAGCCCGCTTCTCCTCCTCCTCCTGCTGCTTCCCCGCCTCTTTCGCTCCCCGCGCTGGGATGGCTGTTGCTGCCGCGCGTCCACTTCCGGCTCTTAGGGAGGGGAGGCCGGCTGAGGGAAGGGGCGGCGAAGGCGGAGCCGCAGCAGGGAGGCCGGGTCGAGCGCTGGGCTCGTGAGGAGCTGGCTGCTTTGAAGCACGCTGATAGGGTACGGGCTTTTTCAAATGTGGGGAGCAAGCTTTCGGATGCTACAGGACGCTTCGTCGAGCTTAGAAGTGCAAGAAGGGCCACAGGAACGCCCTTCTCGGGTTGCTGCCCCGTAGAGTTACCCGCCCCTCCACCACACGCATCCCAGCCCGCCTTCCTTGGGTAACAGCTGCAGGACAAAACATTCTGCGGGTAAAGCCTTTCCCAGCCTTCGGGTTGTTGTGAGGGGAATAACTTCACCAGTTGAATTTTCTTCACGTGGCTGTTGCACAGGAGGGGGGGGTGGAGTTTACAACCATTCCTACACGCTGTACCTTATCTTGTTATGTCATTCTCTGCGCATGCACTTTTAATTGCTTTCGGAAGTGCCTGGATACTGACCAAGGTGCGATACATCGTCACCTGAAGGCTGCCCTTTTCCCACATCGTCCTGCCACGTGGGCCAGTGAGCAATCTTTGCCAGCTAGTGTTTCGTACTAGAAATACTTTGTAGGGGGTGTCATCTTTTTCTCACAGTGCACTTTTCACAGCTGCATGACAGAAAATTCAGCAGGTAGTGTTCAACTTCGTGCTTGAGGAAGCCTCGTTTCGTATTTCTGCTTGCCACAAAGCAGCTTCAAGGAACAGGATCCCTGCCAGGAAAGCAGAAGGGTGGGGTGGAAACTTAAGCTTTCCACTAATCTCTTGCCAGATAGCAAAATTCCTCACCCCCAAAATAGTAGAACTATTATTGGTATAACTAACTCTTCGAACTAGAGCCTCAAAATGTGACCTGGAGTGGCAACTGGCATGAGAACTTAGAAGGCACAGTCTCAACACTAGTTGTTTTCTACGAAAATCAAAACCCTCCCACTTCTCATCTCACTGGCTGTCTCCTATAATGGGTGGAGGCAAACAACAGTGGGGTGACCGAAAGGGGTTGGATTTCATGCTTCGTCCCAGACAACGTGACTTTTGTTCCTGAGGACGTGCTGTTTATGGCAGCATCTATGGTCAGTACGTCAGGACTAGGTTGGAGATGTCACCAGTGTCTGCATTTTACAGCAGTAAGGACAACACGATGGTCATTTACTTTACTCCTTGACGAGGAATGATCTATTTTAAACACAGTATATCACTAGAGTGAATATTAGGACACTGCCTGTACAAACGTGATTGTTGGACTTGGAACAATAATTCTGCTTCTAAACCAACACTCATATTTCTAAAAACGACCCAAAAGTAATTGTTTAGTTGGCACTGGTTAAATGATTCATTCACAAGTTAGCTTCTACTGAGCGCAGGTTTGCACAGTGATAGTAAATAGATTCAAAGAAGAGAGAGAGAGAGTAAACAATCATTTCCTGTTCCTGCCATTAGATCTAAGTAAGAATGTTTTGAATTACTGGAAACTTGCATAAAAAATGTGAGCTGGTATGCAAATACAGGAACATTGAACTTTATCATATGCTACAGGGAAAAGACTGAACGTACCCAAGGGAAAATAAACTAAAACAAGACATATGAAGTAATATCAATTGAAAGAGCGGACTAGGTCTGAAAAATAGAATTAGGCAGTATATTTTCAGGTTAGACTAGGCAAACAGCTATTGCATAATGCATGTTTAATATCAATGGAAACAATCGTTCAAAAATTGCTGGTGAAAAAAATATTAGCAATAAAGAAGGAGAAATGAAAGTATTGCCATTGAATTTGGTTTTACAATTTTGACAGTATATAAAGATGTTAAAGGCTGAGGTTCAATCTTTTTTTCCTGTAATGTATTATGACAAAACTCAAAACCAAAAACATTTACTGTAATTCCTAGTGAAGGTGCAATTTAATGAAAAAATACTTTAACTGCTTTTGCTAAATTTAAACTAATATTGTTAAAGGTACACCTATATAAGCCAGGAGTTGCCCAGGGATATGAGAAATGGACAAAGTACACAGTAGTTTGTATGCCTCTCAGTCCTGCTTCCCTCATAATTGTCTCTTTCTTTACTTTTTTTGTTTGTTAGGTTGTATTAAATCAGACTTAGACTTTTGTTCCACTGAACACAGTGAAACACACATCCAAGTAAACATGCATAGGATTGTGCTGCTTGAATATTTAAAATGCCAGTAAGACCATAAAGCTATTTAAAATCTCTTGAATACCTTGTAATTGCATCACTTCTTAGAAGTCAGTTGCTTGACTGAAGTAGGAACATCCTGACATGTCACAATATTTGCAGACAATGTGCCTGAGATATGCACAATTCTCCACAGAGTAATAATACTTGAAAAAAGCCCAGAGTTTTATTTACAGAATTTTTCAGCGTGGAATCCTGATACTAAAAACTGGGCTAAATCTACCTCTGATTAGTCCAAGGATACAGGAGGACAGAGGGAAAGGTAATTTCATACTTTTACATGTGTATGCCTCCCTCCTTTCTTCCCTCCTTTGTGGAACTCAAAGCAGAGTACATGTGGTTCCCAGGCAGTCATCCATCCAGGCACTCATCTGCTTAGCTTCAGCAAAGTGGGGGCCTCATGCAATCAGACCAGAAAGGGACCCCTGACCATTAGGTCCAGTCACGGCCGACTCTGGGGGTGCGGCGCTCATCTCGCTTTATTGGCTGAGGGAGCCGGCGTACAGCTTTCCAGGTTATGTGGCCAGCATGACTTAGCCACTTCTGGTGAACCAGAGCAGCACACGGAAACGCCGTTTACCTTCCTGCCGGAGCGGTACCTATTTATCTACTTGCACTTTAACGTGCTTTCGAACTGCTAGGTTGGCAGGAGCTGGGACTGAGCAATGGGAGCTCATCCCCTCACGGGGATTCGAACCGCCGACCTTCTGATCGGCAAGTCCTAGGCTCTGTAGTTTAACCCACAGCGCCACCATACCCTGAGATAATATCTTACAACATTTGTATGGAATTGACTCAGAATATTTTCTATTTTCCATAAAACTACTGAATTATTAGACAAATGTTGCATTAGAGGAAATAATATTTGACATACTGTACAACCCTATAACCTGGTTCACAAATCACTTTAAACTACAGTATTGTTAGCTATGGTTTAAAGGTCAACATGCAACATATACTACTGAAAATTTTAACCACCCCGTTCCTACCCCACCCCTGCTACTGGTAGGCTGCTAGGACCTAAAATGTGGCTTGGTTTAGTCAGTGTTATGTTGAAGCTGGGCACATTCCTTGGTTGTTGGGGGAAAACAAACCATGAGCCTGCATTTGGACACAATGCTAAGCCAAACCGTGGCTTAGCTCCCTGCCACCACAAGAGCAGCAGGGGGATGGGAAGAGCAAAGCTGCTGTGATTTTCAGCCTGTGCACCAGCACACTGCATTCACCTTTAAACCACAATTAAGCTTAACTAAGCAGTATGCAGACGCTGACAATGTTGTAAATAAGGGACCCTCTTTAATCCTTTTCATAAACAGCATATGGAAACATTAGTGCTGATTAGTTCTTTTTCCTCCCTTATCTATTTAAAACATTTTATGCTACTTTTCCATTTTAAAATATTAAAAAGCTGATCTCAAAGGTAACAACATATCATAAAGAAATTATTTAGACCACTCAATAATTGCTCCATTTATAAATAAAGGCAAAATGAACAATTAATAGGAATATTAGCCAGGTTTACTATATAACTCTACCTTTGTCTCTACCCTTATCCATATAGTTTCCTTCCTTCCCATATTCTGTATGTTGTGATAACTGCAACGTGCCACATATGTCTCAGTGCCTCTTGTCATGGAACTCTGTAGGTCAGGAAGAAAGACATATTCAATACCTTTTTCCCCTCTTCTGCATCATTGGTTAGCTGCTGGGACCGGGATGGGAGGGCGGGGAGAGGAAATGGAAAAGCTTAAGTTTGATAGGATTAATGTCCGCCTCCTGTCCTCTGTCTGGTTCACACAAGAAGCAGTCACACATAATTTTGGAATATCTTATGTATGCTGACTTTTATTGCTGTTGAAGACCTTCACTATGGTTGAGACAATATTAACTTAAAAATGAGGCTCTGGTGTGTTGGATCGAGTCACGTAGGTCTGTCAAAACATATCTAAATTGTTGTTCTGGAAAAATATCACAATTCAAAACATCCACAATAGTTAAATAGGGCCCTCCAGTTTTAAAATCAACCATTACATAAAAGTATATTGTGGGACTATACTGTGAAACGGTGTTTATGTTTTTTGCAGAGATTGCATTTTTATCAGTGTGATGGATTGTGAAAGTAGGTCAGAACCTTGATTAAGGATTACTGTGTTGTGGTGGTAATGTTTTAAAGCAGTCAGCACATTAACTAATCACTGTGGTTCATACTCACACTAGAGTCCACAAGTGGGGTAAAAATGACTGTGGCCCACCGGTTACAAAACTCCCTTTAAGGAGTCTCAAAGCGGCTAACATTCTCCTTTCCCTCCTCCCCCACAACAAACACTCTGTGAGGTGAGTGGGGCTGAGAGACTTCAAAGAAGTGTGACTGGCCCAAGGTCACCCAGCAGCTGCATGTGGAGGAGCGGAGACACAAACCCGGTTCACCAGATTACAAGACTACCGCTCTCAACCACTACACCACACTGGAGCTGGAGCTAGTGCTGAGGATCTCCTTGAGAGGCCATCAGGAGGAGACACCTGCTGAGGAACATTTTTGCTGTCACGGGAGAAGGTGGGCCCGGCTTCCAGTCCTCAGGAATACTGGCACCAAAAGGTCCGGGTCTTGGCTGAAGAACAACAGCATAGTATGCGTTGACAGACTCAAGAGTCATTGCGTAGCTTGTAAGCAAGCAATTCCTGAAACATATTCACTACCAGCAGCTGTGGTTAGGGTGTGGTCTACAAGAACGGAGTTTACAAGGTCTCCCTCTTGGGCCTTCTGTTCTCTGGAAACAACATAGGTTTTGGGCTCCTTGGTGTAATTTGCATGCTTTGCTGTGTTGTATCTTGCCTGAACTCCCTGTGATATTGACCTTTGACCGTTGCTTGACTTTGCCTCTGGATCATGTTTTGGACCTGAAATTATCCCCTCCGCTTGACCCTGGTTTGTTTGGACTGTGCTGCACCTTCAGCTTTGCTCTCCTTGGTGAATATTTTGCCAAGTTGCTTATAAATCCTGTGAGGGCCCTGAGGACACCCACTGGAATGTGACACAGCAAGAAGGAATTGCAGCTGTTCACTTAAGACTAGGGAAAGTAAAGGGGTATGCCCAGGTGAGTGGTTCCTTGTCCCTGGATGGACTGTAAGAATTTACAGTAGCTTATTCCTATCTGCATAGCTCCATCCTGGGTTTTATTACTTGGTCACATTAAGTGTGCTGCTATGTTGGAACTGATTGATCTGGCCTAGTTATCTCTGAAAGAACCAGCAAAATAATATATGTTATTCTTGGCTTGTTTTTTTACTGCAACTTATCTGCAGGCTAAAGAATACTAATTATCCTACAAAAAGAGAGAAAAAGACTCAGTAAAGGAATGTAGTAAAAGAAATTTAGGGAAGTTTTTAGTGTTTTATTGTGCTTTTAATTCTTTTGGGAGCTGCCCAGAGTGGCTGGGGAAACCCAGCCAGATGGGCGGGGTATAAATAATAAAATTTATTATTATTATTATTATTATTATTATTATTATTATTATTATTAAGTGATGGAGGGGAAGCAGCAATAACAAGAGGAATGCCAAAAAGTAGAACACGATGGACAAGATAAAGCTATTCAATTAATATCAAAAACCCTAAAAAACTTGGACCCCTAATAAGTTTTTATATAAGCCCAAGAGCTTCTGCATGCCTGGGATAATTCTTATTTCCTTTTGGATTGAAGACCCTCTTGCCATCTAACAAACTGCTTTTTAACTTCTCCCATTTTCAAAAGTGGTTTCTCACGTAGTGCGAGCAAAAGGAGGGACAGCTGTTTAAGATACACAAGTCTCAATCTTCTTTAATGTACAAAACTCACTGCATGGTTCTTATGCATTGCCAGGCGTAATTTTAAAGTTTGTTCACACATTTTAATCTATGCAGGGTATGGACTTCATGCCACAGGCAGTAAGTGCATAAAATGTTTTCCGTGGGTACTAGACCTAATTGACCCATGTTAGCCGCTGAAATCAATTACTAATTTTGTTGTTCAGCTTTCTATTTCATTAGTGCTTCCAAAAGTACTGACTTTTGGCCATTCTATATCCAATTATCTAAACCCTGAAGAATCCACCTCCCTGTGCTTCTTCATATTTTGCTGGTGAGATCATGTTGTTCCTTGACATAATTGACACATTGCTGTGCAGCTTCAAACAAAGTCTAACCAAGGCTGCAGATGTGACTATTGATTGTGGAGAGCTATGACAATGAGATTTCTCTGCATTTGCTCTAAAACGGCAACCAGTGTGTGTCTGTATAATGGGGGAAGGGGTTAACTGCAAATAAAAAACTACAAATAAAATTTACTAAAACAGATGGGCAAAATAGATATTTATTTTCAATTACCGTACTGCACAGGGAACCCTTCATCAGGCGGAATGGAAAGGTGATTTGTTTTCCACTTAGGTTGTCTCTGCACTCAGAGGCTGGCGCCCATTGAGACTGCTAGGGCAAAAGGAAGGGAGCCCAAAAGTAGGTGGAGCCAGAGCCAATGACAGGCAGAGTCAACTAATTATAGTTTCATCTCCATCCTCCTTCCTGCTGAATTCTTCAATGGCAACGCTGCCAGAAGCTGCCAGCCACTGCCATTCTCTAGAGTCTAGACTGGCTCCACCAACCCTCCACTGATCCGCATTATACACAAAATGCTCATGGCATTCTGGATCCCCGGGGGATTGGATTTTGTTCTCCATCCCATGTCTACATAAAAGCAGTTCTCTCTCAGTGCCAGGGCAGGGATTAGGATTAGCCTGTTTAGGCAGGATAACTCCTCCTATCTAATTTCCAGGGTAATTCTCCATAAGGGAGAGGACACCCTAGATGTGTAGCATTTGGTTAAGAAATAAAGCTTTTAAACTTCCATTGATGTCTGGTTGTTTATCCTAATATCCTTGCATTGCCTTTCAAATAAAACTCCTCGGCTGTGTTCCCAGAACTGAGAACCTTGTCACACACAGCAAGGCTGTTGTTTTGAAGTTCCAACTCTCAAACGGGATCGTAGCAAAACAACAACTTCATTGTGCATCTTCTCATAGCTCTACAATTTCTGTGGTTAATCGGAAAAATAATTGAAGTTAATGTGTTAAGAATTATCCAAAGCTTATTCCACATTGCTTTTTTTGTCAGCAGAGACTGGTGTAATAAACTATGTGAAAGCTGCATGCAATTCTTAAAATTAAGTATCTGACTGGCATTTCTCTGTGAATTTTTAAGCATGCTAATTGCTACAGATACCAAATGTTCTTTTCAGATATGTCCTCAATAATGGCAAGTGAAGCAACAATTTAAAACTGAGGGTACATCTTTCTGACATTTAAGATTACAGCTTGGCGCTTGAATAACTCTGTCAAGACCTTAACTGCGCTCATTTATTCAATATTTAAAGTTCTTCTTGTGATAAAGACAGTTCTGTATCTACTGGTGCTTGGTGGAAATTAAGAAGGAATTTCAGGAATTAAAATCACATTTATTTCCTTTGATGTTTTATCAGGACTATAAAAGCTTTGTTCTCTATGTGGCCTACTGTCACGGCTCTCAAAGTGTGAGAATGAGATACAGGAAGTTGCTAAGGAGATTGGAGCAATTGCCAAACCCTTCCAAGTCTAGTTCTGTGAATTATTTCATTGGAACAGGAAACAAAGTGCTCTCATACAGCTTTCTTCCAGTAAAACAGGCAGCTGAGTGAACCATCCTGCACCCATACCAGTCTGGTGTTACTCTCAGAAACAATATAACAGTATTTTTTGTTTGCTTGCTTATTTAGATGCCCCTCACAACCCAAGACTTGAAACTGTATTTTACATAGCTTGCGCATAAATCCAGCGCTGGTTGTTAATGGTAACACCCCAGGATCAGGAGAATAGATGAGATCTGTTGAAAACAGACCCAGCATTAGGAGGATTGACCCTGCGGCAGGATCTGAGAGCCTTGTGGATGCCAGGAAGTGTTTCAACTTGTCTTTCATCACCGAGCCCTACTCTGATAGGAGAACTACAAGATGGATGTATAGCCAAAGTAATGTGGCAAGACCTTACCCTTATAAAAACTTGAAGGCCAGACTTCCTCTGTGTGAGCAATAAGGGGACTGAGCTTCCTACTGTTTCCTGCCACAGATCATAGCTGTCAAGTGTCCCTTATTTGAAGGGACAGTCCCTTATTTCAGCGCCATGTCCCGCTGCTGTCCCTTATTGATGGATGTCCCTTAAATGATGTCCCTTAAATTTCTAAGGAAGCAGCTCCTCTCCCTCCCTCCCTGCCAGCCAGGGAGGAGGGAGGCTCCAACTGTGTTGCTTGGCTGTGTTGCTCACCCAATAAGAAGTCTAAGAATGACTGGGGGGTGGAGCTTGCATGCCTTGTGCTGACTCTACAGTTATATGATTCTATGATCAAATCATCTGCATTGCCTGGGGACTTGCCTTTGCTCAGCGCTTCCCAGCAGAGAGGTGACAGTGGTTTCCCTTGAGGCTTCATTTGGCTGCTGGCTGGGCTTTCTGCCTTTAGCTCAGAGGGGCTCAGACGTTGAACATACCTGTGCTGAGTGCTCGGATCGGAATCGGATGGATACGTCATCGATGGCCCACTCACCCTTGCCGGCGGAAAGGTCTGTTTGGAGCGGGGGCACATGGTGAGGGAAAAGGAAAGGAGATCTCGTGGGAGAGGGGGGGCTTTTGAATTTGTTTTGGAGGCTTCTTTGATTGACTTATGAGGGAAAAGAAAGGAGCTGGTTGACTAAAATGGTGGGTGACTGATGACCTCGTGGCGAGGGTGTGTGTGTGTGGCTAGTTAATGCAAGCTGACGAGGTTTTTGAATGCTGGACACCATTTTGTTGCATGTGCTATTGCAAACTTTGCAGTGCAAAGCCAGGCCGGGGAGCCATCTTAAGTTGAGGCTGCATAGGCCTTGTGGTGCATGTGATTCAGATTCTATTCAGTTGAACCTCTGGTTACAAAGTTGGTTGGACAGTGTTCTTGAAGCTACCAGCATGAGTTTGACCAGACTGCAGGAGGACAGGAAGACTGGAGTGCCTGGAACAGGTGAGGCTGCAGGTCCCTTATTTTGGCTGCTGATCCCTTATTTTCAAGGCTGCTGGTCCCTTATTTTCAAATCTGTAAGTTGACAGCTATGCCACAGATTCACTTTTTGTTATTGCAACTAACAAGAGTCCTGTTCATGCCTTGTTATACAGATTGTGCATACACATAGCCTTTGAAACACACATGGATCTTTTTTTAGTACACCAGTACTACACTTCTCTGAGTTAAGAGGAAGGGATTTTGGACAGCAACTACTCTGTTGCCAAAACATATGGAAACAAGCCTTAATGAGACTTGCATAGGAATTTAAATGCAATGAAGGTTTGTTAATTTTAACTAAATCTTTGAGTGAACATTGGTTTGAAGAACCACATATATTTTCCAGGATATATACCCCAAGAATTGATAGACTTGGAAATGATAGTTGATGCATGGCACTGAAAGCATTCTAAATTAAGCATCATTTTCAGGAAGAAACTAGATTTCTTAGCAACAGGTATGTGGTATGTTTTTGCCAAGTGCTATTTCCTCCTTTTTCGAGAAAAGGAAAACACTTGGCAGTCTGCAGATTTTTTTGCTCTCGCTGGGAAATAGATCATGTTTTGCTGCAGCTGTCTGCTAAGAAATGGAAGAGTTGTTTTGTGAGGATTACCGGCAGTGTGTGTTTCCCTCTTTTCAGTATAAATAATCATCCCAACTGTAGTGAAAGCACTTCGCTTATTTTGTGTGTGGGTAGCATTTACTGTGGAACAATGTGGCCGACAGCAATAAACACATTTCTTCAAAGTTTAAGATGCAGCAGCACTACATGGTTTTATATTCAGGCCTATTGAAGATCTGCCAGCTGAGAGACTATAGGATTTGGCATAAGCCCCACAACACAACAGATGGTCCCTTCCAACTCTACAATTCTATGTGTCTATGGACACATAACTCCCCTAATACACCAGTGATTCCCTCCTGAAGCCCCTTTCCCCTGCATTCATATTAATTGGAAGACTTGTGTTTAGGTTTGACTATACAGAAAAAATGTTTATATACAGCACATTTGTTTACAACCTTTAATTTAAAACTATTTTGACTTGCAAGGTGGTTCACTTTAAAACCCCCACTTAATGGCCTTATTTTACCAGATGCACAAGCTTCTGTGTTTCATGAGCTACTATATTCAGTAGGGGCAAGGATTCGGTACAATTAATTTCCCCCCCTCCATCTAAGCTATACTACTGCTATCTTGCCTTGCTTGATTTGTCCACAGCTAGATAGACTTCTGACCTGACTCAAGTGCATGTCTACCCAAAAGTAAATCCTGCATTGGGGTTGATGACTCCATCAGTACAGCATGAGACTCTTAATCTTGTGGGTTCGAGCCCTACATTGGGCAAAAAGACTCCTGCATTGCTGGGGGCTGGACTAGATGACTCTGGTGGTCTCTTCCGACTCTACAGCTCTATGATTCTATAGTTCTATGACTTTCAGGAAGCCAAACTGGAATTCCTCTGCATAAGATCTTGGAGAACCTCTCTGGTATGAGTAGATGTTAGTACATGTTAGAAAACTTTTAAAATATTATAAACATTCCCTTAATGAATGAAAAGAAGAAAAAACCAAAATTACAAAGACACTAAGCTAGATAATTCACATTCTATAATGTTGATTTATGAGAAAGAAAACCCAAATATGACAAGAACATGTGAAGATACATATATAAATAACCTTGATTCCAAAGTAAAACATAAACACTTCCTATAGTTTAAATAAAAGTCAGAAAATGAAAGTCCCCCTCCAGCATTTGATCAAGTACATAGGGTTTAAGATTGTTTTGAGTAGATATGATCTGAGCTTTTACAAATTCTCTCTAGATGTCTCAAATTATTATTTTATTAAAAATAATTTTAATGAAAGATTTTCTTGGTTTATAAAAGTACATGCATTGTCTCTTTTTCAGGTTGTAAAGTCTTCTCTACAGATCAGTTACATTTGAGATGAGACATAAGTGTTATGCAGTATTCATTTATTACATTTCCTTGGTAGTGAGGAGTCTCAAAACTTTTTATCCCAAAATCAAGTTTTGGGTGTTTGGAATATGCCATACGTTTCATCAAAGGCAGCTAAAAAAACAATTCAAAAGTGTAATCCACAGATTTTAGCATTATAGCCACATCATCCCAAGTACCACAAGATCTACTGCACCACTGCATTGGCTCAGCATCAGTGTTAAGTGTAACCCAAAGGGTTCTGATTTCCTCCTCCTGCCCTCCAAAAGGCCCAAAGATCAAGTAGTTGAAGGATGCAAGGACTATTAATGTGGTTGAACCAATGTTTCTGCCATTCCGTTTCAGTATCAGAAGTGCAGAAGCAAACACACAAATTTGCAAAGCCACCCTAAGTTTATTTACACTCTTTTACCATAACTTCTCTTATTTCACTTTCTTCTTGGTTCTCTTATTATTGTTACTATTGTTATTTATTCAATTTGTATACCACCTTTCGGATGCGGGTGGCGCTGTGGGTTAAACCACAGAGCCTAGGACTTGCCGATCAGAAGGTCGGTGGTTCGAATCCCTGAGACGGGATGAGCTCCCGTTGCTTGGTCCCTGCTCCTAGCAGTTCGAAAGCACGTCAACGTGCAAGTAGATAAACAGGTACCGCTCCGGCGGGAAGGTAAACGGCATTTCCGTGCGCTGCTCTGGTTCGCCAGAAATGGCTTAGTCACAACACTAGCCACATGATCCGGAAGCTGTACGCCGGCTCCCTCGGCCAATAAAGCGAAATGAGCGCCGCAACCCCAGAGTCGGCCACGACTGGACCTAATGATCAGGGGTCCCTTTACCTTCACGTTTTGTACCACCTTTCAATCAAAGATCACAGGACGGTTCACAACATAATTTTTTTTGTTTTAATGTAGCTATGTGGGCTTTATTTTCTTGTTTGTTTGCTTGTTGGTAGCTTTAGGTTGCTCTGGGAAAAATAAAGCAGCTGCCAAATTAATTAAATAAATAAAATAAAACTTTATTCTTCTAGGACAGCTCTGATTATGGGGTCCCATATATCTGCAAAGGGTCGCCTGTTCTGGAGGACTCTGCCTTGCTGGAGGGATTTGAATTTACTGGCGCCTGGGGATCCTCCTTCTCCGGGAAATTCCAGATGCTGGGACCAAGGGACAATGATTGATTCAAAATGAATAACTCTCGGGCTCCCCCTTCCTCTTCTTCCAAGGCTTCTTGGCCACTGACAGCTTCCTCTACATCAACTCACCGCCCCCTCCCGGCTTTATTCTTCCTCAACGCGGCGCGTCACTGAGCAGGAGGGCGGGGAAATCAAACTAGCACCGCCCACCGCCGCTACCGCCACGTACCTTCCCCCAGCGCAACGCACCTCCCCAGGCCTGTTTCGCCGCCTGCGCAACCGAACGCGGCTGCTTCGCCGTCGCCCAATCGTGGCCCTACGCGATGCCCAGAAGGGGGACAGGCTCCGCCAATCCGCGTGCTCCGAGAGGTGGTGCCTATTACTATGGGAACGGGGGAACTAGGTTTCGCTACAGATCTGCTTCAAGGGGGTGTATCGGCGAAGAGAGAGGCTGAGAGGAAGGAAGGGAAGAAGGCAGGGAAAGGGAAGGGAGGAAGGCAGGAAGGCGGGCGGAAAAGAAGCCACCAGGTGCCTGGCAACTGGGCTGCTGTTGCTGGGGGCTCTGTAGGCTGCCTCTCTCTCCTAGCACGCGAGTACACAATAGGCAGAAGCCACATCAGCTGGAAGACGCTCAGGATCTCTCCGTCTCCATAGCTATGAATCACAGCGAGATAAAGGTAAGTCAGGTTTCCTCCAAAGCTGGACCAGAAGGGGCGAGCTGGCTGCCCGCTGGGATGGTGCACTTGCTTGGACCCTTCCCTGGGTAATGAGCTCAGTGGACAGGTGTCACTCTTAAGTTTCTTCTTTGCCCAACAGGTTATTCTGGCAGCACATTTTAAGCCGTGGGCAGGGTGGGAAGTGGGAGTCTGATGGATTTATTTGCTTTTCAACTAAGGGGCTGTCAAATTGGGTGGTGGTGAGCCATGGCTATTGTTGGCACCTGCAGAGCTTGCCACCTTCTGAGAAAGTGTGCTTGCCCAAGGTAGGAGAAGTGTAGCGTCGGTTAAATTGATGGAGAGGAGCTGGTCCAAGGGGTTAGCTGCACCTGGGATACTCATGCTAGCTAGCACATGTAGTCAAAGTTCCCTTTTGAATGGCAGAATTAACGCCTGTGACCTTGTGATGACATCAGTTCACCTAGGGAAAAAGTGGGCTTTTAAAAAGTCAGAAGTATGCCCAGTTTTACTCTTCTTAACTCATCAATGGGATGGAGTGATAAAGGCATTATGTGAGCAACTCTTGTCCTCAAATATACAATGCAGCAAAAAGTAATACACACACACACACACACACACACTAGTTACTATATTGTTGGGGTACAAAAGTATTTGAAGTATAATCAAGTGTTTTCTGTGTTACTTCTTGAGATGGGCATGGTAGGACCACAATCTATGAGTAAGCTCCCCATTTATTGCATATTTAAGCCTGTCTTACGCTGTATGTTTGTATGTTTCAGATCCTTGTATTCTATTTTCTATGCAAGGTGTCCTTAATATGTCAGCTACATCCAAGTTAATGTGTGTGTGGGAAATTATACTTAAGTTAATCTGTGGGTAAGCATACGTAGTCAGCTCCTTGATGTAGGCACGTGGGTTGTTTCCTTTAAATTGTAGAATATTGCCACTTTGTTTTATTGTGCTATCAGAACAATTATTGTTTAGTTCTTTAAAAACACTGTGAAATAAAATGGTTCTAGCAATGAATGAAAGCAATGAATGTTGATTCATCATAGCCCTTGTTATGTGTAAAAAGGGGGGGGGAGTGTGCAGGGAAGCAAGCTTTCTTTTACATTCACAAGAAAACCTTGACTGAACTGGTTTTAATGCAGTTCAGGGCTTCATGTTCAGATAAGATGGATATCATTAGTCCTGGCTAGGTCCCTTGTGCACGATGTCCTCAATGGGTGCCATTCCTGAGTGTGCCTACCTCCTCACTGGTGTCCCAACTAACCATTAACTTGCTTTCTTCTTCTGGTCTCAGTCGCATATCTGCCCAAAGGGAGAGAGTTGTTCTTTCTTGTTACTTTTGCTACTGCTTGAATACTCGGAGAAGACAGGTGAGCAGGTAGTGACAGCAGGAAGGAGCAGCACCACCAGAGCCAGGAGATGTTGGTAATTGGTCATGGCCTGCTGGAAAGGTGTGGGCCTCGGCAGATGACAAATAATGCCTACCTTTGACACTCATTTCTTATGTCACTGCCAGTACCTGTGGTCCCCCCTGGCTTCTCAGAAGATTAAAAGAGGACTTCAGTGATTGTGGCTTTTATACTGTGACAATTATTTCAGCATAATCACATTATCTGATTTTATCTGCGTTGTTCAATTTAATAAGATCTTTATTTGAAAATGAAGAACGGTTTTAATATTTACAGTATTGTCAACAGCCTTATTTGGGAATTGGGCCATCACTGAATTTAGCAAGGTAATTCATTTCACATGGGTGGGAATCTTTTTTCCATTTTTGATTGGCCAGCTGCTCCACATAGAGCAAGGGCAAATTCATCCATTTGAAGATTTTTCTATTGCATTCTTACCCTTCTGCCTTGCAGGAAACTTGTAAAGTGACAAATAACGATAAAGAAGTGTAGTAAGGCTGGCTGCTCCTGGTTCTCCTCTGACAAGGACTCTCCTGGCTCAGAAGACAAACTTACAAGCTCTGTGCCTGGCCCTTCAGGATGTGCAGACTCCATTTAAAGCCAGTTGCACACCTCCATCCAGATGAACAGACTTCCCAGCACACAGTACAGCTAATTCATTTGCTATGCTGGCTGGAGCTGTTGCAATTTCGAGTTGAACAATATCTGGAAGGCTACAGGTTCCCCATTCCTGATGTAATGGATTTGTGGTGGTGTTAAACAAATTATTAGGAATACCTTTGCTTTGGTGCCAGAAATTTATTAGATGCTAAATAGAACCACATTGCTAACTTACCTGTCTTGCCTGAAACAAGTTGGTTGGTGCAGCTGAAAGTGGTTTAAGAGTGCCCCTGAGAAGGAATTTGCACTGGGAGGTTTTCCCCATTCCTGTGATTGGTGCTTTTTTGTTTTTTTCCTTTTAAAAAGGCTATGGAAAAAAATAATATATTGACATGTATTATTGGAAATATCCAAAAGTTGAGAAAGGAAAAAATGTTCCTCCCTGAATATATATGCAATGTGTCTCTTCCTTCAAATCCCTCCTTACACCCTTTCTTGGGTGGCCTTGGTTTACCCCCTTAATCCTCATGCCATTAATCCTCATTTCCAACTGTGACCAGTTTTAAGAAGGTGTAACTGCATTTGGTTACATTCATCCCTTCTTGCTCTTGTCTCTCTCTTGCATTTTCCATTGCATCCTCTGTGGGCTCAGGAATAATGATGGTGCTGTATAAAATAATTATTAAATGTCTGAGCAAGTATGATGCAGTAGCTAATCCCCCCAAATACACTTAGCCATGAAGCTTACTGGCAGACTTAGGCCAGTCACTATTATTTTAAAGCGTTTTTGCTTTATTTGCTGTTTAAAAACTTCCAATGTAGGTTAGGCTGAGGATAAAATGAGGATGGGAGAAGAACCACGTAAGTTGTATTGAGCTCACTGGAGAAAATGCAACACCAAAGTGTTTCGTTGTGGTTGGAAGAACATCAAACCTAATACCATGTTCAGTTAAATTTGAGGTACAACCACAGACCACATTTTGACTGTTTAATGTTGCAACTGTGGAGAATGGCTTTAGCAAGACCTTCCTTCTTTTTTGAGGCTTGCATCACTTTCTTAGCGGGGTATAATTAACCTGAAGGAAAGAGGTATGAGGTGAAATATTTTCAAAGTATCCAGATATTTGAAATCCATTGAAACATATCCATATAAACCAGAATCTTTTCCTTTTTTGTACTTTTAAAAGAAAATGGGCAGTTGTTTATCAAGGATTTTTTAGGAATAAGATATTATATCATGGGACAGGATATAGGATTAAAAGATCTAACTTTGAACCAGGTTACCCAAAAGACCAACTTTCCCTACATTTCCTGGTAAGGGCACTGAGGTGATCAAATGGAATCAAGTTAGTCTTGCTGGAGTCTAATAATTATCAGCTTATGGTGATATGGAGGAAGGTTTTTCACTGATGTTACAGAGCATGCTCGCTGTTGAAATAAGAGATGCCTTATCAGTATTGGTGTTTGCCAGCTTTTGAAGACACACCTGGTTACCCAGGCATTCTCTTTATCTGAGCCTCCAACTTCCATTACTATGTTGTTTAATTGGAATTATTTTATTGTATATTTTCATTGTGGATATAAAAAGGTGGTATTCAACAAAGTTGTTGGGTGCATGTTTACATTTATTTATCATTTTGTGAATCACCTTCCACAATAAGACCCAAGGTGATTTACAGCCATACAACAAAAGCAACAAAAATAGGTTTAAAAACAATACAGAAAACATAAGTCGTAAAGAAATGTTATGTATTCTAAATACATACTCTGCTTCTTTGGTAAGTTATGACTTACATAACCTTGAAAGAATATATCCAGGATAGCTTTTCTACAAGTTCCAACTTGTACAGAAGAAAAAAAGAGGAGTGGGGAGGCTGAGTATTTTTTTTACAGTTCAGCCTCCTTTGGAAATTATAGTCAGTAATGTCTCAAAAAGAAAAAAAGAAAAAGAGTTTGCTGGCTTCTTAAAGACTAACAAATTTATTACAACAATAAATATGGCATAAGACTGTTCGGTATTTTTGCTGCAAGAGACTAATATGGCTATCCCTCTGGAAACCAAAATTAGGAGATGGGGAGGATGGGAGGCACATAGATAGTAATGACGTGTCATCTTAAAGCAGGCTGGCTATGGCTTAGAGTTGAAAAGATCTTGTCTTCTGCTGACAGATCTCAGGAGAATTACATTACTCCAGCCATCCCAGTTCAACCAGTATAGGGGAAAAAAAGAGGGAGAGGCCAGACAGGGTTAAGGCTCGGGAAAATATGGCTGTTCCAGATGCTAAGTAGCTAGGAAGCCAGTAAAGGGATTTAAGGAGAAAGGTCATATGTTCTATGAGGGAATTCCTGTTTGGCCAGTCAGTTAATTTGTGTTCAGATGAGCTATAGAGCCAGCTAGTGTGATCAAAAGCTCTTAAGTATAACTTTCCCAAATCATGAATTGGCTTTTCAGCATCATAGGTGTAAGGCAATGTGAAAATTCTGCCTTGTTGTTGACGGCACATATGAATGGACTGTAAACCGCCCTGAGACCTCCGGGTATCAGACGGTATATAATTTCAATAAAAACAGTAATGTATGATAATATTTTTATTATTTATACCCTACCCACCTGGCTGGGTTTCCCCAGCCACTCTTGGCGGCTCCCAACATAATATTAAAAACATGATCAAACATCAAAAACTTCCCTAAACAGGGCTGCCTTCAGATTTCTTTTAAAAGTCAGATAGTTGTTTTATTTCCTTGACATTTGATGGGAGGGCATTCCACGGGGCGGGCGCTACTACCGAGAAGGCCCTCTGCCTGGTTCTCTGTAACCTCACTTCTCGCAGGGAGGGAAGTGCCAGAGGTCCTCGGCGCTGGACCTCAGTGTCTGGCCTGGACCATGGGGGTGGAGATGCTCCTTCAGGTATACTGGGCTGAGGCCGTAATAAACATGGAGTCAGCTTGCACATGCAGCTGCCAGGCATCAACAGTAGAGGAGTCAAGTGGTGGTTCATGCACATATTCACTAGTAATTTATGTGTAAAATATCTCCCTTAGTATTTTAAGGTAATTAGTATTCTAGTGGTACCTTGGTTGTCGAACGTAATCTGTCCCGGGAGTCCGTTTGACTCCTGGAACTGTTTGAACGCCAAGGTGCGGCTTCTGATTGTCTGCAAAAGCTTCCTGCACTCGAATCGGAAGCTGTAGAAGCCACGTCGGAAGTTCTGCTTCCTAAAAATGTTCTGAGTTTGTGGCATTCGGGAGCCAAATTGTTTGGGAACCAAGCTGTTCGACAACCAAGGTACCACTGTATAAGGTAAATTTCTGTTTGGACGATATGAAGTCGTCATAAACTTGTAGGTTTATGTCCAGCTTGCCAAAGTATTTCTCCCTCCAGGCAGAGGCAGCCACTTGATACTTAAGACATCTGTGAATCTAAGAAGATCCATTTAACCCAGAATCTGTTTCACACAGCGGCCCGTCAAATGCCTCTTTGAAGTCCTTCAGCAGGGTTTGAAGACCATGGTGCTCTCCTGCTGCAGAGTGGACTTTGGTAATCTTTGGACTTGAGTGAGCCCAAAATTTGGCACCCCCTAATGGATCTTCTCAATTTTATACCCCCTCAGCTCGGTGCATTTAAAAAATAGTCATCAGTACAAATTCCATCAAATAACAGTTGCTCTATGGTTGTTCCAGATGTGAGGCAGCAGGAGCAACAACCTTCACTAGGGTTCATGTAGTGCTACTCGCTCTGTTATCATTTCTCCCCCTGGTAACATGAGGAGTACCAAGCATGAGGGACTGAGTATGGAAAAGGCAGGAGGAGGGGTTGTAGTCTAGCAGGAGAGGTGAGAAAAGCCACACTTGCAAGTATTAAAGACACAATAGCTTGCAGGTGCAGCTTTTCTCACCTCTGCATGCCAAGGATCACCTGCCAAAAATCCCCTCTTTTGTGCAGGCATTAAAGGGACAGCAGCCCTGTTTTCCTTTGCAGCCAGTCCTTGAAGATATCAATAAGAATTACTTAATTCTATATGTCTCCCTGTGCATTGAAATTATAATCTGAAGCCTTTCTCCAAATGTCCCTGCTTGTCAGAAGTGGGACAGGTGGTTTCTGGAGAAAGGGCATTTTTAGTTGGGGTGCCACAATTGTAGAATTCTCCCACTAGCAAGGCTTAACCTGGTAACTATCTTCTTAGTGAGTGCCAGACAAACTTTTATAAATGTTTCCAAGATGTTAATTGCTTTTGTTTTGAATTTTAGTGTTATTGTTATGTTCCTTTCTATTGTGTAGATTTTTTCTTTCTTTTGAAACACCTAGTAAATGTTTATATTGAAGGGTGGCATAAAATACTATTTTAAAATACATATAATAAAAAATGCTAACCAAGAAGTGAAATGTAAATTGGCTCCTCTAACTGTTTAATTTCTTCAGGGCGGTTAACTTTGAAGATGAACATATGTGGCCTGACCTTCGATCTATCTATCCTGGCACTAGCAAGCAGGTTCTCGCTAGGGGTTCTTCCCCAAAATCTACTATGCTTTAACTGTAGATGCCTGTGGTTGATATCGCTGAGAGTAAGCTTTCATAACCTCCTGTCTCCATTGCAGTGGGCTGGCCACTCAGCAAATTGGCCTGTACATTCTTACACTTACTATGTTGGTTGCTGTGTTTAAATGCTGGAAGATGAGACAGGTTAAATTCACAGTGCAATCTTATGTGTCTTGACTTCCTCCTAAATTCCCATTTTGGTTAGAGCAACTAAGGACAAGGGGCTGGGCACAAAAGTGCCAAGATAAGCTTATAATCTTCAAATAGAGAACTACTTAGCCCTTAGCCCATGTGACCTTAGAAACTGGATTTTTGTTCAGGATGCCAACCAAGACAGAGCATCCATCATTGCCCCCCATTACTCGACTTAATACCCCCAACTTAAGACCAATCACTCAGGGCCCCATTACCTTGAGACTCTGACTTTCCCACAGCTACACAGGGCCTTTGTAGAAATAAGATTCCAACAGATGCCCTCAGCATATTTAGATAGAGGGGAGATATAGGGGAATTCCCCATATGGATCGCAAATGTATATGTAGATGCAATCAGGTAGAGGACATTACACACTATCTGCTGATTTGCCCCCTGTATACATTGCCCAGAGGAAAATTTATATTGCCAATTCTTAATTGGCTTCCAGGTTGATCCACACAGGAAGTGACAGTTGAACTCCTAGCAGATAAACATCTATACATTACACACCAGGTAGCCAAATTTGCGCTGGCAGCCAAAAAGATCCGTTCCAACTATGTGAACACACTTCAACCTTAACTGTTAATGTTTCTTTTATGTTGTAAACTGTTACAGGTTACATTGTATGGTTTTAGATGAAAGTTTTTCCTTATATTCTCTGTTGTCCATTGTAAAGGCCTTTGGCTATATACAATAAAATTGAGTGACTGGCCTAAATTCCCATTTAGGATTTTAGGATATGCTTGTGTTTTCTGGGAAATCTGAGAGGCTTTTGGAAGCTGTAGAATTCCTCCAGGCGGGGCAATGCAAGCATACATGGTTCCGAGTCCATAGTTAATATTTGTTATGCTGATGTGTGTATCTATTAATTTAAAAGGGCATGCTTTCTTTTTGCTCACCGTCATCATTGAATCTATGAATTTTGCATCAACTGGAGTCACTACCCTTGTTATGCATTCCACGTCAGAGCTGTGACTCACAGCTATACCTGTCTGCGTTCAAAATCAGACTCATTCCATAGTTCTTGAATGTGGGGTGCTGATAATCTAAGGACATACCACTTTGCATTTGATAACATGTTTGCCATGCTACTATAGCTTGCTACTACAGAAAGTGAACCCATGATAATTTATGCATGGTCACACAACGGGCTGTGACTGCTTATTGTATCATATCATAAATGAAACAGTGGGATGTCCCTAAATACCTGTTGATGTCAGAGCAAAAACCCCAGCGAAGGGTCCTATTTAATCCCTAGTCCTGATAAATGTTTTGCTGTTGTTAGTCGCTCATTGACTATCCCACTTTGCTCCTAGCTTGCAAAGAGACACAAATTGCAAGTGTAGCTGAATCACAGGCTACTGAGATTTTTATCTTCTTCAGCCCCAAAGAATGGCGTAAGAGTCCTGATTTCTCCGATATGAACCTTTTGAGTCCATTGTTCCCTAATGTTTTCTTAGTTCTACCTTCTCTGCTACTGCGGATGCTGAATACTGGCATTGTAATTGCTTGTGCACTGGTGATAGCAGCAGAATCAGGATAGCTCAGTTGGTTAGAGGTTGATAATGCTAAGGTTGCAGGTTCAACCCCTGTATAGGGCAGCTGCCTATTCCAGTATCCTAGGGGTTGGACTGGATGATGCTCAGGATCCCAACTCTACAGTTCTGTGATGGTGCTAGACAGTGGCTGGTGTGATGAACTGCTTTGAGATTCATTCTTTAAAATATTAAAGTAGTGTTGAAATGAAATTAGTTATAAGAATAATTTTAGTCATAAACTTCACTGCAAAAAGGTGATTAGACTGTTGGTTGTGGTGACCATAACCTAGGTTTAAGGTGCCATTTGGCAATTAGCTTATATATCTGAGTTTCTAACAATCAATGCTGGTCTCTGGTTACTGGAGGGTGAAGTTCCACCATGCAGTCCCGTCCCGTCCCCCAAAAAATGTTTAGGTGTACTTTCATTTTCCTACTCATATTGAAATATTGTCCCTCACTGAGGCCAAACTTAGATTCACAAAATGTTTAGGGGTATGCGTCCCCCTGCATCCCCCCAGAAAAAAGCACTGCCTCCATGTAAGAGGTTTCTTTTTTCTTATTAATACTTGTGATTAGAATCATTAAGATTGGGTCAGTTCATACACTCATCTGCCACATACCTTTAGTAGAGGACACAGCTTAACAAAAGTTGCCATACAAGTGAGAGCTAGAAGTTAATATACCCCAGTGGGTTGGTTTGGTTAAAACTCTAATGCAGCCATAGTGAACCTGACCAGTCACAAAGCTTCCCAAGACGGATAATACTGAAAACAACACACAGTTGTGACAGCACAGTTGGTTCTAGTGAGATGATGTTGTGGTACAGCTTGACCCGAGTACATCTTCGACCACTCAGCATTTGCTTAGGACTGAGTGTACTGCCAAGACGATATCACAAAACATGCTGCTGTACTGGTGTTGCAAAGGCTTATTTTATTGGAAATGTTTCAAGGCATTATTATAATAACAAATGAAGCTGTGAAATATGGAATGAAATATTTAGAATAAGCAATAATATTTTTATTAGTGTCTGCAAACCAGTAGTTCATATTTAGTACAAAGCTGTCCTGGAGTATTAGCTCGAGAGGCTGCTTTTTGTTAATATGAGACAAAACAACAACAGATAAACTTTATCTTCTGCTGTTGATGTGTGCTCTTCCAAGGTTTGAAAGTTCCAACACCTGATTTGTTTTTCCCTTGGAACTGCTCAGGGACTAAATTGTTGTAGTAGTAGGATCAGTGATAATTGGACCCACAGTTTGGTTAAGCTAACATGCTTGGATTTCATAGATTTATTTCAACTGTAGTGCGGTCTGGTTCATGTAGGTTACTTCTGCAGCTCAACCCCGCAAATTTGTTATGCCAGCACAGCCTTTTGGGAAAATGGTATCAGTTCTCCATTTGTAAAAAAGGGAGTATGCAATGTTGTTGTGAAAATGAATAGGAGGACGGTACTATAAAAATGGTATGAAGATAGTACAGAATATGATGGCAGATGTCAAGATGCCACTACCAGACACTTTGCATATGGTCTTATATGTTTATCCTTTGCATTATTAACCAGAAATGTGTAAACTTGTGTTCATAGTTAGTACCAGTCCTGAACTGTGTTCATATTGCTCACTAATGCTAACACCTCAGTTTCGGCCCACTTCCGATATTGCAGCTTGAATTCATGAGAGTGTGACTATAAGTCACTCCTGTCATACCAAAAGGTGTTCTACTTTAGCCTCTTTTAAGTTGACAAGGCATGCATCTGGGATTCCTCATACTTCTGACGTGATTGCTTTTGCCATAGGAGCAATCCTGGATAAAGAGTGTTACATGCTTAGAAAAAATACTTTGCTGTTTTATTTCAGATAAGATGGAAAGCTGTTTTCTTACAACAGTGTCTTTTGCTCCTGACCTATCTTGCTATTGCTCTGGAAGCAGTGCCTATAGACATAGACAAGACAAAGGTAAAAGCGGAAGAACAAGTAGAGAATGCAAAAATAGATAATCCGGTAAGTGAAATAAATATTTTGTAATGGCATCAATATCATAAGTATATATTACCATTACCGCTGAACTGATGGAATTTTATTTCTGAATTTAATGTATTAATACTGTTCAGGGCCATCTCTGGCACTCAGGGTCTGAATTTAGGTCTTCTTCTTTTTGTTAGCTTTGTGAAAATATTGTAGAGAGAGAGAAAAAAAAAAAGAAAATTAGAGTGAGGAAATGAACTAACCGGACCATTTTGACTCTCAGAGAAAGCAGTTTGACTTCAAACCACTTTATCCAGTGTTTTGAATAGGAAATTTCTCAGCAGAGAAAAGAAATCCTCCATTTAAAAAAAGGGATAGACCATATGATATTGGAAAAGGACTTAAGTTTTCTGTACCGGAACAGCAGACACCAAATATTATTTGGGCTCAACCTGGCTGATTTTAACTTAAAGAAACCATGGGGATCCAGTCACTGACCTCCCCATATCTCATTTAGTTTGAGACCTAAAATTAACTGGGTTTTTAAAGCTAGAAGAAAAACAGAGGAAGGAAAGCTATAGAGAAAATATCACATATATCTTATTTATTCCTTTATAACCTCTTTCTCTTCTGTACTACTGAGTTTTCTTTATAAATGACATCTCTAAAGAGCGCAGTTAAATCCACAGAAGTTGCAGTTCCCCAAAGAATGTGTATTTATAGCTGCTTCATGTGATTTTTTTTTTTTATCTTCACCGCTAGATAAAACATTATGGACACTGATAGTTAGGTCTTAGAATCACAGCTGGACTAAAGATCGCACCTAATTTAGTCTGAAACATCTCTATAGAAAGAGAAATGCTTTTCTTCCCTGGCCCTCTTTTACCAAACTGATATTCATTTTCCTGAAGGATACTGGGCTTTATTACGATGTGTACCTCAGGCAAGTGATAGATGTCCTGGAGACAGACAAACATTTCAGAGAGAAGCTCCAGACAGCCGACATAGAGGCAATAAAGGTATGTAGTTTTAACTGTGTAAGCATGCAGCTTGTTTAGAAAAATAAGAGAGAAATAGAGCACAGTGGTACCTCGGTTTTCAAACGCCTCTGTAGTCAAACGTTTCGGAACTCGAATGCAGAAACCTGGAAGTAAGTGCCTCGGTTTTCAAACGCGCCTCAGAAGTCGAACAGAAAACACACCTTCTGTTTTGAGTTTTCTGTATTGAGGCTTGTGTTTTGAGGCTTCTGCTTTCGGTTTTTGAACGTTTCGGAACTCGAACGGACTTCCGGAATGGATTATGTTCGAAAACCAAGGTACCACTGTACTCTGGTTTGTCGTTTATAAGGAGGCTAGACAAATTCATGGAGAATAGCTACTGGATCCAGTGTTAGGGAGTATGCTTCTGAGAATTAGCTGCTGGGAATCACAAGCAGGGAGAGTGCTGTTGTGCTCAAGCCCTGCCTGTGGGCTTCTCATAGGCATCTCCCTGGCCACTGTGAGAACAGGATGTTGGGCCAGATGGTCCTTTGGTCTGCTCCAGCTGGGCTCCTCTTATATTCTGATAAGAGCCAGTACACCATACAGGTGACATGGAGTTTGTTCTCAAACCCCGCAGACCTGATGGGATACCTGCTGGTCTTCAAAGTGGGTGGAATTGAACTTAGACAACAACTTCACAAGCTCATCAAAAAGGTCTGGGGGAGAGAAGAGATTCCAGCACAGACTTTGGGATGCCTAAATTATCAGTCTCTTTAAAAAAAAGGCGATAAAACGGATTGTGGAAACGATCGAGGCATCTTTTTATTAGCTGTGGACATCAAAATTCTTGCAAGGATCTTAGCAAACCGTCTCCTAACAATATCTGAGGCTACCCTTCCTGAATCCCAAAATGGTTTTCGACCTTCTAGGGGTATGGTGGACATGATTTTCACCGCTTGACAGCTTCAAGAACAATGCAGAGAGCAAAACCAACCCCTGTATATGGTGTTTATTGACCTGACTAAGGCCTTTGACACTGTAAATCGTAATGCTCTGTTGACTGTCCTTCTGAAAATTGGCTGCCCAGATAAATTTGTGAACATCCTTCAGCTCCTTCATGATAATATGACAGCAACAATTGCAGATAGCAATGGTTCTCAAAGTGAACCATTCACAGTGGGATCAGATATTAAACAGGGTTGTGTTATCTAGCTGCTCCTAGAATGTGTGGGAGCAGCAGTGTGTGGAGGTTTCTGTGCAGGACTTCCTCCTTTCTTTAGATAAGGGAAGTACTGCTTATCTATCTCAGCTTCATGCATTGTGTTCCGCCATCCCTAAGTGAAAAAGGAAGGCCTTCTAAGCATAAGACCTCTCTGTCAGCAACATAGTGCTCACACAACTTTGGACTAAAAATTGGATTGGATCCTTAACTGGCTTACTGTACTCATTTATTTATTATATATGGAACCTGTGGATGTTAGACTTTGGGTTCTGTTTCCATGATAAAAGGAGGTAATATGTCCTTCCAGTTGCAACATGTCAGTTGTGAAACGCTTCATCGTCGTCTTTCTGTTGAGAACCTAGTAGAACATAGTTACCTTCTAAAAAAATTTAACTGACTACCTTTATCAATTGCTTGCTTTATTGACAGAGTGGAAAGTTAAGCAAAGAACTAGATTTAGTTAGCCATCATGTGAGAACAAGGCTGGATGAACTGAAAAGACAAGAGGTTGCAAGATTAAGGATGTTAATTAAAGCCAAGATTGATTCATTTCAAGGTGAGAACACAAAGCGAAAATGTTTCATTTGCCTCTCTTGTTTACAACAGTAGCAGAGATTAATATAAAATAGAATGGCGTAAGAGCTTTGGTGTTTCCTTTCATCTCATTACACAGTCCTTTCCTGTTTGGAAATCTAGGAGAACGAGACAGACCAGTTCTGAGGAAGCAACAGACACACATTTGGGAAAATGGTTTAAGAAAAGACAACTATACGAGTTCCATTTTGATATTGTCAAATACTTTTGTAGCTTCTTCATTAATTTCTCTTGCGCTTTGCAAGTTTTACTTTTCTCACTGAGGACTAACAACATACTTCACTGGAATATAAACACTAAACTATTAATGAACTGCAAAGTACTATCTGATCGGGCCACCTGTTTAGAAAGGTTTTTTGAAAACAAGGTTTGCAAGGTTATGAGAATACAGAGCAAAAATAAAATGAGTTAATACTACCCCTGTAATACTGATATTATGAAAATGCAGTAGCATCTTGTTCCTAATTTTTGTGTGGAAGTTAACCACTTATCATCATTTTAACAAAATGCTTAAATTGCAGATTGCATTGCAATGAATTCATTGAAACAATGTTAATTAATCCATGGACTAGCAGGTATTTCTAATATGCATAGCAGAAATGTGAGAATTATCTTTTAAGCTGAATGTTGTTTTATGGTTTATGGGCCTAATCAAGCTCAACTGGGCCCAGGATATTGGATGTTTTGGGCAAACCATGCCATCCTTTGCTGGGCCTGACTTCATATATGATGTAGGCAGGGCTTTTTCCAGCTGGAAGTGGCTGGAACTCAGTTCTAGTATCTCTCAGGTGGGCACCATTGCCATTGTAAGAGAACGAGGGAGGCATTTATGGTGAGTTCCAGCACCTCTTTTTCTAGAAAAATAGTATTGGATGTAGGGTACAGGGACGTTCCTACTGCAGCTTTAAAATTCAAGCTGCGGCTAAAAGGAAGAAGAATTAGAATTGCTTTCTTAAGTGCACTTCTGATTCTTCCTTAGCCTCAAAGAGGCTATTGAATTGGCACCTTTTCTTGCCACCCTGCCCTTTTTTTGGATGCAAAGGAAGAATCAGGACTCTTTCCTTTGAAATTAAGTCTCCTGACAACATTTGATTGACTGGTAGATGGCGCTGCCTACCTGTCAAAGTGACCCACAAAGGGAGGAGAGCTTAGCATCTGGTCCACTGGCCGTATCATGTGTCACAGTAAAACTTGATTAGAAAAACCACACCTTTTATTGGCAATGTCTTGAAAAAAATGTCTAAAGGAAAGAAAAGATAGATTTTAGAAAACCAGTTGATATTATGTCCAGTATGATAAAATACATGTTCTTCAAAGTACCATGTATAGTTATCATAATGCAGCTGCAATACTTATCAAAACAGTGACACTTAATGAACGAACACACACACACACAATTCGTGCAAAATCGTTTTTCTGTTGCCGCTGTCCTTGTTCTCAGGTGTAGTATGTAGAAATAGGGAAGAGAAAATGTTTTGCAATGTGAAATATGGATATATTGGATGACTGGCCTGTTCTCTACAGCATTTGAAATACTTACATTTCAATCAGCAGTAAATGGTGCTTCAGGGGAATAGAGTGTAAGGCCAGGCTTTATGAAGATAGATTATCTAGTTAGTGAAACAGTTTTCATTCTTCTCTAAAGCAGTTAGGGCCAGTTCACATGATTATCCATTACAGATCCCCCCCCCCTTGACCTGCTTTCACTGTGTTCATGGCAGAAAGATAATCTGAATTGTTGCACACCAGAGCAAATCACAATTCTGCTCAGCAAGCATTAGGAAGGTTTGGGATGGAGGGGAAGGGAGAGTTTAAACTCCACACACAGCTGGACTCACCTTGCTGGGTCTTGTTTAATGAAATATTGCTTCTTCTTTAAAAAAGAAAAGTTCACTGTTTAAGCAGACTTTGAAACAGCAAAATTATTTGGATAGCGAGAGGAATATTAATAATAATTTTACTGGTTAGCAGTTGCTGCAGTTAGTGATATTTAAAACTTTCCTTGCTGAGGATTGTAGAGCTGGAAGGGACTGCGAGGGTCATCTAGTACAACTCCTTCAATACAAGAATCTTTTGTCAGACATAGGGCTTGAACCCACAATCCTGAGATTAAGAGTCTGTTGCTCTACTGACTGAGCTATCCAACATGCCAATACAGAGGGGGAAACATGCAAACACCTCTGTAGATGTATACACAGGGGGAGGGGGCATCCAGTTGTGTCCATTCTTCAGTAGAATAGACTTCTGCACACATGGTGGGACTTCCCATTCCTCTCCACCACCACCCCGCTTCCCCTGTCCCCTAAATAACCCAAAATCTGCATGGGGGCAGCAGGGATAGAAAAGGAAGGGAAAGTCTTGCTGGGCAATTGGAAATCCACTACCTGGGACATTATCCCACCTTTATACATACAGTGGTACCTCACAAGACGAATGCCTCGCAAGACTAAAGAGTTTTCCGTTTTTTGAGTCGTTCCGCAAGACGAATTTCCCTATGGGCTTGCTTCGCAAGACGAAATGTCTTGGAGTTCTTGTGAGTTTGTTTCCTTTTTCTTAAAGCGGCTAAGCCGCTGAGCTGTTAATAGCCACTAAGCCGTTAATAGCCGCTAAGCCGCTAATAGCCGCTAAGCCGCTAATAGCCGTGCTTCGCAAGACGAAAAAACCACTGGAACGGATTAATTTCGTCTTGCGAGGCACCACTGTATGTGCATAAGATGCGTATGTGCATATGATGATCAACATGAGGGTTCTATTCAAAGAAAGATAGAAGTCTTTATTTGTAAGAATTGTGTCACATTTCAGAAAGCCATTGGATCTCCCTCCCTGCCCCCCATCATTTCACACCCAAGCTGTACTCCCTCCAACCTTGCCAAATTCAAACTGAATTAATTTAGAATCTAAAGCCTTCAAGGCTGGTGCAGACATAATATTACTCTGTCTTTTACCCACATACTTCCCCCTCAGCCTTCCTCATTTGTGTGAATTCCCCCTCTCTTATCTTACACTGCAGAGCAGGGCCTCATCTTAACTAGTGTTTGAAGACAGTTTAACAAAAGAGCCTAGTCCATTTAGCAGGAAATCGCCAGAACATAATATAGTTAAGGGAGAAAGGAAGATGCTAGTGAAGGCAGTACAGATTATCACAGCCTGCTTCTGGATTTCCTAACTCTGTTTATTGGGGAACAGTATATCTGCACCTGACCCATAGTTGCATTATACTGGCCTTCACTTCTTCAGAATACTAGCCATTGTTAGGCGGCTCAAGGAGGCTAACACTTTTTTCTTTTCCAAATGACACTCCCCATTCCATGGCTTTTGTAAACTGCTGAGCATGCTCAGTCCTTGCTGACACCCCCCCCCAGTCCCCCCCCTTTACTTTTTATTTTAAGTTAAATACCTCTTAATTTTACTTCAGAAATTCTATACTTTTGTGTCTCTGGAGTATGTGGAGATTGCCACCTTATTTGTAGGTTAGTTGAGTGACAATCTGCTTAGCTGCCAAACTATCACCTAAGTACAGTGGTACCTCGGGTAAGTACTTAATTCGTTCTGGAGGTCCATTCTTAACCTGAAACTGTTCTTAACCTGAAGAACCACTTTAAGCTAATGAGGTTCCCGCTGCTGCCGTGCCGTCAGAGCACAATTTCTGTTCTCATCCTGAAGCAAAGTACTTAACCTGAAGCACTATTTCTGGGTTAGCGGAGTCTGTAACCTGAAGCATATGTAACCCGAGGTACCACTGTAACTAAAATTTGCTATTAGAGGAAATTATGGATATTGGAACTGGTTTAAGTGCAGAATAGTTGTAGTGTATGTCTGTTATAGTATGCATTTTAGTTTCTGCCTATTAAAATTATAGTGTAATCTCTCAACATATAAATGTGTTTTTAAAATATGTTTCTTCCCTCATGCAGTGCCAGGAAACTTAACCTGTTGTCCAATATATATTGATATATGTAGTTAAATCATTTCTGTCTTTGTACGGGTTGTTTTTAGATTCTGGCATAGACCATCAGTTCCTTCTCAAACAATTTGAGCACCTGAACCACGACAACCCTCACACTTTTGAAGCTAAAGATTTAGACATGCTAATCAAAGCTGTAAGTGTTGAGCAAATATTTTCCAGATGCTTGCTTGCTGCTACTGCTGTATTTTTCTTTAGTGGAATCCACTTTTTCTCCCTCCCCCTGCCTCCATTTTGAATAACTTTCATAGTTACCTCAAGAGTCATAGTCTGAGAATCTCATTTGGCTCGGTAATGTAATATTGTGCCACAGGAGACATTTATGTGCATTTGAAAACAGTCTGCTCATTTTTCTCATAGTGCCTCATGCGACTTGCACCCCCAAGCCAACATAAGCAATCTTTGAAGGTTTTTACAGAGCCTTTAAATTGAGAGCTCTTTTGACCTTTGCCAGCTAATACTGGCAAATTTTCTTCTCTGATTCCTTTAGCAATTTTATGTAAGTGTATTTGTATATGTACAAATGATATGTACAAAAGATTTTAACTAGTTTTGCATTGATTAATCACCTGTCTTTTAACTAGTTAACTGCTTTAGGTTTAGACTGATTTGCATTTTGCCAAAACCTGAAGATAAGTTCTTTTGAAGTAGCAAAAAATAAATGAAACTTACAAATAAATAAACAAAAGCTGCAACACCATCTTCGAAAAGGGCATTTTTCATTCTCTCTTTTTTCCACATTAAACTTGATGGAATCAAAATAGTCTCAAAATATAAGCAGGTGTTTCCTAACGTGATCAAAATTGGTCTCCATAGATCAAAAGCAGGGATGGAGAACCTGTGACGCTCCAGATGTTATTGGACTGCAGCTCCAATGAGTAACAGTTGGAGAGACCACCGGGTCCCCATCCCTGAGCTAAAGAATCAGCCAATTAAAGCCGCTTGCTCTGTTTTTGAAATTGAAAAGTATGTTTAGATTTGCAATCCATCCTCTCCTGAAGCCTTGGGAAGGGTAACAGTATTGCAGATACAAAAACACCAAATAGGCCCTTTTGCTTAACTAAATAATTGGGAAGGACAACTGTCAGAGAAGGGAAAGCCTTACAGATACAGTGGTACCTCGGGTTACGAACTTAATTAATTCTGGACGTCCCTTCTTAACCCAAAGCTGTTATTAATCTGAGGTGCACTTTCGCTAATGGTGTCTTCTGCCGCCGCTGTGCTGCTGGCGCGCGATTTCCATTCTCATCCTGAGGCAAAGTTCTCAACCCGAGAAAATACTTCCGGGTTAACGGAGTTTGTAACCCGAAGTGTTCGTAACCCAAAGCATTTGTAACCCGAGGTACCACTGTAAATACTTATTAATGTTATAATACTTTAGAGTGTTCAAAGTGTGGCAAATAAGTCATCTTGATAATTGTTAGCAACAACCCTTTAAAAATAACTAGTACCACATTATTATTATGAAGTTGCAGATGGCAAGGTTGAGACTTGAGTATAGTGAATTCTTAGCTCCCCCTAGTGAGTTCATAGCTGAGTGAGATTTCCACCGGGAGACTTTGTGACTCATTGTTAGCACACTTTCCTTAAGCAAATAGAGAATTGAGGAAATGGGACTGAGTTTGCTCTTGAAGAATGACTGTGAGAACCACTGTAGAAAAATGGACAGAAGCATAGTCAGAATGGCACTACTGGCATAGACAGCTGCATTTTCAGGTTATGCTAAACCATAGTTTGGTTGTACAACATTAGCAAGTAGGAATGAGCCTAAGCAAGCCTTGGGCTTACCAGCTCCCTCCTCCTGTTGTTGATTGGTTGGGAGGAGAAATAATGGACCAGTAGCGATCCCTCCAATGTTAATGACTTGCAGGATGGGTGGGTTAAGATGATAGACAGTTACAGGAGCCACTGGTGGGGATGGTTCTGCTGTGGCGGAGGCCCCAGCTATGCCCAGATGGACAATAAGCCACAGTAAGATCTGAGAGCATTCTGGGATGGAATCCTTAAGAGGTCCAACTTTTTGATTCCTCAGCTTTATCAGTCTGGAGCTGGTATGGTGAAATTAAATGCATATATATAAATACCTTGCACCTTGCCCAGCCTTCTTCCAACTTGGTCCCCAGCAGATGTTCTGAACTACAACTCTCAACACACCTGACACTTGGCTATGCTGGCTGGGGCTGATGGCAATTGTATATTGAATTGCTTTGTACTGTACACTTAAGGTAATTCTGATACAGCAGAGGCATTCCGTAAAGGTATGCCGCTCATTAAGTGAAACATTTCACAGTTCTTAAGCAGTTTACCTGAGAGTGTGTGTTGTTTTTCAAGCAGTGCAAAAATTCATTCAAATAAAGGGTTTTAACCTCCGGTCAGGGGCCAGGGGCGAACGAAGGCTAACTGACACCCAGGGTGGGGCAAACCGCTGGCTGCGCACGCGTTGCGCCACTACAAACGATGCATGCATGGCATTGCTGTGTATGACGCATGTGTGCCGTCACTATGTAGGGCGGCGCATGTGCGGCACCGCTACATACAGCACATACGTGCGACACCACGCATGCGTTGTACGTAGTGGTTTGCTGCCGGCGGCGCCCGAGCACCGTACGAACATTGGCAGGATCCTCTGCTTGCAGCGGCGGCAGAGGGATCTTCTGCTTGCGGCTGTAGTGGCGACGGAGGGATCCCACCACCATCCGTATGAAGCTCGAGCGGCACCGGCGGCAAACCACTATGTACAGCGCATGCGTCTGACACCGTGCATGCGTTGTATGTAGCGGTTTGCCGCCGGTGCTGCTCAGGTGCCATACAGACAGTGGCGGGATCCTCTGCTTCCGGCTGCAGCTGTGAATGGAGGATCCTTCACATGTGGCTGCGGCAGTGCGCCGCCACACCTGGGGGGCGGCAGGGTGAACATCCTATGGGGTGCCTTCCTGTCACCTCCCCAGACATGGCACCCGGGGTGCACCACCACCCTGCCCCCCCTTGCGACGCCACTGGCTCCGGTGTGCTATAGTACTCACAGAGTCAGGATCAGCTTGTCCAACCCTGAGCACTAGATGGCCAGGAAGCCACCAGAGACTCCCAGCTTTGCAGGGGCCCACTCAAATGTCAAGGGGAAAAGACAAAACTAATAGCTTCTTCATTGATGTAGTGGTGGCAGTTCATTTCAAAAAAGAATGTGTTGGGCAGCTTAGCTCCCTGTCCTCATTTAAAGGCAGTGCCTGGTCGATGGTACTGGTGGTCAGGGTGTGATAACTTTGAAGTTTTATTTCTTTTTGGCTATATCTTTACATTTCGGGTTGGGGGCACACTAGTTGACTGTTGTACAAGAGGCCCACAAAATTGTGGAATCAGCTTTGCGACTCTGCCTCGCTTATAATTTTACCATTGCTTAACTCCCTGGATTTTCTGTGTTGCATATGTTATTGTTTGAGTTGATGTGGTTCTTCAATTGTTAGTGACAGATTTTAAACCACTTCATGTACGCTTTCCTTTCATAAGTAAATTGGAAGGAAAGAGTGTGAAGTACCGTATTTTTCGCTCTATAAGATGCACCAGACCACAAGATGCACCTAGTTTTTGGAGCAGGAAAACAAGAAAAAAATATTCTGAATCTCAGAAGCCAGAACAGCAAGAGGGATCGCTGCACAATGAAAGCAGCAATCCCTCTTGCTGTTCTGGCTTCTGGGATAGCTGCGCAGCCTGCATTTGCTCCATAAGATGCACACACATTTCCCCTTACTTTTTTAGGAGGGAAAAAGTGAGTCTTATAGTGCAAAAAATACGGTATATCAGCTGTTCAGCATGACCTCAGGCCCACTGCTGGGACACACACAAAGCTGGGATAAAAGAAGTATTTTGTGCTTCATATTGCAGTGGTCAAAAAACACAGTATTCTTAATTGATTTTTAATTTGTAGGCCACAAGTGACTTAGAAAACTATGACAAGACTCGTCATGAAGAGTTTAAGAAATATGAGATGATGAAAGAACATGAAAGAAGAGAATATTTAAAAACACTGGATGAAGAAAAGAGACGACAAGAGGAAGCTAAGTATGAAGAACTGAAGAAAAAGCACAGTAATCACCCCAAAGTTAACCATCCTGTAAGCACATGGTTTGTGTCTACCATATAGTGAAGGTGTATTCAGGCGTTATGCATTAAAAGGAAAATAAATAAAAGTAGTGGGATATGCTTTATAGATGCACTTAAATTTGGTTTGGTTATTGAACTGGCAGGACTTTACTGAACTGAAATATCATTTTATATGCGTCCTTTCCAGCCATTTCTTATTTTATCAACATTTATGAGAAGGGACTGAGATCTTTGCTTCCTTTGAAAACTTTTCTAATACATGTTTGAGTTACAGCTTTCAAGACAGCTTCTTCTATGGGGAATAGAACCTGACCAAGTTCTACCTCCCCTTATGTTAAGCCCATCTGTTAATAAGAGTGGCATTGTAGAATGATCCAAATGGTTCTTGACCATGTGCAACATATTGTTTCATTTTTGTTATCACCTCTGCTGACAATTTAGGAATTCCTACTGAAGATGTTGACATTAATGGATGATAGATGTGTGCTTTTCAGTGTGTGGGTGGGTGGGTGGGGGAAATAACTAGATTTTGAAGCTTTTCTTAGAAAGGTAATATGGATTTATTTGGCACAATGTGGTTGCAAGAAATGTCTATCTAATCATTTGCATTATTGCTTTTTCTGATCAACTTACAGGGAAGTAAAGACCAGTTGAAAGAGGTGTGGGAGGAGGCAGATGGACTGGACCCCAATGATTTCGATCCAAAGACTTTTTTCAAGTTGCATGGTAAGGAGCATAATTTTTTCCTGTAAAAAATTAAGCAACTTAAGTGATACTCTTGGGATTGCCTTCTCTGGAGCAATACCTTCATCATGTGACAACAAAGAATCTCAAGTAAATTAACATCGGTAGTAGGATAAAATCCCATTATGCCGATCAGGGCTGAGGTGATACAATTTATCAGACAGTTGAGTTCTAATTCAGCATTTTCACATTGGAGTGTCCCTTTTGTACTGGAGTTTATTTACATGTGTATAGGTCCTTGTAACACAACAATTTCCATAACTGGTGGGCTTGTTGCACTTATTTTCATTCTGGCACTATTTACCTCAACAGTCTGGAGTCCATACTGAGGAAGAGAATAATAATGTTTTGAAGAAGGACTACAACTTAGATTCATTTTCAGCTTGCCTTGTATTTTTAAAACTCATGGCAATCACCCTTTCAATCACTTGAAAACTAGTCTGGAAATTATACACGTCCTACTGGACAGATTACTCAGTCTTTTGAAGGTTCTTTAAAGTTGAAATAAGCAGAATTTCCAAAACCGTTAAAGAATCAATATTCAGATCTGGGCAAATGGGCCAGAGCTTAAAAGGCTATGCTCTGCAAAGTAAAACCCGCTTTTGCTTTTATTGTTAGGAAGTAAGTCTGGGCAAGGTTGTCCCACCTGCCCTCCAGCCACTGGGACTAAAGAACCTGTAAAATATCAGGAAATGGGACTGAGAGTTAACCCCTCCTCATATCTCTTCTCTATTTATCCCTGCTATTACACCCTAGAGCTGGGCAATGGCTGTGTGTGGCAAAGTGACTTTATCAACATTATAGTGTTGTGACAAATGTGCAGGGCTGGACAGTTCTGAAGCAGATACATATAAAGAATAGTATCTGAGACAGATAGTTAATTCCTTTCTAAGTTAAATAGCACCAACAATTTCTAAACAGCAGTTAGGCTCTGAAATCTTACAAAGGTCATGGATGTTCACACCCTTGTTTAACAAGCCCTTGCTTCAAAAGTTAATTATTAAAAGTCAAGCTGCCATAATTTAATGCAGATAAACATGATTCAATATGTGTGTGGCTAAGTGGGATCTTATCAAGGGGAGAAGGGTAAAGACAGGCAATGTATGAATTTTGAATATATTCAAGGCTATTTATGTATTAAGATTTTATTTTGAGCTATGTTTTGGTTTCCAATTTCATTATAAGAGAATGGAAGCCTGAAGAGCAGAATTGTCAATGCCTCTAGATTTTTTTTGCTAATAGAACTCAAAACCAAATAGTGAACAGCAACAGTCTGGTCAGTAGCTAAATAGAAAAATAAATGTGCTGTGCTAAAATATTTTGTTAGATTAATCAAGTTGGGATTGTAGCGTGCTACAAGTGAATTAGACCTGGTGTGCATGAGTGTGCTAATGCTTTGGTGTTCTATATTTATATGCATTATACTTTTTATAGATGTCAATAATGATCATTTTCTGGATGAGCAGGAGTTAGAAGCCCTGTTTACTAAAGAGGTATGTGATGCACATTACATAGAAACTCTTCCTTACAATTAGTTGATATTTAAGGGCTTCTGTCTATATAAAAATGGCAGCACTGGTAATATTTATGTATCCACCAAAGATATGTTAAAGCCTAAATAATTTTTTTAAAAAAACCCAGGTCAATTATTCAAGGAAAAACAATATATTCTGGAGCAGGGAGCAATACGAGATAGTTACTTTCAACACTTTGAAAGTCCATTGCTAAAACCTATAGATGCAAGGGCAAAACATAAAAACTTCATACCAGGAACTGATGCCATTTACGAAATTAGCTATTGATTTCATATTCAGGCTGGGACTAGCTACCTGGCATGCATATTTCCAGTGTCTAGGCATAGAAATGCAAGGGGGTTTTATATATCTGTACATACAGAGTGGACCAATGCCCAAATGTCTTGGTAAGTTCAAAATTTGGAAAGTTGATATACTGGTCCAGTCTGAAGAGGATAAGCCAAAAGACTTCAATTCAATTCAAACTGATTATGTACCAATACATATTGTATATTGGCATAAGAAGCAGTAATTTCTTGATTTGAAAACAGAAGCCAACTCTGTTCGACATATTTATATAGTTAAGGAATAACAGGGATGGATAATCTGTTTCAAGCATATTCCTTAAATTCAGTGATGTATTTGCTTCTGTTTTAGCTAGAGAAAGTCTATGATCCCAAAAATGAAGAAGATGACATGGTAGAAATGGAAGAAGAAAGGCTACGAATGAGAGAACATGTAATGAATGAGGTGAGGCCAAAACATCACTCTTTTATAAATAATGGTAGTAGGCAAAACCCTGCTGTTACCACATTCATATCTCTCTCTCTCTCTCTCTCTCTCTCTCTCTCTCTCTCTCTCTCTCACACACACACACACACACACACACACACTCTTCACACCCTAATGTGTCTATATCCCTGGTCTGTTCCAGGCAGCTGCTAGTGGGAATATGAAAATCTCACATAAGGATGGTGACAGTCACAGTGACAAGCAATTCTAAAATGTTATCACTACAATGGCAGTGTCCCTTGTGGTGGGCATTAATGCATTCTGACCCTTAGACATTAAAAAATTAGGACTGGAGGAAATACACATAGTTGCTTGGTAACATTGTATAGTATTTTCAGTGAGGAATCCAAGCTTTTGAAGAACTCTCAAAAATTAACTGTGTTATATAGGAGAAGCCCTTTGAACATATTGGGGCTTACCTCTGAGTAAACATGCATTGGATTATGCTGTGAGTGAGTGTGTAGGAGGGGAATTCATTTGGCCACACTGAAGACTTTGTTTTCAGCCATCATTTCCACCTCAGAATAATGCGCTGCCTGTGCTGTAACATTAAAATACTGTGTGCTGATTCATCTTTTGAAAAGCTGGATACAAATGCAAGTTTGATGACCTAAAGTGTGCTTATCCACTTGTATCTCTTATAAAAGGTTGACATCAACAAGGACCGGTTAGTGACTTTGGAAGAATTCTTGAGAGCTACAGAGAAAAAAGAGTTTTTGGAGCCAGAAAGCTGGGAGGTAATCCAACCATTTTTAAAGTAGAACATGCTGCAACCACCATCTTGACCCAAACCACAAGTAGTTGGTTTGTCTCAAGCCTTTGATTCTCCTCCCCCTTTCTTTGTTGTATTTGTCTGTGCTTAATTATTAGCAACTTTATCAAAATAAAATCTGAACAGTGAGTCCAAGGACACTGTGCATAAGCTACTTTATGGGACAATCTTAATGTTTGTGCAGGTGTTTGAAATAGAATAAGCACAGGCATTTTGACTGCAGTATTCTTTGAACAAAGCAGTCAGTGATTTATATTGGAAATACAGAGAGAGAATTGTGTTATCTTTTTCAGTGGCGTAGCGTGGGTTGTCAGCACCCGGGGCAAGGCAAGTAATTTGCGCCCCCTAACCCGTGGATTTGCACACCCTAACCCTAACCCCCAGATGTTGCGCCCGGTGCGGCCGGCCCCCCCTGCACCCCCCACGCTATGCCACTGATCTTTTTTATAAAGTCAGGTTTATGCCATTTCTTTTCAGATCCTGAAAGAAACTGAGAACTGTTAAGTAACTGTAACACTGTCATGTATGCCTGGAAGCTGTCTTCCTTACAGCAATATCTCTATAAGCACAGTTACAGATACGTAGCCGTGTTGGTCTGCCATAGTCAAAATAAAAAAATTCCTTCCAGTAGCACCTTAAAGACCAACTAAGTTAGTTCTTGGTATGAGCTTTCATGAAGTATCTGAGTACCTGAAGTATCTGAAGAAGTGTGCATGCACACGAAAGCTCATACCAAGAACTAACTTAGTTGGTTTTTAAGGTGCTACTGGAAGGAATTTTTTTTTATTTTGTCTATAAGCACAGAATGAGTTCTCTTTGGCAAACAAGATTCTGTTGCACTTCACATTAAGTGAGAAAGAGTGTGGGGAAATTCAAGCACAGCAGCATAGAGCAGATAATTGCGCTGTTACCACAAATACAATCCATATGCATAAGCAGATTTCCATTCTTATTATATTTATTAAACTTATTAGTTGCTTTATGTTGCTCAAGGCAACCCAAAGCAACCCAAAACCAACCAACCCCCCCAAAATTCCTCACATAAATACATTAAAACAAAGTGGGGGGCACTTTCTGGACCACGGCTTATGTATGTAGGAAGGTGGGGGTGGGGTGGGGAGGAGCAGAGGAAAACATACAGCACCAAAAAGTGTGAGCATACTGCTCCTGTATTGTGTGTGCACTGTTCAGCAAATGATCACTTCTTGAAAGTCTGATGTTGTCAACTGTCTTTAAGAAGCACAGATACAGAAGGTTCTCAGGGAGAGTGTTTCTGCTGGCAGGAGGTCCTGCATGGACCCTCTTGTGGGGAAAAGCTATGTAATGCTGCAGGCTGATGATTTTCCTTATCACTCCAATGGGCAGGGTGACTTTTCAAAGTCAAGCTCCTGTCAAGGTGTGTGAATTGTGCATGGACAAAGATCAGGAACTTGTTAGGAATAGGAGGGGCGCTTGAGGAACCTTGCTATTCTACCCCCCCCCCCCTTTCTGGTAAGAATTTAGCTAGTGTAAAATGCTTCTCTTTATCAAAACTTCGGATCATCATAAAAAATATTGTATCTTGCACACATATTTCAAAAGGTGGGCCTATGGAATAGTTTGTGAATTGCTTCTTAATTTTTTCAACATTGAACCTTCTTTGAGGGGTTTGTGTTTTATTCCTGTTGTTTTTAAGACCCTGGACCAACAACAGGTCTTCACTGAAGAGGATCTGAAGGAATTTGAAAGTCACATTTCCCAGCAAGAAGATGAACTGAACAAGCAAGCACTAGAACTTCAGAAAAGGAAAGAAGAACTACAGAGGCAACACGACCACCTTCAAGCTCAGAGACAAGAACTCCAGCAGGTACCATCTGAATAGCTGCAAATTTCCTTTGGTTATAGATACGGAATTCATTGTATTTATTGTTTAGTAAGAACAGAACAAATTATCATTTCTTGTTCTGAAAGTATACTGTCTTTGGAATGCATGTTAGCTGGGTCTGCTGCTCAGACATACCAGACCTCGAAAGGTTGGAGTGATCTTTTAGGTATTGTGGTCCTAAGCTGCATAGGGCTTTATGCACCAGTACCTGTACCAATAGCAGCACCTTAAAAATAGCTTGGTTGCTAATTGGCAGCCAGTGCAATTTTTTTTAGCAGTATAAAGTGATGGTGATATTCTGTGTTAAAGAACTGTAAAATTACTGCATGTTGCACAGTACTGAACTACAGTGGTACCTCGCAAGACGAATGCCTCGCAAGACAAAAAACTCGCTAGACGAAAGGGTTTTTTGTTTTTTGAGCTGCTTCGCAAGATGATTTTCCCTATGGGCTTGCTTCGCAAGACGGGAACGTCTTGCAAGTTTGTTTCCTTTTTCTTAACACCGTTAATACAGTTGCGACTTGACTTCAAGGAGCAACTCATAGAACGTGGTGTGGTAGCCTTTTTTGAGGTTTTTAAAGACTTTGGTGATTTTTGAAGCTTTTCCAAAACTTTCCCGACACCGTGCTTCGCAAGACGAAAAAAATCGCAAGACGACAAAACTTGCGGAACGAATTAATTTTGTCTTGCGAGGCACCACTGTAGATTATTGGATTTGGGAGGACTTGTTCCAGAGAAAAGAAGAATCTATGCAAAGCTGAGTTTATTTAAGAAGGCATTTTGTTGCAGACTTTACTGTGATACACAAGAACTATATGGATGTTCATATTCTCATATATATATATATATATATATATATATATATATATATATATATGCAGGTTTTGGTGTCTTCGGGTGTCTTCCCGTGTAAGAGTTGGGGTGTCTAGGCGACGTTTCGACGAGGTCTCACTCGTCATCTTCAGCCGAAAGCACCAGCCTGAAGATGACGAGTGAGACCTCGTCGAAACGTCGCCTAGACACCCCAACTCTTACACGGGAAGACACCCGAAGACACCAAAACCTGCATTCCTGTACCCGTGAAAATCTACGAAAGCATATATATATATATATATATATATATATATAGCTTTATTGCATGAAATTAACATCCCGATACACCTTGGATTACCTATTTTCCATTTCATTCCATGTACGTTTGTAACTGCCCAACAGGCTGTCCAACAAATGGAACAGAAGAAGTTACAGCAAGGACATCCTCCTTCGGGACCAGGTGGAGAACTGAAATTCCAGCCACGTATGTAAATTAATTATTCTCTTTCTCACACACACACATATTATTGATGATGGTGTTCATTGCTTGTGAGAAAAACTATTTATGCCCTCAGTGTGATTCAGAACCAAATTTATAGCTTGGCACTTAATATTCTACTGCAAATAAGAAAAGGAGCCTTCCAACCCATTAGATTGGAATGTAACATGTTTGAACACTTGGATGCCTGAAACTGAAGCCCTACCCAAATACTTTCCTTGCCAGATAATTCAAATGAAAGAATCTATCATGTTTTACTATGAAATAGGGGCACCTTTCATACAAACTCCAAATATATCTCTTAGCAGCTGTACATGAAAGAGAGAGATATAATTTGGGCAAGTGTGTCTTTGTATGTGGGGGGGGAATGCATTTTCATAAAAGAGAGCCATTGAAAATGGAAAATATCATTGAAATTGAAAATACCATTGAAAATGGAGCTATAAAATCTTACTGCACATAAATGAACAAGCAAATACTGCAGACCTTCTTTGTTCTCTGAAAGGTGATTTTATGCAAGGAAAAAAATATCTAGTACCATAAATATGTGGAGTTCTGCTCTAATAACCTTTGGGGACGTTTTGACTATATGTGATTTCAGCTTTATGCATAACCCCCTGTAATGTAACCCCCATGTAAAATTTGAGTCTACTATAATATGTAAAACCACACTTTCTGAGATTTGGATTACTAGGTAATTGTTCAACAGAACTAACCTTTGTTTTTCGTATTTTGTGTTACAGCTGCATCACAACCAGTTGGAAATGTTCAAAATCATCCTGCGGGAGGCAGTCAGCCTTTACCACCAGGAAGCATACCAGTACAAGAAACAGCTGCAGGATCAGATCACGTTCAGTCTCACCCTTAACCACATGTGCCTCAAATTTGTACCATAGTTTTGGGAGAGAAGTGGGAGGGGATGTGGTCAGAGAAGTAAAAACAAATTGGGAATTGAGCTTAAAATCCCCATTTCAAATCATTGGATTCATGAAGACTTTCAAAGGCACAAATGATACAAGGCAGGTTTATAAAGCTGCCGATCTTTCAGGTGAGAAGGGTATATTAAAATATTCTAATTTTGTAACTAGATTTAAGGATATCATCCAGATTTTATCCTCAGGAAAACATTATTGTTTCACTTCAATGTAATTTGGCTGGCTGTCCATCATTTGTGCCTTGGAAAATCTCCACCTACTTCATGGTTAAATTAAATATGTTTTATAATCTGCCAGAAGACTCACTGATGAGGGAAAAGCTAAGAGGCACAAATCTTTTACTTTTTTTTGTAAATGTTCATGATGCCGACAGTCTTGATTGTCGGTGGGTGTAAAGTGGAAGTTTGCTTGATCAAGACACAAGTCTATGACGATATTTTCCTAAACGTGCCAACAATGGAAAGCAGGAATTTAGGATGGTGTAGTGAATGAGGGTCGGTTCCCCCGCCCCAATCTCTTTGGTCTTTGAGACCAAATGAATAGAAACCACCTGTGATCTGATTTCAATAAATTCTGCACATAAAAAAGGAAGTCTAATTGCAGCAGGGAGTAATAGGCAATAGTGAATATGCCTAGGAATGCCAGGATAAGAAGCCTTCAACAGAAATAGTGAATTTGAAATGTATTGATTTAGCCATCCTTATTGTTGCAAACCGAATGCAGTGTGTCAGCTGGCTACATCCCCTGCAAGTCAGCTATGAAGAAGATACTTTTGTCCTACTTCCTTTCATAATATGCCAGTTGCATTTATCCCTTTATGAGCTATGAAAGCGAGCTCTTTTGATGATAAAGTATATTTGCAGAATGAGCAAATACCTCTCATTGTCTTTTCCTGGACAAAACAGCTTGGCTCCTGCTGTAAACGACTCCTTTGAAAATCATCAGTATGTTACAAACAGCAGTTCTCAGAAGCTGCATTCTGAGTTTAAGCTAAAATTAATTAACACTGGGTATGATTACCTGAAGGTTAAAAGGCATGCAGTTTAGATGTGGATATTTTCATGGAAGCCTGAAGCCGGCATCTTCAATAATAATTCAAGTTTCTCCACATAACCCATTGTTTTTCTGTGAACTTGGCTAAGAGCAACATGGCTTTAAGAGTTCTTTACCATTTTAGCTCAAAAACAAGCATCCAGTTCATTACAGCTGAAACCCAGTTTATCCTTTGAACATGACTCCTAAAGGCATTCTTTATTCCTGTGTTATTCCTACTTGAATTTTGATTCAAAGACTACTGAAGCAAATGGAATGACAGTGGCATTAAGACTGGATACAAAGTATTTAAAAATGAGGTCTGAAAACTACATTCGTTTAGGACAGTATTTTTTTCTGATGGTTGTGCTGATGGGGCAGAAATAGGAGGTGGCTATTAAAATATTGAACAACTATAATGATGTCTGTTTCCAGGAAATTGGCTGTTTTGCTATAACAGAATTATTTATATTTGCAGAGATAAAATGAAAGGCAGGCCTTCCCTATACAAAAGTTAGGGAAGGAGAATTTGGCGCACAGTTTGCATAAGACTGTTAAGCATGTAGTGGATACTTGAAAAAACCTGTGCAGGTTTTCTCCCTGCCCTTGATGAACTGGTAGTGTGTGACTACTGCCATGCACCAAATTCTCCTTTAATAAAACCACAAATGTCATAATATGAGCACATCTCAAAACAGATAGCAAATACACACAGGTGGCTTCTTGGAGTCAAAGAGGCCAGGTGGGCAGCCTTTCCATGGAACCAGCCCATGGTCAGAGTAGCCTGTGAACCCGTCCTGTGCTTCCCTTTTTCAAGTTCCATTATCTTAACTGAATTTTGCCTTCTTGCTTCTTGTCATCTCCTACTCCTGCTCGGTGTCAGCCACTCTTTCCTTTTTATGGTCCTGAAATGAATATGGCAATGTAGTTCTGATCTATAGGCTGAATTATCGTCCTGTAGCCCTAGATTTCTTTTTCCACAGCCCACGATGGCCAGTAGAAGAGCCAGTACAGGCAACTGCAACCATGCATAGTGCCTTCCTAGTTGGATTATATACAAGGTGCGATGGAACAGGATTATTGGACTGATACCCACGACTTAATTCATATTACCCATACAGGAGACCCTACATGAGAATCAAAAGAAGTTCCTGGAGGAAGGCTATTTCTCTACAGTTTTACTTGAAACAGTACATTAGACAGCTGCTTAAATACAGGTTGTGATCCTTGCTTGAGGCTCACCTAATACAATTGTTGGAAAGTTATCTTCTGTATTTTGTTTGTGGCCTCACAAGTATATACAGACCAAAAAAGCATTCTGTCATTAAATTTTATGTGGCATACATCCCTCTTTTAAGATTATAAATAAAATCACATGACAAAAATAAAAAGTTGGGTTGCAGTATGATTCCAAAAGCTTACTGCATTTTATAATCAAGAAGCTTTAAAAATGTTAAGGATACAGAATTTATGGTGTTTCGTTTATCACTACTGTGAGCCAAACCACGTTCTACAAGGAAATATGGCACAGTCATGGCTGTGTATGGGCCAGGCTATTCAAACTACTTCATAATTTATAATGCTTATAAGAGGCTATGACCATGCTGAATGCGGATGATATCAGACACAACCAATGTATCTGGAAGAATTAAAATAAGGTTCCTATAGTATTATTAATCTAACATTAAAAATGAATCTGCAGCTTCTGTTCAATTGTTTGTTTTATAAACAAATCTTATGCTTGGGACTTTCCCCCACCCCCAAGTATAAAAAAACTATGACACAAAAAGTATTACCAAGTTGCAATGCTAACCACTTGCCTGGGGGTAAGCCCCATTAAACTGAGTACTGACCTCTGAGTAGACATGATTACTGTTTTTGTATGGGGACAGAGAGCTTGGCAAAGATTGTTCACTTCCCTTGGTAAGAGGCAAAATTCCTATCCTGCAAAGTTTTCAGATCAGAACTCAGTGATGCCAGGCATGGTTTGCATGGTGAAATTCCCAGGTTTAATCATTGTTGTCTCCCCAGCTAAAAGAAATTAGTCCTAAACTTGGTATAAGACATAATTTCCATGGTTTGGTGCTTCATTCCTAAATGCATTTTCTTCAAAGTATTGTTCATTTGTTTTTAGTGCCACTTATTTCTCTAAAAAGGAATATTTAGGATGGTGGCCCAAGTCTCATGAAGGTTGTTTTTAAATTCCTTTTTGGTTTATGACATGGAGACTATGTTTCCTTGTCCTTCACCCTGCCTCACATTGAAACTTTCCAGCAAGAGTTCTTTGGCACATAGCCACTGCCCATGTAGCTCTGTACTGTCTACACTGGCAGGCAGTGTCTCCCTCAGTCCTACCTGGAGATGCTGGGGTTGAGCCTGGGACCTTCCACCTGCAAAGAAGATGCTCTGGGCATCCCAACAGATGCATAGTATAACAAAGTTGTACATATCTGTGTTATTTCCAGTGCAATATTTGTATGCAGAATGTTGTTTCACCCTTACTTTGTATACATGAGGTATAAATTAAATTGAATTCATAGTCAGTTGCTTTGGGTCCTCTATGACCATCTTCTTCCAGTGATTGTTGTGGCAGCATTGTTATGTTTGGCAGAATTAAAAACAATAACACTGTAGATCATAAACAAGGATGTTTAACATTTATTATTATATTTATTACATTTATTGGTTGGTTACTACAGAAAATGTATTGAAGCAACCAACAATTGGAGAAAAACACAGAGTTCATTTGTTGTCAATGTGAGACAATAAACCAGAAGCCTATATGGGGGGAAGAGAGACTTGGAGCATGAATTGAATACTCAGGACTGTGGGGGGCTATGGGTTGAGATTTTACTTAAACTCAAGATTAGGCTTAAGTTGAGCTGTCAACCATTTGTGAGATTTGCTGAGGTGCTGTGCCTGTTTGGTTTTCTGTTTACCTCCTGTATTTTAACCCGGCTTACTCGTGAGCACTCCTCAGCTGCCTGAGAAATGAGGATTTCTTTTGACGCCACGGATACGAGCTTCGAAAGTTTATTGCCTAGTACTCAGCTACGTACAGGAGCTGTTTCTTGTTCGGAGTTTTTTTATTTATCCCAGTTTAACTACTCAAGCTGTTGAAGTTGACTTTTTGACCATGCGAAGCTTCCGTGCGATTTTAAGTTTCGCGGCTGCCCCCTGCCTGTCCACTATCTGCGTCAGGTCCATATACAGCCAAAGCTCGCAATCTCATAAGGGAAAGCGAAACCTTTCACAGGAGAAAGCGAAACCTTTCACAGGAGAAAGACGATTGTGGGAACCTGGCGAGTTCTTGGCGTGGAAGGAAAACCGCGCCTCACCAGCGAGACCCATGGACTGGGGAGGTGGGTTGGCGGCCCGCAGGTGCCTCCTGCTCGGCTTCTCGGTGTTCCTCTGTGGCGTCGTCGTCCTCCAGCCGGCAGGTAAACAGAGCGGGCGAGGGGCGTCGCTGCTGCAGCTGCTGCTTCCTCTAAAGGCCGCTCGACAGCCGCAGGGCGACTCGCGCCGTGAGTTCGGCTCCTGCTTGGGGGAGAGAGCGCGGAGGTCGCTCTCGCCCCGGGGGAAACAAGGTGAAACTCCTGGATGTAGGGGAGAGCTAGTAGGGGAGCAGAGTGGGGCAGCACAGGCCACCCGCTTCCCCTCTCTTGGAGAAGCGAGTTTTGTGACAAGTGGCGAGGCGGACGCTAACTAACGAGAGTAAGGCGGACTAAGGGGGACACTTGTTTGGAGCAGAGGAGGAGGAAGGGGGCGCTTTGTAATTGCTCCTCCGTGGAAAGCCCAGCTCCTCTTTGCCCCTCTTCCTCGTGGAAATGGTGCCCACTAGGCTCGACATGCAGTTGTGCTTTTGAGACTAGGGAGTTTTCTCTACGTATTTCTGGGGCACGGATTGGAGCCATAACGCGTGTGGAAGGAGAGAGAAACTCTTAACGGAATCCACACAGGACACCTTCAGCTTGCATTGGGGAAGCGTGAGAAACCACCAGCTGGTTTTAACCGCAGTTTCCCCCTCGGTGTGCTAATTTCTAGCGCTTGAGGAGAAATCCCTGAGAGCGGAGTGTTAAATCCGCCAACCAGTTGCGTTACTGTCTGGATCCGCAGGGGGCACGTTATTATTATTATTATTATTAACTAATTTTTAAAAATAAATAAATTTTATTAGTATTTTCCACACAACAACAACACGAAAGATAACAAAAAATAACAGTACACAACACACAAAAATCAACATTCGAAAACTAAAGAAAGCAACAACAACAAAAACAAACATCTTACAAGTTAATATTATAAACACTAAAACAACAACAAGTCATTGACTTCCACCATTCCCACAGCACCTCCTTTATCTCTCATTGTGTCTTCCTGTTTTCTTTATCATCTCTATCCTAACATCTAGATACAAATCCTTCTTTCATATCCTTTCACTTCACATTATTATTATTAACTAAATTTCTATATTGTACTGCCCTTCATCCGAGGATCACAGAGCGGCTTACAACATAAAAACGCAAAAATACATAACATAGTAACAAACTAAAGCAATAACCCCCTCACAGGTCATATAGATGGTTTAAATAGCCAAAGGCATGGGAGAAGAGGAATGTTTTTGCCTAGCACATGGATGGAGCTAAGGAGTGGGTAAAACAATAGAAATACTTAACTGAGCAATCGCGTTGGTTCTGCCCCCTAACAAAAGTCCTGCTCCCCAACACAAATCCTGGCTATGCCCATAGCCTGGCACCTAAAGATATGTCACAAAGGCACCAGGCAAGCCTTCCTGGGGAGAGCATTCCACAAGTGGGGGACCACCACAGAAACGGCCCGTTGCCAACCTCCAGACTTCTCACAGAGGGGCACATGAAGAAGGGCCACAAATGACAATCATAGGGTTTGGGTTGGTTCATATGGGGATAGGCAGTCCTTGAGGTATTTCAGTCCTGAGCCATTTAAGGCTTTTTGGGTCAAAACCAGCACTTTGAATTGGGCCCAGAAACTAATTGGCAGCCAGTGCAGTTGGGCCAAGATCAGTATAATATGCTCAAACTGTCTTGCCCTGGTGAGCAGCACCTGGGGTTTCTGAACCATCCTCAGAGGCACTCCCACTTATAACATGTTGCAGTCATCTAACCTAGAGGTTACTAGAGCATAGGCAACAGAAGTTAGGCTTTACCTGTCCAGACAGGGGGCGCAGGTGGGCCAGCTGTAGGAGCTGATGGAGGTCACTCTGTGCCACTGGGGCCACCTGAGCCTCAGGTGACAGCAGTGAATCCAGAAGCACCTCCCTTCAGAGGGAGTGTAACCCCATCAGGAGTTTTGGCAACTTGTGTGAAAATGAACAAGCCTTCATTCCTGGCTAAAATTTGGCCCTTTGGCATGCTGTTGACTTTCCAGAAGCCCTAACTCAGCAACAGGAAATTCTCTGGCCTCTAGATGGCACTGTGAATCCCAGAAAAGCAGTTCAAGTTGAGAAAGAGAAAGAAAAAAAAACAGTCGTTAAATTAAAATAACCCTCAAGTCAGAGCAACAGCCTAATAACAGTTAGTGACAGGACATCAGCTTGATCTTTTCATGGCTAAAAACCATATAGGCTACACAAACATAAATGAAATATAGAAAAAGAAAGGGATCCTCAACATTTTGCCATTGTCTATCCTAAAATATTATTGACTACCCATTCCTTAGTGTTAAAGATTAGAGCAAAGTTCACAGGTGAAATATAGGAGACTATGGTTTAAGTTTTTGGTTTTTTGGCCCCATTTTACTACCAGGAACTCTGCTGCTGGCTTCTACTGGAGGGTCAGGTTAGTTGAATCCAACCCTATATTTCTAAAAGGGTCATTCCACACCAAATCACCTGGTGCCATGTGCTCTCACGACTTAGATTTTCTTCAGGTTTTTTTTCCTTATGTGTAGATACCGATGAGATAACCTCAAATTATTTTTTAAATATTTTTTGGTCTAAAATTGGGGGCAGGATAATTTTTTGAAAATTTCAATTTTCACGCGATTTAGGCGGGTGGTGCTGTGGTCTAAACCAGGTCTTGCTGATTAGAAGGTCGGTAGTTTGAATCCCCACAATGGGGTGAGCTCCCATTGCTCGGTCCCTGCTCCTGCCAACCCAGCAGTTCGAAAGCACATCAAAGTGCAAGTAGATAAATAGGTACCGCTCCGGCGGGAAGGTAAACAGCGTTTCCGTGCACTGCTCTGGTTTCGCCAGAAGCGGCTTAGTCATGCTGGCCACATGACCTGGAAAAAGTGCCTGCAGACAAATGCCAGCTCCCTTGGCCAGTAAAGCGAGATGAGCGCCGCAACCCCAGAGTTGTTCACAACTGGACTTAACTGTCAGGGGTCCTTTACCTTTTTAGGCTAATGCAATTTCTGTGTCAGTTTAGAAGAAAAACCTCCTGTTTCACTTATTTTTTAACCGATTGGGCCTCTTTTGGCATCAAAATAAAGGTAATTGTGGTCTCTTTCAAAATAAGGTATCAAAATGGCATTAAGTGCCACAGGAAAGGGTCACCGACTATTTTGTTATTTTGTTTCCCATACATGTAATATGGGCAGTGATGAATCATAGCCTCCTACTATTAGAAAGGTCAAAAGACTATTTGCAATAATGCTATTTTTTTTTATTTACGAAGAATCTCTGAAAGTGACAATGGAAAGTCGGATGGTGGCAGTCTTGGATACAGATGTGATGATACCATGTGAGATCTCTGAATATAGTACTCCAGAGCTAAAGATTGCAAAAATTGCTGTTGAGTGGTATTGGAAGCCTTCTTCCAAGGAAGCGGAAAATATAGTATACACCATTGTTTCTGGAGTGCCTAAATCTTATAGAAACGGTGCAAGAATGGATGAAAGTGAACTGATAAAAGGCAATGCTGCACTTTCCCTCCCCAAAATACAGATTAGTGAAGAAGGAATATACAGATGTTCTGTGACTGTTACCCCAGATTCAAATCAAGGAACCACTGTTGTAGAGCTAATTGGTAAGTATTTATGTTGAACAAGTTTGTAGAAAACTTACAGAGAATGAACTTGTACATTTCAGAATTTCCCAGTAGCTTTAAGGTCTAACTAAGCATTATATAAGGAAATGTATGTGATATCACCCATCTTTAGAGAAAAGTCACTTTGCAAGACAGTAATTTAGAACAGAGAACTATGGGGGTGCGAGAAGCATGCTTAATCCTTTCCCCCAAGCACCAAAATACATTCCAAGCTGCTTCAGCCTCCCCCTCCCTCAGGAGATGCAGGTTTGGAACCGTCTAGGGGTGGTTTGGTACAGCGAGAGAAAAGGAAAGTGTTAAACTTCTACCAGCCTTTCTTAACTATAAATCACCTGCTTGGGAATCATGGAACTCTAGAATTGTAGAGTTGGAATGGGATCCCAACGGAATCTCGACTAGATCATACATGGCAGATGGCTATCCAATCTCTGCTTTAAAACTTCCAGAGAAGGAGAGTCTGCTACCTTCCAAGGGAGTCTGTTCTAATGTCAAACAGCTCTTAAGAAGCGTATCTCTTTAAAAAAAAGTCACTTTGTGTTATGGAAAGGTATAGCTGACTCTTAAAAGTTTTGCTAAGCAATTTCTTATATACCAAGTGGGACCTGCCACAAAACGTTGTATTGTGGAGTGCTCCCACTAAGGCCTCCAGACACTCAGGTGGTATCCAAGATACCCCATTGCATTTTCTCTTCATCACCCCAATTTTTCATGCTCCCCATTCCCAACAGGTTGTCAGTATTTTGTGGCTACTAAGCATGCTCTTTTTTTTGGGGGGATGCCTCCTTAGATTTCCCCCTGTGGTTGTTGTTTTACTTCTGCATGCTACTATCTCCTCCTTGTGTCTTAGTAGCCTTGTTTTGGTGTTGTCACTCAACACCTGAGCTCTAGTAGACTGATATTATCATATATATTTGAAACACTTGAAGCCAAAGAATTGGCTGGTTAGTTCAAATGAATCTTTGAAAGTTAAGTCCACTCCCATTGCCTTCTTTGCCCTCACTGCGCTTTTAGAATTGCCAGATCACAAAAGCTACACTAACAATAGAAGCTGCCACTGACATAATTATCTTCTCAGGGTCTAGGTTCTAAATTGTAATAATCCTATATATAAATATACATGTATGTATGTATGTATACCTGTAAAAATTGTTCTGTATCCTTCAGTGTCAAAATGCTATGAAGGCAGCTTAACTACTTAAACCATACAATGATAAATAAAGAGCAACAAAAATAACAAAGCAGAGGAAGAAAAAAATACCTTCATATCAATGGTGGAAAAAAATAAACCAGCTGGTATTTTGAAGGACCTGGGAACATAAAATTCCCCTCCATGTCAGCTGACACTCCAGGTCCGTTATTTACCTTTCTGCTTTTTCCATCCAGTTGTGCAGAGTCGTTTGTAACTCTAGTTTTGTCCAATTTTGGTATTCTCCTGGACTCCTTTCTTCAGCTCTTTGCCTCCACCATTATTTCCCCCCAAGTTCCTTCTTGTTCATTTTTATTACAACCAAGGCTCTTGACCAGCCTTCTTAGTAGGCTTCCCCCCTTCCCACCCATAGCACACAGCTCCCCTTGACCCACAAAACACCTTCTTCAGGACTTCTCTTCTGTGCCTCTTGCCCCAGCCTTCTCCTTCTGCTTAAACAACCCTCACCCCAGGTTTTTAATTTAGACCATGTCCTTCTGAGAAATCAGGAGTATGAACTATGACTTTCACTTCACTTTCAACCAGCTTTTGTCTGAAAAACTGTATAAAAATGCAGTAAAAACAGAAAAAATGACACTTTTTATTATCTCCATGCAGCTCAACCTTCAGTAAAGCTGTCTCCCAGGACAGTTGAACTAGAAGACGGCAAGGAGAAGACCCTGTCATGCACAGTGAATAAATTCTATCCTCTTTTGATTGAGGTTCATTGGGAGAAAAAATCTGAACGCGACAATAATGAAGTTGTACCTGCAGATGATATTTGCACAGGGGTACCTGTGAAAAATGGAGATGGCACTTTCAATGTAACCAGTAAACTGGAGCTACAACCATCTTTACAAGATAATGGAAATGTCTATAGTTGTGTTGTGGGACACAAATCATTTTCCATACGGCAGGCCTTCAATGCCACTTTGATAGTAACAGGTATTCCTTCTGTTAACCTTTTCTTCCTGTGTGTGTGTGTATGTGTATAATAGTGGGTCACATCCAACTGGTGTACTTCCATGAGTGTAGGGGCTTTTGATCCAGAAGGGGAGAGGATATTTGCCCACACACCCTGGAGCCTTCAGCACCTTCCACTAATTCTGCCCAATGTTCTGAAATGTAGCTTTCTCCTTTCTCCAAAGATTCATATTGTACTTACAAATGCATTAGTCTTTGGGACTTCCATGTTAGGGCATCACAAGGAATGGGATAAAATATATTGTAATGCCTTTATACAAATCTATGGGAATACTGTGCACAGTTCTAGTAGCTGCATCTCAAAAAGATTATTGTGGAGCTGGAAAAGGTGCAGAAAAAGGGCAACCAAAAATGATATTAGGGATGGAATAACTCCTTAGTGAGAAAAGGTTATGGCACTTGGGGCTTTTTAGTTTTTTTATTTTTTAAAGGCAAATATGAGGAAGGGACATGTTAGAATTGTATAAAATTGTGTGTGATATAATTATCTGGGATGCGGGTGGTGCTGTGGGTTAAACCACAGAGCCTAGGACTTGCTGATTAGAATATTGGCGGTTTGAATCCCCACGATGGGGTGAGCTCCCATTGCTTGGTCCCTGCTCCTGCCAACCTAGCAGTTCGAAAGCACTTCAAACGTGCAAGTAGATAAATAGGTACCGCTCTGGTGGGAAGGTAAATGGTGTTTCCGAGCACTGCTCTGGTTCGCCAGAAGCGGCTTAGTCATGTTGGTCACATGACCCAGAAGCTGTATGCCAGCTCCCTTGGCCAATAAAGTGAGATGAGTGTCGCAACCCCAGAGTCGGTCACAACTGGACCTAATGGTCAGGGGTCCCTTTACCTTTACCTTTATGTGTGATATGGATGGAAGTTAGTTCTCCATTAACACAATCTGGGATCATCCAGTCAAGTTGACTGGTGAGAGGTTCAGGGCAGACAAAAAGAAATACTTTTTCATGCAACATATGCTTAACTTACAGAATTCACTGCCATGTGGTGGTCCGTTGATGGCCATTAGCTTAGATGAGTTTACAGTGTGATTGCACACAATTGTGGACTGTAAGCCCACCAATGGCTACCTCCAAAATCAGAGGTAGCATGCCTCTGAATATAACTTTCTGGCAAACAACAATATGAGAGGTCTTTATGTCCACTTTGGAAACCTTATAGTCATGCTAGACCAGATTAGTCTTTGGGCTTCTCCAGCAGGACTTTTCTTATGTGCAGTTGGAATAAATGAGGCTAAAATAACTTTGCCACGATTGAGTAGCTGAATATGAAATATTACTTCTGATCAAAAGGTTGCAACAAGGCTGAAACATTTTGCTATTTTGTGTGATAAGTAACAAGAACAATTTCTCTCTCTTTACAGAACCACCACCAAATTTTACCTGGTTGGCTGTGATACTTGTTTTATTATTACTTGGTGTGATTCCTGTAATTCTGTACATAATGTACTTTAAGAAAAGTAAGTAATGGGAAACATTTAATTAATTGATTATTTAATTTTTTCAATTAGGAGAATTCTATACTATTCATCAAATGTGGTTAAGGGTGGTTTACAAAAATAGATTAATATGAAACATAATACATGCACGTATTCATTATTATTAAAGTAAAATTAGTATTTTTGTGAAATCTTAATCTTTGGTAAACTTAGGTCTGAAATGACAGTATTCAAAACATCCTAGGCACCAGTACACCAGGCACCAAAAAATCTCCTTGCCTGTGGTTAAGAATTTTGACTAAGTTTTCTTTTAAGTGGCTAAGATTTCTTTGCTGAATCAATTGGGGAAGGGCCATAACTCAGTGATAGAACATCTGTTTTGCATGCAAGAGGTCCTAACTGGTTAGTTCTAGCTTCAGCACTATCTTGGAGATGGATGGCTGTCAGTGACAGAGTGGTGGCCCTATGCCCCAGATTTATCTGCTCACTAGAAAAGACTCATGGAGTCTATACAACTCAAGCTACTATTTGACATTGCAAGTACTCAACTAGCAACCAATAACATCCACATAAAGTAAGTCCTGGAATCGACCCTGAAGGTCATTTAGCCCAAGCCCCTGTCACAGATAAAGCACTCTTTCTCAGCTCTTTTGCTTCATTCTACATAATACAGAAATAGCACACTGCAAGATTCTTAATTCAGGACTACAAAGCTAACCAAAATACTTGGGTGGGATATGTACAAAAGGAATAAGAAGGAATGCTTAATCTGTGGCTACCCTGCACTGAATAGGGAGTTGGACTGAATGACCTTTAAGGTGTTAAGGAATATAGCTAGTGTGTTAATTTCATTAGTGAGGGAAAAGCTGACTCACTGATTCATTTCCAAAATGCACCTGGCTCATTTTGACTTCTTTATCAATTTACTGGGCAGATTTGGTTGCCCAGTCTTATTCCAGGACACGTCCTCTTTTTCAGGGGTAAAATTTCTGTCCGGGTAGATTTTTTAAATTTGCCCAAATGTCTCTGGCTATACTTTCTGGATGAGACATAAGACTTGCTTTCCTTTTCTCTTCTCCTGTCCCCCTCAGCAATATAGCACAGCTTCTATATCCTACATATAGTAGAGATATTTAAAACAAGTCGTCATAGCGTCCTCTTTGTTGCTCTTCAAAATATGGCTAACTTAGTAAGCATGCTACTATATGTATAAAAGGGCTCGGATTAGAGAATTGGTTGTGGGTCAGTGGTTGTTATCAGGAAGGGATGGATCATTGTGAAACACTTTGAGGAGAGCTCATCTGAAAAGAAGGCTGGCATGTGGATTTTGCTCAGCAAGGATTTTGAATTACACAAACTCCTCTGGGACCAAAGAGAGAAAAGCCTTTGTGCAACCTGTATATAGTGTGTAAATATAGAGTGTGTATTTTGTGTGTGTCAGGTAAAACAACTGCTTAAAACAAGAACTGTTTTGGGTCTGTGAGCTAAGCAACTTTACTGAAGCGTCTAGGGCGCACGCAGAGAGAGCAAGATTTATAGATTGAAGATAGCACCCCACATCACCATAAGGTTCTTTTAAACTCTTATTATTCTGTGGGAAAGGTGCACATAGCCAGTACACTTCCATCCGTTCTGTGTTAATGGGTACTCATAACATATCATGGTGGCTTCTGCTTAAGGTGGAACTAATCACAACATAGGACATCTACTGCATATCCATCCATATTGTCTAAATAACACCTCTGTTGAGGGTGTGACCTTTAACAGCTGCAAAACCCAGCATTTTGGAGCTTAAGAGAACATGGAACTTAATACAATACATTAAGCTGTTAGGTTTTTTGTTCACTGAACTGTCACTATTCAATGTCTTATTGCCACAGAGGAATTATGGAAGGAATTATCCTCCAAATCAGAATGAGTCTTTGTGCAAATTCATATGCTGCAAACATCTTATTAAAATCCCTGCTCCTACCTTCTGGTTTTCTATCATATCATCCCCAACCCTTTAAAGCTTTAAACAGTCTTTGCTGAACTGGCTTCTTAAGTAAGGCTGTTGCTATACTCAACTGAACCTAACCTCAAAAATATACTCTTCTTAATCTCACTGATCCAGGACTGTCTTTTTCTTCCAGTTATGCTTTACCTGATCTGTACTGCAAGCACTCTGGATAGGGACTGTGCCACTTGATCTTTGATACAGCATCTTGCATACATTGCTATTCACTATGTAGCAGTCACTAGCATTTGCGATAGACTGAATGTGATCATTACAAAAAAGAAAAATAATGCTTTGTTGTAAACTGCAGTAAGAATGTTCCTCTTACAGATGACTTGTTATAATACACTGCGCTACAAGTTTCTACACCTGAAATTCTTTGTTTTGTTCTTTATAGTTCAACCAGGGATATTTTCAGCAACTGCAAATAAGGAATTGAAACATTTGGAAGAAGCACTGGTGGTGTTCTGGCTGCAAGGCTTTCGTCCAAAGCCTTTAGAAATAGTTTTTTTCTTAAAACTCCAAAGCAGGAATGAAAAACTGAAACTGTGCTCTTGGAATACTATGACAGGCAGCAATATTGAACATGGAGAAGATACACCTCTTATCATCAGTGGAAAAGAAGAAGAAAGTTCTGATCTTGAAAAGACTTTGAAGACCATGTTTACCTTTGATCCAGCTTTGCAAGTAAAACAAAGGCGCACTTTTGACGTTTACTGCAATGTCAACATAGTTCCAGATGTAAAGCATCTGGAGGAGTTTGAACTTATACTTGAAGTTAGACATGAGGCCTTTCCAGATCGTTTGTCTACTGAAACAATATCATTTAAAGTCATAGGTAAGTAGGAAAGATGGGCTGAAATGATCACTTAGAATAATACTACATATTTCACTGGCTATTACAGTGGTACCTCGGGTTAAGTACTTAATTTGTTCTGGAGGTCCATTCTTAACCTGAAACTGTTCTTAACCTAAAGCACCACTTTAGCTAATGGGGCCTCCTGCTGCCGTTGCGCCGCTGGAGCACGATTTCTGTTCTCATCCTGAAGCAAAGTTCTTAACCTGAAGCACTATTTCTGGGTTAGCAGAGTCTGTAACCTGAAGCGTATGTAACCTGAAGCGTATGTAACCTGAAGCGTATGTAACCCGAGGTACCACTGTATAAGAATTCTGTCAACAGATGAAAGGTGAGAGAGCTGCATGAATGCAGTGGGATACTTTCTGCTGCCAATGATGATACACAAAGGGAAACAATGCAGGATTGTAGCTAAACTCTTTGATCAGTCTACAAAAAGTGAATGATAAAATGGGAAAGCAGCACAGGTGGCTTGTGTGGAGATTATTTCTCTTAATCTCGTTCAGTTTGACTAGTTTCTTATAACTTGTGAGCCCGTACAAAGGGCGAAGTGATGACCTTTAAAGCATTTCATGGTATAAGGCCTGCACGGGATTGTGTACTCCCTGCCTTCTTCAGATCAGAAATTCATGTGGACAAAAGAAAGTCCATACTTATTATCTTCTCCAGTTGCATTCTACTTGCTAATAATATCACTTTTTTGGTATGTATACATTTATTTATTTATTTATTTACTTACTTACTTACTTACTTACTTACTTACTTACAGAATGTACTCCCAAAGTCTCCAAATTTGAATGTGAGCCTCCTGTACCAGAGTGTGGGAAACTCATCACATTATCTTGTTTAGTAGAAGATTTCTGCCTACGGGAGTGTGACGTTTGTTGGCTAAGAGGCAATAATGAGCCTTTGGATGCTATAAGTAACACAGAGGAGCCACAACTGGACCCAGGATCAAATCTGTATTGCAAGAAAAGCAGAGTATCCTTTATACCTCAACCAGAAGACCATGCAGTAGACTTTATTGTTCAAATCAACCATTGTAAAAAAGTTATAAGACATAGTTACCCGCTCATGTTAAAAGGTGAGTACTCGGCAAGTTCTTGTGCAATGAACCACTACTTGTGCTTTCTGTCTAAATAGTTTATCTAAAACTGGAAATACATAATGGAGTTGTTTCCTGTATCTGTATTTGTCGTGGGTCTTTGATAACTTGTATTGAAAGAGATCACTTGTATCTCTTTGTCATTAGGTGATGCTATTGTGGGTTTGTCACATGGAAAACATGACTCAGAGAGTCCTTGCACAGAAGTATCAAGTCCTTCATAAAATTAGTTTAGAAGTTTTTCTGGGTGAAATCAGCAAAGCAAGTTCATAGCTGATATGTGCATCTTCGTAGGAAAATTATAGTGTCGGCTAGTGGCTAGTGGCAAGCATTATAGTGCAGCCAATTTAAAACATGAATCAATGAGAAATCGAAGCTCTCATCTGTTTCAGTCCAGAAGGTCAAAGACGGCACAGTTTGTATTCCAACCAGAATAAAACACAGCCATGTTTAATCATATGCATTTAATAACAAATAATATATATGTGGGTGTCATATATGTTAGAATATGTTACAGACTGCCAAGGCTCTCCTGCCATTATATGCATACTCTTATCATTTCTCCATATACCATATTGTGTGGATTTGAACTATTTAAATCTGCAAAGCTTTTAATTTGTAGTTTTGTGAGATTGCTCTGATTTTACAAAAGATCTGTCTCCCAGAGTTCATTGGGAGAAGCCATAACATCTAAACTAGGCAAAGTTGGTAGTTTTGACAAGACTGTGGTGTTAATTGCTCATTCTATCCTCTAATTTCAACCAGGGTTGTAGTGAGAGTGAAAGGATAAGCAACTGTAATTTTTCCAAACCTAACTCTTTTTGAGAGAGACTGTGTGTATATATCCATGTGTGTATCCACTGAGGATAGGAGTTCATGCATCATATGAAGTAGCCTGTAGTCCATGAAAGTTTATGCCATGATATATGTGTTATAAAGTGACACTAGGCTAGCTTTTGCTGTAACATACTAATGTGACACCCCATCTGCCATTTGTCACTTCTGATTTACTGTTTTGCAATACCAGATGTACTAGCATTCTTTGAATTTAAACTAATATTTTCAATTGTTTGTTTTCTCTGCATCTGCATTTTTTAGGTTACCCCAAAGTTACAGATATTACGTGTGAACCAAATTATCCTAAATATGGAACTACATTGACTCTAACCTGTAAAGTCACAGGTTTCTTTCTTAGCAACATAAATATTCAATGGCTTGATGGGGGTATTGAAATAAGTAAAGGTGTGGACACAAAGGGGCCAGTCAAAGACTCAAATGGCTGCTTGAAGTTGTCTTCTAAGCTCCAGCTGATACCAACTGCTTTGGATCATAATAAGTTCATTATTTTCAGTGTGACATATGGCGACCTGAAAAAGCCCATTATTAGAGATGTGTATCTAAAGCTCCCAGGTACGTACTGAGAGTCCTTTGGGTTCTTTCAACTTTTGGCAAATGGCAATTTGAGCTTGTTTATTTAACAAAATTTGTAAACCACTTAATTTTAAAAATGTTGTTAAGTGATTGTAAAAATGTCTAAGTGGTTTGCATAAAATAAAATGTATATTAAATTGAGGATCGATGTAGTATTATGATATAAAGCAGTTCCCTTTGCAACAAGGGAGGTTTGACATGGTTGTGTACTCTGATAGGTGTACCGTATAGCCATGTCTCTACTAGCAGTCATGTGTCCCTAATATCTGCCAGTTTCGTTTGTTTTTTGAAAGTCCAAACTTCCTTGCAGACTTGCATTTAGTAGTTCTGAAGATTCCCTGGTAAAAAAATCAGGTAAATCTAATAAAAACTAAAAAACACACACCATATGTTCACACATAGGCACTGATGTTACTAGTTCCCCCCAAGTTTTTGAAAATCAAAAACCATATTCTCAGATCTATATTCATTGAAGATGAATATCCTTGCAACCCTGCTGATCTGAAGTGTGATTTAAACAATGACACATTTAAATCCTTCATAACATTCCTGTATTTTTAGAGGAATGTTATAGAATAGATTCACATTGGGGAAGGGCAGTAGAATACCCTAGGTTTAGCCCCTAGCATTTCCAGGCAGGGCTGGAAATATCCCCTGCTTGAAACTGTGCAGAGCTGCTGGCAGACACTGTAAATAACACTGAACTAGATGGATTAATGGACTGACTTGGTATAAGGCATATTTTTATGTTCCTGTTGTCTTGTATTGTCACTTCAAGTACATCCTTTCCTTTCCTCCCCATTTAGTTCACCGCCCTGAGATGTCTGACATAAAGGCAACGCCAATGCAAAACAGCGAGAGCATCTCTTTGGAAACTGTCATATCAAATTTTGCACCTTGCAGCATAAAAGTGACATGGTATGAAGAATGGGAAAAAATATCTGAAGACAACCCCAGGAACATTCAGATTGGAGAAAACAAGTTAGGTTATTTTGTAAGCAAATTACAGTTTAGTCCAAAAGGAAAAGACTCCAAAAAGACAATCAGATGTGAAGTTTTTCACCAAGCGACACAGGATTTTAAAGAAACAAGCTTTGTGTGGGAAAAAGGTAAGAACTTTTAAAAAAATGTTTTTAGCGCAGAATGTACAGAATTTATGTAAGGGATTCAGACATATCCCTCCAAAAAACACTTCTAATGGGGAAAAGGTGATTCCTCTTCTCAATTAAGCACTTCCGTTACTTAGGACTCAGCTACATTAGTAAAAAAACAAGTGTTTTAAATGCATTATAAACATGGAACACTTAGGTGGCACTGTAGAGCACAATACTTTTCTATGTGTTTTACGTAGAGTTTTTTCTTTTGTTATAACAATTTAATTTATAATTTAATTATAGCGTTTCCCCCCCTGTGTGTAGATACACCCTCGGTCATGGCTGAAAGATGGCTTTGTAGTCTTTTGGGTAGCTTATGATTTTCTCATATTTAATAATATTCTTCAGAAGACAAGTGTATCTGGTTGTTATGAATACAAAAGTCAACATAATGCTCTTACAACACACCTGGTTTTAGAAATTTTGTCTTGAATTCATCAGAGAACTAGATTTTGATTTTTTTCCATGAATATTGCTCTGACTGTATCTCTCCCCTCTGCAACCCCCCAAATGCTACCCTTGGAAGGCAGTTGGCTAATTGCAGTTGAAAGCGTGTTGATTCAGTTGAGTAGCATTTTTGCTGTAAGTATTTTTGTTACGTGACATGATGCCTGCTCAAGGCCTAATATGTTATTTCTTCTTTTAAACAAGATGACTCTGATAGCCTTGACAGCATGTCTACAGTGAGTGAAAACCACGATGAGTATTGCACCTCATGTGTAGGTAAAATGCAGGTACATGACACATTGACTCAGTGGTTTTCATATCCTGTTTTTGTAGTCCCAGTTAAAATCAGAAAACTGTTTAGATGTTTCTTGGAGGAGGCAGTGGGAGAAGAGAGCACTTGGACAATCTTTACTCTGCTTATAAACCATTATTTATTAAAGTGAGATCATTACATCTCAACCAGACCATTAAGTTACTCTAAACGTGCACATTATTTTCATAAGGGATGATCTGAAAGATCAACTTAGTCCGTTCTGTGAAACTTGTACGCAGGGATCTGCAAAATTTCTTCTGGCATAAAAGCCTGACACTATTTGTGGCCACAGTGACCACTCCTCTCAGCCCTCTGAAATGCACAAGGAAACAGGAAAGGGTGCAGAGGAGTTCCTCATGTCATGCTTCTATTTACGCCATTCCTATTATGCTTAATGTATGACAATATATTTATATACCACTGGATAGTTTTTAAAAATCATAAAAAGAATAAAACAATAACAGGTTTGACCAAACAACTATGTGAAACATTAGTTTTAAAACAAGTAGTTTATGAATTTATATGCCAACATTAATATCTTAATAACTGAGTCTCTAACAACCGATAAAAGATACTGAAGACATATGAAAGACATTCATATATGCTTAACTGAACAGATGAATGTCCATCCAGACAAAACTACAGATTGGGGCTTGAAGATAAAACTGTAACCTTATATTTATTTAGGGACCTGACATCCCAAATAGTAAGAGTTTTAATATCCTGACTTGGCATAACTGCCCTCTTTCCAGCTATCCTTTTACCTAGGTGTTTATTCTCTCCATCTCATTTGCCCTCGCTCTCCTGTCCTGGTTCAGTTCTTCATCTTCCATCCTCAACAGATTGTCAACAGCTGTCACTTACTTTGACTCCAGCCAGCAATCCATTACACTCCATTGCTGTCAGTCATTCTTACAACAACTCTAGTTCCCCAGTGCCTTGCTATTCCTTTTTAATCCTTAATTGCCAATGTCTTGACTATAGCTTCTATTCACAGCACTAAGCAGCAGCTGGGTAGGGAACAGACATAATGCAATGTGAACAGAAAGTTCAAATTATCTGACTTGAGGAAAATATGCAAATGATTGGAAACTGAACATCACAATCATGGATGCTTAATGTTAGCGAGATGCCTCTTCCAGGTATGTACTTCAAGAGCAGTTTCCTATTCAATTTCCTATTCCCTCTCTCTAGATCCCAAGCCACCCACTGAAAAACCAGCTCTAGATCCTAAGCCACCCACTGAAGAACCAGCTCAACCTATGAAGATAGAATGTGTCACCAGCAACCCAAAGGCAGGCGAGGTGACTCTTCGCTGTTTTGTACCTGGAATAAGAGCAGAGGAAGCCATTGTTTCCTGGTTTAACGGAGTATATCCAGTTGATGATAAAATACAGAATGAAAACTGTGGCGATGGATCTGGTTTTATTTCGTATGTGATCATTACAACCGAAAAAGATAAGAAAAAATATGAAATCAGATGTGCAGTTTATGTAGATGCAAATGATAAAACCTTGGATAAAACCTTTGATTTAGAACTTTGAGAAATCATTGTATAAAGACAATGAATATACAAAAAGAACCACAGGAAAAATCTACTGCAGGCTGCTTTCATACATCCCCTGCTTGCTTCCATGAGGTGTGTGGGTCCTGTCGGTCCTGTTTTGTGGGCCCCCACAAAATTGATGGGCATTCCCATTCAAATGGTGTGTGTGCATTGCATCATGTGATTGATTATGTAGGGCGGGGCTTACCTGGGCTCTCACAAGATTTTATTCAAGTTGGCACCCCTGCTTTGAAGCCCTATGTGAAGAAAGCCTGCTTAATGAGGTTGTAATGTATATTATGTAATATAATGAAATACTGTATAGCATAATATAATGTATGGGTGATGATGTTGTTGAAAATCTCCACTCTGGTTCAGTGATAAGCTGTAACAGGATGGTGGTAGAATTTTCAGTACACAAAAGAGGGACTGATGGTAAGCATATTTTAATTGGTGGATATATCTAGCTGAGCACTGGCCAGCAAAGCAAGTTCAGGAGTTGCCGTTGAGCAGGACAGGAAAGAGTCAAAATAGAGTTGCACTTAAATAAATCAGTAAAGGACCTAGCCAATGGTAAAAGAAGGGCCATAGCTCAAGTGCAGACCTTGCTTGCAGAAGGCCCCAGATTCAGTTCCCAGCATCTCTCAAGTAGGGTTGGGAGGCACTCCTGCCTGAAACCCTGAAGAGCTGCTGCCAGTCAGTGTAGACAATATTGCGCTGGATAGACCAGTTGTCTATCTCAGCGTAAGGCAGCTTTTGTGTTTCTATGTCTGATAGAAAAGGCTTCCAGCAGTGACCTCATTGGTTAAGGCTTAACTGGGATGGAAAGAAAAGAAGCAACCTGTATTACTATGTTGAAGTAACTAGGTAACGTTGCCCATAATATTGAAACAAACAAATGTTGGTATATTTGCTTAATGTAATAGCTAATTGCCTTTATACTGCACCTGTACTCTATTGTCACTAGGTTATTGGTAAGTTAAGTGTCTAGAGGGAGTAAGGGATGGTGGCCATGGCACAGATTTAGGAGAACTTTTGGAGTGGAAGTTGAATGTTATCATTGTAGAGAAAGTAGGGGGGGATCCCTTCCCTCCACACCCTGCATAATGGCTTGAAATTCAGTTTTCAGAAGCTTACTCCCAAACAAACCTGCCCAAGTAATGAGCTCATCTTCAGGGGCCTTGATCAGAAGTTAGACAGCCGGCAGAAAGGGGTGGGGGAGCATCTTGTAGAAGTGTCTCTTCAGAGATGTACAACTGGTGCCAAATAGGGATGTGAGCACTTGCAGCAAGGAGCACCCCTGCTCAAATTAAAAAGCAGTTTAAAGGCAGCATAGTCACTCTTGGAAGCTTCCTCCCTCGATTCTGCTCCCTCGAGCCCTGAGCTCTGTGCCTTCTATCACACCCTTGAGTGTCATGTTCAGGAGAGCTGCTGTCCTGCCATAGGACTGTAGGAAGTTGTCTTATACTGAGTCAGACTATTGGCCCAGGTCACTTGTTTAGTCGTTTAGTCGTGTCCGACTCTTTGTGACCCCATGGACCAGAGCACGCCAGGCACTCCTGTCTTCCCAGGTCACTTAGTATTATTGATACTGACTGGCAGTAGAGTTTCAAACAGAGCCCTTTCTTAGGGTCTACCTAGAGATGCCATGGACTGAACCTGTAATTCCCTTCCTTCCTTCTTGATTCCCAAGGTGAGTGTTTTCTCCTTGAGGACAGGTAGTGAGCATTTGCTGAAAGTATTGAAGACCGCAACAGTGTCATGCTATTCAGGTTTACTCAGAAGTAAGTGCCATTGTGTTTAGTAGGGCTTATTGTTGCACGCCATCCCAATCTCCTAGCAGTGTGAGATTCCAGGTGCTTACCTGGGGCGCAGGTTTTCTTTGGAATGAGGGACAGCAGAGACTGTAGTGACTTCAGTATATATGGTTTATTTAGATATATATACAACCTGAGCCTACGATGGAGAGGCTCACAGCATGGTAGACTGATGTTCTGAAAAAGTTGTTTACTACATCAGGAGACTGAGAAGCAGTGCTTTTCCCCCCTGGGGGTAACTCAAGGGTATGCAGTACCGGTGCCTTTTTCGTCTTCAGATGTTAAAAGTGTGGCACATGCTGTAACAACTTCATGGTGAGTACTGGCACCCTTTTTCCTTAAAAAAAGAGAGGCACTGCTGAGAAGCTTTCTAACTAACAGACCATTGAGGTAGGGCCCTCCACCCATTTGGCCTCTGACACAGAGCCACTTCCTTTGTTACCATAGCAGCGCATACAGTGGTGCCCCGCAAGACGAATGCCTCGCAAGACGGAAACTCGCTAGACGAAAGAGTTTTCCGTTTTGGAGGTGCTTCGCAAAACGAATTTCCTATGAGCTTGCTTCGCAAGACAAAAATGTCTTGCGAGTTCCTGCGGTTTCCCCCCTCCCCCCTTTTTCTAAGCTGCTAAGCCGCTTATCCGCTTATCCGCTAAGCCGATAAGCCACTAAAAGCCACTAAAAGCCGCTAATAGCGCTAATCCGCTAATCCGTCAATGGGCTTGCTTCGCAAGACGAAAAAACTGCTAGACGAAGAGACTCTCAGAACGGATTCTTTTCGTCTTGCGAGGCACCACTGTATTTAGGTTGCCAACAATTGAATCATTGCGGGATCCAGGAAGTAGGACGGACTCGGGCATACAGCCTACTCCCCTCCCACCAAAACTCTCAACAATATTTTTGTACACTGCCTTTATATTTTTCATGCAATGTCTGTTTACAAATGCTTTTATAAATAAATAAAATTATCAGCAAACCTATTCTGGAGTTGGTAAGTTCTGAATGTTACTCATGGTGAGAACAAGTAAAATGAATCTAAATCTCTACTGAAAACATTCTCCAGTTTCTTAGAATTTTCATGTCAATACTTTGTTTTGAATGGTGATGAAAAGCTAACATCTTTTCCTGCTGTGGGCAGTTTCCATTAGTGCTGTGACAGATATTACAGTAAAAACATAAGAAGAGCCCATTGGATCAGGCCAATGGTTCTTTTGGAATTGTTAAGAATGGTTACTGATAATAGTTTCATTAATCTCCAAATAAGGAACAGAATACAGTAAAAGTAAATAACATCAAAAGATACTGTTGCAATAGAAATGGATGTTCTATCTTAGCTCCAGATGTTTCAAGCAAGTTAGGCATTTGATCTACACATATAAACAGGTCTGTGTAGCTTGTTAAAATGTAAGTACCTGTAAATGCACAACTCCATATCAGGTCAGTTGGTTAGGTTTTTTCCGAACTATTGTGCGTAGGCTGCTCGGAGCATTATTTAAAAGAGACTTGGTGCTGTTAGAATTAAGAACAAGCATAATTCCAACTGATTTTAAACATTTGAATAGGATATTCTGTTATTACTTTAAAATGGTTTGTGGATGGCATGATTCATCTTCATACAAGTGCAGCCATTCACCCATGGAGGAATCAGGTCAGAACCCTGTTCCAAACACATACCCTCATCTTAACATGCCCATCATTGTTTTTTGAAAGGCAAGTAGAAAGCAGCTGATTTAAAATACCTCAGTCTGGCACCACACCTGATTTAGCATCCTTAAAAGTTGATCATACTTCACTCTTTGAATGAGTGTTTGCAGTTTCCCCTCATCTGAAGATTCACGAAGCTTGCAATCTCCATAAATTCCTGCTCAATCTCTTCTTGTCTTTTAATAGCCTGTGTCTGGGACAGGACATGCCATTTAGTAACATGTATCCCATCTTGCTACTGAATCAAAAATAGTACACAGAATCATAGAGGGAGTCCATTAAACATTTACTGCTTTGAATTTGCCAACTGGCTCTCCCAACTAGTTTTCCCCTGAAGCAAAGCTGCCATAGCTCAGAGTGCAAGGATTGCTTGAAAATTCTCTCCATTGTCTGCCCTGCCTAATTTTTAGTCCCCCAGAATGATGCTTGCCTCAGTAAGGCATGCTTCAGGGTAGTCGTTTTCCGCTTAGGATAGCCTCTGCACCATTTAGAACTCCAAGGGAGGTAGAACTTTCACTGATTCCACTTCTTCTATGATAGTATGTTAGTAATGGAGGGGAAATCCGCTAGATGGCACTCTCTTTAAGAATTTTAAACATTAGTAGGAAATCTCTTACAACCTGAAAAGATTTCTGTGGAGCCTCTAAGGCAAATAATAATAATAATAATATTAAAATACTCAAGGGCTGTATCTGGTTCACAGGCTGATGGTTGCATTAAATCTGTTCAAGCAGATTTAGATCAAGAAAATATTTTTGTTTTCTTGTCTTGCTTTTAAGACTTGCAGCTGATGAAATAATCAAGATAAAAACAGCAGCCTCAAACTCTTGAGTCCCTTTATTCTGAACCTCATGATTTTCTTTCACTAAAATACTATATTTCATATGCAGGAGGTGGAAGGAACCTGCACTGGAACCTTGTAGTCCAGGAATAAAATTTATATAAAATGTCCAAATGCATGATTTTACTATGAGCAAATACCTTTGTGGGGATTTTTTCAGTACTAAAACAAGCATTATGCAGGCAACAGTTCAATAGATACAATAAAAGATGGTTATAAAAACTGAGTAATAAACAAGCCTTGTGTTTATTATATATTATTAGTATGACTCAGTAGGCTACCAAGAGACAGCTCACTGAAGGCAGGCACTGCTCTGACATGGAGATCATCTTGAGGACATACCAAAGGCTTGAACAACTGTGATCTTATTTCACTGAACCTGGATTCTTCGCATTGGTAACTCATGAGGAGGCAAGTACTTGTGAATTTCCCCCCTGCCCTTCACAGAAGTGCTGTCTTTAGTGAAGCAAGCACTAATGGAAGTCTTGCTGAATTCTGTGAAGCCAAAATTCTCCTGTTTATTTTGTGTGTGTGTGCTGACACCTCAATCAGCTCCTCCTCCATTGGCAGACTTTCAGCTTGTTCCAGCAGAGCTGAAATATTGCTGTGAAGGAGCTGCACAGCGAAGGACACAGACTTTTAATGTGTTCAGTTTTCTCCTAAATGTTCTGCCTTGTGAAGGCCATACCAAATCTGACTTCTCATTATTTAATCTGCCTTGGCTACTCATTCAAGGGCTCATGAAGTGCCAGATTTGCCTTTATGGCTCTGGTTCCGAACTTCTGCAGCTTTAAGGATCCAACAATTAAATGCCAACTATTGCTCTATAAGGGACGTGGGTGGCGCTGTGGGTTAAACCACAGAGCCTAGGGCTTGCCGATCAGAAGGTTGGCGGTTCGAATCCCCGCGATGGGGTGAGCTCCTGTTGCTCGGTCCCTGCTCCTGCCAACTTAGCAGTTCGAAAGCACGTCAAAGTGCAAGTAGATAAATAGGTACTGTTCCGGCGGGAAGGTAAACGGCGTTTCCGTGCGCTGCTCTGGTTTGCCAGAAGCGGCTTAGTCATGCTGGCCACATGACCCGGAAGCTGTACACCGGCTCCCTCGGTCAATAAAGTGAGATGAGTGCCTCAACCCCAGAGTCGGTCACGACTGGACCTAATGGTCAGGGGTCCCTTTACCTTTACCTATTGCTCTGTGCCACTGAGTTGAGGCCGGAGCTCAACAGACTGATAGCAAGGTTGCCAGCTCTGATGCAATGGGAGTACATGTGCTCTTGTGCCCTAGATTCCATTCTATCCCCTCTGCTTGGAGGAAGAGAAACTCTTCATTGTTCACAGGTGACTTCTGCCTATCTTCACACAATTGTGCCATGCAAAGTCAACCATATACAGTGGTACCTCGAGTTAAGTACTTAATTCGTTCCGGAGGTCCGTTCTTAACCTGAAACTGTTCTTAACCTGAGGTACCACTTTAGCTAATGGGGCCTCCCGCTGCTGCCACGCCGCTGCTGCTCAATTTTTGTTCTCATCCTGAAGCAAAGTTCTTAACCTGAAGCTCTATTTCTGGGTTAGCGGAGTTTGTAACCTGAAGCATCTGTAACCTGAAGCGTCTGTAACCTGAGGTACCAGTGTAGATCGTTCAGAGGAGGGATGTTCTCTGGCCCTCTGCAGGGCGTTGTTATAGGGTATGCAGGATAGAGCAACAGATTCTGCCTTGTTTTGCCAAGCATAATTTAACGGTCCATCTTTTGCCCCACTCTTGATCTAACGGATCAAGGCAAGTTACGTTTCTAGTTTGAAGTATGTATCTAATGTACATGACGATCTTTGCAGCAGCAGAACTAAATGGACAGTTGCTGCTGTCAACAGGGAGAACAGATAGGCCTGGATTCAGTTCCCTACACTCCAAATAGATTAGTGTTGTCAGAGTTGGCATAGCTGATCTTCTCCTTGGCACTGCCCACGTCTTCAGCCTTAGGTGCTGGATGTTGGTATTGTTGATCACCCCACATTTCACATAGCACTTTTTGCATTCAAATACACAATCTAGACATGAGATCTGTTTCCACAAGCCTTCTTCCTTGGATACATCACCCTTTCTGGATACAGAGTTATAGTGTAGCAAAGCTTGGGTTTTTCTTTCATTATATTGGGATTTAAAAGCTCATATTTTTCTTTACTGAGAGAAGCTGATGAAAAACTAATATAACTTTGCCTGTATTGTGTTTGACTCTCCTCATTGGAATTCTTTTTAACCCCTTGATTACTAACCCGTTGGGGTGGGGTGGGGGGGAAGGTTTTGGTGGGATTGCTCCTACCACTCCTGCTGCTAGGACTCTTGCATTTAGCAGGTGCATCATGGACGGAAATGCAAAATCAACAGGCATGCAAATACTGTGATGAGAGAAGCTTCAAAGAGCATAGAATTGTAGAGTTGGGACTACGAAATTCATCTAGTCCAATCTCCTGCAATGCTGGAATCTTTTCCCCAATGGGGGGCTCAAACCCACAACCCTGAGATTAAGCGTCTCATGCTCAGTTGCAACGTTTTGCACAGGATAAAAGGAAGTGGCAGCCCTATTTCTTTGTGAAATTAATTTCACATTTATATTTGTGTGTGCTTTTTTGACATCAAAACCACGTTTCATAAAACCACTGTCTAGTGCTTTCTTGCAATGGCATTTGTATTGCTTTTTCAGATTAGGTTAATATGAATCACTGAACATCTCTCAAAGCATATTTGTGGCTTGCATTTAAAAGACCATTAATTTGAAATGAATGAAAAGTTATGTGATACAATTCTCATTTTAGCATGAGATGGTACGTTCCAAGCCATTGTTCTTATTCGAATTGCATGCCATTTATTAGAACCTTAGGACAGAACTGATGTTTAAATCAATCTTATTTAAAGCACTTTTTAATATTTCTTTCCTTCTTTGACATGTTCCCATTACATTTAGAGGATATATTTATCAGAGATGTGATACTTGGGCATTTGAGTCAATAAAACCTATTTATAATTGCATTTATCCAAACTTTCTACAGGGGCTTTGCATGCCCTAGTCAGACAGGTGAGGTTGTAATACAGGAAGATCAGGAATAAACCAAGATGATCAACAACCCACATAAGGTCTGGATTTAAAATAATTTTGGTCTAAATGAGGCTGAATCAATTTTGATAATAAATAATAATAATAATAATAATAATAATAATAATAATAATAATAATAATAAATATCAGCTAACTGTGCAACTTTATGCCTGTCTACTCAGAAGTACTTAGTGCCAGGTTCTGTGGGACTCCTGTGTAAGTGTGTACAGAATTGGAGTTGAAAAGTAAGTTGACGTGTTTTTTTTATGGGCCAGGGTAGTCTTCGCAGATTTGCCACCTTTTGTGCTGACAGCACTTTGATGTTTCAGGACAAATACGCCCTCTGTTCAATTTCTATCATTAAGCTGGTTAAGAATACAGAAGCCATCATAACAGAAGAAAAAGGTACATCTTTACACAGAACTAAGATGGTGAGTATGCCTTAAACTGGGTTGTGGACTGAGCTAATTGATAGGTTACAAGAGCTACAGTGAAGTAATACTTTGAATGACCAGGGTGGGGTGGCGGTGGGGAGGGGAGAAAGAGATGCTAACTGTAGAAACACAACACACTAAACAGTGTAAGGGTGGATTCACATGACCAGTTTCCCCACTGGACATGTGAAAGGACACCGTGGGGTTTTGTTCATATGTCTTATGGATTGGACTGATGCAGGTTATGAGCTGAATTAAGTGGAAAAGGAACCCGTCTGTTGTTGCTGCCATTTGAGCTTTGACTGCAGCAGCCCCAGAAATGGGAAGTTCTTGGGACATCTCTGTTGTCATTTTTTAATCAGGAATGGGGTGCTAGTGGATTTTTAATACCTGAACTAAGGAGGATAAGAGCTGGTGCCCAGAATTACCTAAAGGAGAAGGGAGGAGCCAGGCTTGGGAAATGTTGGGACAAGGGATATGGAAAAAAACTTGGCTCCTTCATTTTAATATTTTTCTGTGTAAATGGCTCTGAAGACCAAACCCTTCACCAAGAAGATACCCATGGGCTGCATTTATTCTTCTCACAGGAAAAAAAAATCATTAGTTTTGAAGGGAGAAGTCCCTGTGGACAGCTTTTGAAAATATCCAAATATCCTTCACCACCAGTCCTTATATAGTGTGACAAAATCTATTCACCAGCACTAATGCCTCTCTCTACAAGTATCCTTCACAGGTGCTCAGTGTCCACAATCATCTTGCACGCCAGAACAGCTGCTCTCATTCTAGGGCTGGCTAGAATCATTTTGCTGCCTGAAGGAGAGCAGCGAATGGCACTCTCCTCACATCAAGGTGCACAGTATCCAAGGCAACAGTAATAAATAACTTTGTTTGCTTCCCATTTATTACATCCCAAATCTAAGGCAACTAATCCTACTCCACCCAATGGAATGACCTAGCTGAAACAACCCTGTTATCCAAGTTGTCTTTTCCACTGACCAAAGTCAGCATACCAATACCACAACCTTCTCCCTTGGCTTTAATTTGCATTTGCACATTGAATGTATATTGAATACACTTGTGCTACTTATTTAGGCATAGTGAGTGGGGCTTACATTTTGGCGTGTAGCAATATCCACTTGTAGATCAGTTAGGAATTGCTTCCTAACCCTGAAAGATTGTTCAGTGATTTGTATAGGTGGTAGAGGTGAAGGAATGATAGCCCCAACCTATATTGTGAGCATGTAAAACAGATCCGGGGAACCTTGGGCCCTTCAGAACTGCTGAACTACAACTCCCATCAGCTCCAGCAAGCATGGCCAATGGGCAGGGATTGCAGGAGTTGTAGTTCATCAACATCTGGAAGGCCAAATGCTCCTCACACCTGGTAAAGAACCAGGGAGTTTGCAAGGCAGAGAAGGCACCCCTGAGAAATCACAACATATGACCTGAAACATGTGGGGAGAGAAGGTTTGACTATCTACTTACTTTCCTCAGTGGTACCTCTGATATTATAGAAAAAAGAAAACAACCTTGATTGAATAAGTGTGCATAGAGAGAAATAGGGTTAGTATATTGTTATTAAGACTTCAAATAAAGAACCCAAGGAATACACATAACCAGAATTCATAAGGAATAAATTTATTGCTGTTTAATTAACAGGGCAGTCCTACACATATCTGCTCAGAGGTAGGCCCCATTGATTTCAGTGGGACTTACTCCCAGGTAAGTGTATATCTGATTGCAAGCTAAAGTTATCAACTTATTTGTTAACAAAGGGAAGCAAGGTGTGTATTAACATATTTTGTCATTATAGTTTTGCATTTTTCTTTTAAATATAACAGGAATAGAAATTTTAAATTCAGCAATGACCCAAATGTTATTCCTGTCTGTCATAATATTTTTGACTATCCATTTCTTTGGCCATCTGTCATTCTGCAAATATATAAAGCCAGGTCTCTTGCAATGACAGCCTCAGTAGCACTGGGCCCCGAGAGCAATTATTCTAAATTTCTCCTTCCGTGTTCCCCAGTTAATGATACACAGAACAAAGGGAATCTATGAATATATAGATTTCCTCAAGCAATTGGAGACACAAAAAGTTGCATGAATAGGCTCATGCACATCCTCATCCAGACCCACGAGAGAATTATATCACATGCTTGATTTAACAGCTGTTTTAGAATCTCACTGTTTAACTCAGCAACAATACAGCAACCTCTTACATTTTAGAGTACCACTAAAGGCAACCTCCCTAGTGTCTCAGCATGCAAACCAATTCCATAAATTGGCAAAGCAGGTGCAGGTTAGATTACAACCTGTTTTGTCCCAATCAGCAGTTTAAAATAAATTTAAACCCAAGTGTTCTGGGTTAATGAATTGCAGCCTAGATGTTAAAGCTACATTTCAGCATAACTTACAAACATCATTTTGATGCTGAATAAGGGCACTTTAGGGAGTGAAAGCAATTTTATTTCATTTGAAATCAACAAAATCTGTGTCACATTTTTACAATTAAACAAGGATAAGTAGAGGCAGGCTGTAAAGAGATTAAGAGCACTTACATCGCTGGAAGAAATTACACAGATGTAGCAAACCATAAAGGTGAGATATCAAAACAATCCTCAACTGTATTAAACAATGTGATCATAATAACAGGCATTTGAGCACTACTGGTTTTTTTTTAAAAAAATTGTGTAGCTTTTAATTTTTCTGTTACCAGAATATAAAACCATTAACTTTGTTTTGCTGCTTTATTCCATGCCACATACTGTTTCTGTTTAGATATTGTGCAGAGGCTGCACAGCTATGCCACACTTGCTTGTGTAGCAAATATCTTAAAAGCATGCAAATGTATTAAAAGGTACACACATGCTCATGTAACATGCATTTAAGACTTTACTTTTGGAATTACAGTTCCTTTTCCTACACTGTTTTATTTGGTAAAATAAGGTAACATCCTCTTTTTTATTAATACATATATGATCCATAATTCGATATAGTCACTCAGTCGAGTAACTTAAATAAGATCAGTTTGAAGAATTTTGATTTAATTTGATCTAATTTCATTGCATCTATTGGGATTAAATTAGTTAAAATCTAAGTGCATTTACTAATTTAGTCTCCGATTGTCAGTTTTGTTCCATTATCATTTTTGGTGTGGTAAATGCCACAATTAGGTTCAGTGTGATTTTTCTGTTAGCAGTCACTGAGCTGTCCCCATTAATCAGTACCAAATAAGAATTTATGTACTTTCTTTATATCCTGCCTCTCCTCCAATGAATTCAACACTGTACAAATGGTTCTCTCTTTTCTTTTCTCCTTGCAGCAACATTGTGAGGTAGGTGAGGCTGAAAGTATTGACTGGCCCAAGGTCACCCAGCGAACCCTATGGGTGAGTGGAGATTTGTTCCTGGGTATCCAAAGCCCTAGAATGACACTCTGTCTACTAGGCTGTCTTTTGTATTGTCTAACTCTACTAAAACAAAGAACATTACTGCAAGTTTATAGATGATGCTGTCACATGAAGATTTGGATTTGTTATCATAGGCAGGCAAGCAAATTGTGTTGCCAGCAAATGGCTTTATCTTGCTGTTGCCATTTATTGACAAATATGGTTTGAATTCAAAGGAGGCGTAAATATACTGCTTGCATATTGTTATTTATTTGTCTGTTACATTATAAATTATCTTAGAAAGTATTTTTGTACAAAATGTCCACTATTTTAAAATGACATTCTACTTATTCAGGTCAGAAGGATCAATATTGGGTACTGAGTTTGAATTAAGATGAAGGATCTAATTCCTTAGTTCAGATTCAACTGAGTCAAAACTGAATGTGCCTACAATTTCAGTAGCAGGCAGCACTAATAAAAAGCTTATAAGGTTTATACTTGTGTTATGTAGGATTTGGAGGCTGGATGTGACAGAGTAATAAACACACTTAAGACATTTCATTTTCCTGTTTGCAACCCCCACCTGCAACTACTATATCTTATTACTGTCTAATATTTTTGGCATTAACTTAATTCCAGTTGAATTTAATTACAAAGTTAACGAGTGCCAATGAAGATTATACATCACCTAGTTCAGTGCAATTAAAATAAACCATGCATTATTATTTATGGATTAAATTAAATAATTATTTAAGACATAAAGCACTGCTGTGTAAACAGGCACCCTTGTGTATGCAGCCTCTCTTTTTATCATAAATACTAATAACTTATTTCTTTATTATTAAGCCTACTTAACTTACTACTGTACTGGAACTGAGATGCTTGTATATAATAACAGTTAAAAACATATCGAATCTATGCATTGTCAGAGGATAAATAATACAACTTAATACATAGAAAATGATTTCTCAAAAAAGGCGACTTTCTGTTTAGATTGTTTATCCTCTCCAAGTGTTTGTGCAAATAAATAAGAAAGTCAAAGGGAGATGATTCAAGTTCAGTTTTCCTTAGATGTCCTGAATCACACATTTGTCTTGCACCAGACAATATCTTACCTACCTTGTGGAACCACATTGGGGTCCCCTGTTTGCTTGCTGTATCTGATACAGGAGCTGAATCTATGTGTCAGGAAGGTTCATCGGATATGCAAAACATGGGCTTTAACCTGACAGACCTTTTCCTAATAGTGCCCCGAGGTGACAAGGAGATGCTGTCCAGGATGCTCTGGTTTTCCTCCAGTTGCCTGGCAGTGCAGCTTGGGGTGGGCACCTTCACAGTGTTGCCAAATTTGGAGTAGTCTACCGAGTACTGCCCATCCTCTTCGGTCACGATGGGCACAAACCTTTGTCCCCAGAGGATCTCATCGGCCAAGTAGGACGTCCTGGCTTGAGTGGTGATGCCCGTGGTTTCCACCACCCCTTCTAGGATGACGATGACTTCCAGATCCTCGTGGTGGTGGAGGTTGTCCGGGGCCACGTCGTACAGAGGGCTGTTCCTGTCGATCACGTGGCAGATGATGAGCGGGGAGACCAGGAAGATGCTGTTGCCCCCTACCGGGTTCTCCATCTGAATGTCGATCTGGTGGAGGGGCACCACCTCCCCCTCGGGGCTGGCCGTCTTCCGCACCACCTGCATGCGGATGGTGGCGCTGATGATCATGCTCTTGCGCAGATCGCCCACGCGCAGCATGAAGCAGAGCTTGCCCTGGCGGAGCGCGATCACGGCGTGCTTGCTGAAGATGAGCGTCTCGGCGCGCCGGTGCGCCTGGGCCGTCTTCATGAAGATGCAGCCCAGCATGATGGCGTTGATCACCAGGCCCACGATGTTCTGCACGATGAGGATGAGGATGGCGGCGGGGCACTCCTCGGTCATCATGCGCCCGCCGAAGCCGATGGTCACCTGCACCTCGATGGAGAAGAGGAACGCCGACGTGAAGGAGCGGATGTCGGTCACGCAGGGCACGAAGTCCTCCGCCCCCCCGGCGTCGCCGCCCGGCTGCAGGTGGAGCTGGCGGGTGCTCTGGTCGAGGTCCCCGTGCGCGAAGGCGATGAGCCACCAGACCATGGCGAAGAGCAGCCAGCTGCACAGGAAGGACATGGTGAAGATGAGGAGCGTGTGGCGCCACTTGAGGTCCACCAGCGTGGTGAAGACGTCCTGCAGGAAGCGGCCCTGCTCGCGGATGTTCTTGTGGGCCACATTGCACGCGCCGTTCTTGCCCACGAAGCGGGCCCTCCTCTCCCGGGCGCGGTAGCGGGACGGATCCGGGACATCCTCGGCCAGCCGGGTCAGCACATACTCCTCCGGGATGATGCCCTTCCTGGACAGCATGGCTGGCCTGCGCTCTCCTCCTACAGCCCCCGGCCCGTGGCTGCGGCGGCGGGGACGCTGTCGGAGGGAGCCATCGCTGCTGCTCCTGCTGCTGCTGTGCCTCCTTCGCCGCCCCTCCGCCTGCCCTGGCCGACTCCCCTTCCCCGCCCGCCTCTGCAAGCCCGACGCGCTCCCCCAGCTGCGCACGCCAATCACAGCTCTCGCCGGCTTTTGCAAAGGCGGCGGCTTTCCGCCGCTCGCTCTCGCAGCCAACCAGCCCGCCGCAAGCCGGGATCGCCTGCCTGCCTTGAGCGGCCGGCTTTGGAGAAGCCGGCGGCAGCGGAGGAGGCGCGTTCAGAGGCAAATCCGCTGGCGGCGGCGCTGCTTGGGAACCTGACTCTCCGGAACGCTCGCCAGGGGGCGTTGTCGCGCAAAGGAGACCCATTATGGTGGGAGGGCTGCGCAGTCACAAGAAGACCGCACAAAAGGGATCATAGGGTCACGGGGTTGCACCGAACCTGGGCGCTCACCTAGGCAAGGCCCTGGCACAGCAGCTAACTGCTTTGCAAGAGAAAGGTCCCACGTCCGGTCCCTGGCGTCTCCAGGTGTGGCTGTGGAGTCTCCTGGCTGTAACCCTTAAGAGCTGCTGCCAACCAGTGTAGACATTACTGAGATATTGCTTTGACGTGGTACAAGGCAGCTTCTTATGTTCCATAATAATAATAATAATAATAATAATAATAATAATAATAATAATAATAATAATAAAAGTTATTTATACCCTGCCCATCTGGCTGGGTTTCGCCAGCCACTCTGGGTGGCTTCCAACAGAATATTAAAATACGATAATCTATTAAACATTAAAAGCTTCCCTAAGCTTCCCTAAACCAGGCCCTTGCTTGGTGCAGAAGCAGTGAATCTTTGAAGGCCACTGTCTTCCTCCCCTTAACCTTGTCTTTCCCAGGTGAAACATCCCCATCCTCCTAGCTGCCATGATGGATGGACGGGGAGGAGGGATCAAGTGTTCATATGCAAAGAGCCCTAGAACTCTTGCTCAGTGCACCTGCTCAGATAAGCTGCCTCTTTTATTTATCAATACCAGCCACTTACTGCAGTGCAGAATAGAGAGGAAGTCTGGAGCAATTTCTCTCTAATGTAACAATATTTAGGGCTTTTTATTTTGAGAGATGGTGAGTAAGTGGTATATGAGATTAGACATGGCATGGATAGAGTTGTTCCCTAATACAGTGGTACCTCTGGTTACAAACTTAATGTGTTTTGGAGGTCTGTTCTTAACCTGAAACTGTTCTTAACCTGAGGTGCACTTTCGCTATTGGGGCCTCCTGTCACGCTGCTGCTGCACAATTTCTGTTCTCATCCTGGGATAAAGTTCTCAACCCGAGGTACTATTTCCGGGTTAGTGGAGTCTGTAACCTGAAGTGTTTGTAACGTGAGGTATCACTGTACTCAGGGCAGTCCAATGAAGCTGAATGTTGGAAGAGCCAGGAGACAAGATAAAAAGTTTTTCTTCACACAGCACATAGTTAAATTACAGGCTTCACTTCCACTAGGTGTAGTGACGGCCACCAACTTGGATGGCTTAAAAGAGGATTAGACAAGGTCAGCAAGAGTGAGGCCATCAACTCAACTGTGCAGCTGATCACTTCAGAGGTGACCTCAGCCCTGCTTTCTTCAGGGATCAACCATGCAGTTGAGCTCTTCCTAGGGAACTCAGTCATGTAGCAAATCCAGCTGTGTCCCCTGTCCCACAACTGATGTCACATATAACTTCAGGTGCGTGTGATGTTGAGGCAAATTTGGGCTATGGGCTGGAGGTTCCTCACCCGTGACCTAGACAGAGTGGAGGAGTGCCTACCCCTTTCTAGTGTATCACCCGGAGGAAGAAGGCACACAGGTTAACATGGAAAGGGAGGTGGTGGCATATTTGCTTACTTGTGGGTGCTCTCTTATTCCATTTGGTCTCAGAAGCAGTGGGAATGAACTTCATTAAAATGAACATTAGAGGAGGGTGTGTGTGTGTGTGTGCGTGTGTGTGTGCGTGCCTGCCTTTATGCACCAGTCTCTTGATGTGCAAATGCTAGTTTCCTTGTTTAACAAATGTTACAGTTCCCATTATCACTGGTAATTGGTTTGCCCAAGCTCTCCACAACTGTTTCCTGAACAGAAGATCTGGGTAAAGTTCAAGAGCTTTCTCTGGCTACTTGATTATTTTTAGTGTCCTTGGGACTGCTGAGCTGTTTAAGTGTTCAGGCACTTCTTTTCATCTTTCACTGAAGGGATATTTTAAGATCATATACCAAGCACACAGGTATACTCCAAGTAAGGTAAAAACAGTTAATATTAGACATATCCATTGAAGTACTTTGCAGGGCATTAAAAAGCACCCTCCCAAAGGGAGATAGAAAATAGTATTTAATTGCATATGGGGCTGTCTTTATGCATAAATCTTCTGTTATAAATTTGTGCAGTGTTCTGTTACCTGTGGTAATTTAGAATTTATTAGAATTAACATCACCACCTGTGCAGGTACATAAGTAACTCGGCCTTATTTTACTATAGAATATTTATTTTTGAGAGTGCATCAGACCTACTTTCAACAGCTTACATTTTTAAAAAATGTTATAATATAGTAAACTGTGATTTAGCACTGAAGCAACAGACTTTCATTGCTGTATCTCCTAGAAGAATTTATATTATTGGAGGTTGTTTGGCCTTTTAGAAGTTTGTTGGTTCTTGCACAATATTAATAGTCTGCAATATATATAATCTAGCAGGGTATACATATTGGGTTCTGCCTTCAGCTAAGTTTTACTCAGGTCCAGTAATTTCATTGGGTTTACTGTGAGCCATAAATGTTGAATGCTACTCAATTGTTTTTTTTAGTCATTAACACATCATTAACTTATTTTAGATTATATAAGTGCTTAGATCTTGATGAAATTAATTGTGGTCATAATCTTCTAGGACAGTATTTTCAAAATATTACATAGGTTGTTCAGTATGAACTAATTGGAGGGTGAGGTTAGGATGAAGGTAATTCTTCCTAAGAATTTGCTTTGTAATGCTTCATTTTGTCAGGTTCAAACAGGGTTTTGTTTTGTTTTTTTGCTTTGATCAGCACAAGAGCATAAATCTTAGCTTTGTGGAGGATCAGCATGGTTGATTCAGATATTGGAGCAGATGGGCACACACTGCAGGGGAAGCTATCATCCCAGTGCCCTGTGGTTCTTGCTCAGAGGGGGTGTCATTGATGTTACTTTTATTGCTTCTTTCAGCCTCTCTGCACAGTTGATTTTCAGTGCCTGTGTATGAAATACTAATTTGTTGTATAGTGTCCCGCATGATTTTCCTCAAGGTTGTATTTATGTTACAGAGATAGTTCAGATCCCCAACACTGGTTATAATATATTTTGTACCTGGAAAATTGTTAATACTTCCCCTCCACCCCTGAACAGTACTACACCCATTGATTGATGGATTAATTGAAACACTTTTCAGTGTGACATTGAACATGTAGTTGGAAAGCATGCTCATCCATGCCATCCCGACTCCTGATCTGCATGTGGTCAATGAAACAGGTGCATAAATCATATGAGTGTACAAGACAGGGTTCCTAGGAGTTGTCTCCTATGACTGTGAAGCTGTTTTCATTTTTATAGTGTTTTCCATTGTCCACTTAACCTGTGTTGCATATCTGTATGACAGGGTCACATAAGGACATGTTGTTGATACAGTTATGAAATCTCCCTTTTGAATTTCCTGTTCCTGATTAGCGATAAGAAAATGATGGTTGGATATGGTATTATCTGAAATGATAACTTTCAGATAAGGGGTGGGTTTGTTCCTTTATTTAAAAGCCTCATTGTTTAAACTTAATTTTGTACCTTAGTGGTTCTTGTAATAGTTTGATCCACTGTGACACAGCTTTGGTATAAATCAGGTTAAATAAACAAAAACAAGCAATAATTACTAAAAAAAAAATGACTGCTTGAAGAAATTCACAGAGCAGGACAATGTATTCATACTTAAAAGGTAAACCATTTTTGGTCCCGACCCCCATCTCCCCAGAATGAAGAGACTCAGCTCTATATTATTAAATTGCTTTTTATTTACAGGTAATTTACTGAATTATAAAATGGATAATAAAATTGCACTTGCAAATATTTAATTTATTTATATTTACTTGTCCGCTTGGACAAAAGAAGCAAACACACTATCTTCTTGTTCCAGAAGAACCTCTGGTTTGTCATATTCCAGAATAACTCCTCTCTTCATTACAATAACCATATCTGCATTAAGAATGGTGTGCACCCGGTGCTACAAAAAATAATAATGAAATAGATAGGATGAGAATTATAATTATATATGTAACCATCTGTGATAGATATACTTTTAGATTATTAGAAAATACAAGTATGAGAAAAAAATGATTCAGTTCTGCCAAAAACCTCTTTGCTCATTGGAATGTAATTAGCACTTCATTGATCAAGGCAGCCACAAAGCTTCTTTTTGGACTGGCTCTCCATTTGTTTTCAGGCACAATTTGTGCTGGTTTTTACCTTAAAAGCCCTAACTAATAGGGAGCCAGAATGTCTATAGGACTGCTTCCTGTCATATGAACCAATCTTGCCACCCACAAAGGCATAGTTACTCTAGAAGCAACAAAGTTCTGTTGTGGAACTCTCTTGCTAAAGAGGTTCAGTTGGCTCCCTCTCTTTTAAGCTTTAGGTGAAATGTGACTTGATCTCTCTCTCTTTTAAAATCTACTTCTTAACTTGGTTCGAAGCATCTCTCCCTTGTTGATTTTGCTAACTTGATTTATTTATTCTGCTCTTTATTGTATTTTAATTGTTTCATAGTCACAACGTGAGGGAATAAATTAAAAGAATCCTTCATTTTTAGAAGGTTCTGTCTTTTTAGGAGCTTCTTAGCCCTCTTTGTGCTCAACATCCTCTGTCCCCTTTCTGTACTGATAGAAGTTGTTCAGCATACCGTAAACACCTTGGCATGGTGACCCCCCCTCCTCCAAGCCATGGCGGAAAGTGGTTTTGTTATTATTATTTTTTTAAAAAAACTCTTATCCACAGAAATAATGCTCTTCAAGCCTGCAATTTCAGAATGCCATCTGCTGAAATAGTTAATAGATAATAGCAGGTCATGATCAGTGGGTTCTATGCAGTTTTCCCAGATGGTGCTCCCAGTTCATGCTAGCTGAGAAACAGAAAAACCACAAGCAAGACATCTGGGAACTGCTGCTGGGAAAGAGCTTTGTAGAAATCCCCAGGCAAGAATCTCTTCTGGGCAGTCCCCAGGATCACAGCTGACTATTTTCATTTTGGTTTGTTGCAAAGAGTTTCCCTGAATTAAAACAAAAACATCTTATGGCTATAAACACATTGTAACTGAGCCCCCTGAAATGTTAAAAATAATATTTTACTGGCAACATTTTATTTTGTTAGGGGAGGAAGAATTGTCTTGATTCAGATGTGAGAAACATAATATAATTGATTGAAAATTAAAGGAAATTTCTCATTTTAGAAGCAAGAGCTGATGATAATGTTACAGGTGTATTAAAAATGTATAACACATTCAAAAAAAAAGCATCTCAGCAGCAAAATACAATACTTACTGCAATTGTCACCACCGTTCGATCAGCAAATGCAGTCATTACAACCTTCTGAAGAATATTTTCCTACATAAGCCGATGAACAAATATTTTAGTTAATTCAGAAACATGCATAAACAGAAACATTGTGTGAAAACTACCTAGTTAAAAAAACAAAGAAATTAATAATTTTGCTTCCTTTTCAGGGACATGTCATTTGTAAACTTACAGTTGCCATGTCAATTGATGCTGTGGCTTCATCCATAATGAAGATACTTGTCTTCCGTACAAAGGCCCTAGCCAAGCAGAACAGTTGCCTTTGCCCCAGGCTGAAGTTTTCTCCACCTTCTGTGACAATGGCATCTGATTGGAATAAAATTAATATTTAGAAGAAACCTGTGAAAATATATGGGTTCCAGTGACAACGTGCCTTAAGAGCCAACAGTAATTGTTGAGGTAGTGGGAGAGCAGCACCTTTGGACCTGCACCTCACCAGTCTTATGACTTTTCTTTGTGTACTGTTTTCTCTTTAGACAGATGGCCTTTCTCTACGAGCCCCATGATCAGGCAGAGGAAATAGCAGGAAAGAACTTGAGAGGAAGAAATGGTAAGAAGAAAAACAAAGTAGTGCTTCAAAAACAAACAAACAGTGAAGAGTGGGAAAGAAGCCAAATGTTGAGAGAGAAGGAACTAGGGTGGAGTCTGCTTATCTAAGTCTTTACAGCTGCATCGTGTAAGCCTACCTGTCATGGCGGTGGGTGGAGACAAGCTATCTCTGAGTGCCTCCTTCCCCCTAAACCAGCCTTTCTCAACCTGTGGGGCCCCAGATGTTGTTGCACTACAACTCCCATCACCCCTAGCTAGCAAGGCCAGAGTTCAGGGATGATGGGAGTTGTAGTCCAACATCATCTGGGGACCCACAGGTTGAGGAATCGCTGCAACACAGAGGTGGAGTGTGGGAGCCCAAGGCTTCATTCAGGCTCGTGCATAACTTCTGACCAGGTCTCCCCATTTAGTCTGTGAGGCCACTATGGTCAAGCCCTCACCTGGCTCAGATTGCCAGCACTTGTGTCTTGGGTCTTGCAGAGTGCTTTGTGGGCTGTGCATTTGTTCACACAGTTTAATGAAAAACAGGGTCACCTGACATCTTTGTGATGTCAAGTGACTGTCAGGGCAGCCCCACCCACATGCTAAATGTGGTCCATGGGGTGTGAGAGAGATCACAATATGGCCCACTGGGTGGTTCCAGTTCCCACCCCTGCACTAGACCATGGATTTAATGTTACATGTGAACCAGTTCATTTTAAGTCTTTCCTGGTATCTTCTTGAAGTGCTGAAGAAATGTTGAAAACCAGTTTGACCAAGATCAATGCAGGACAGAAAAAATAAATGCATCACGTATAATGTATTTTCTACAATTTCACTTCCAATAAAGGTATACTATACAGCTTAACTTCAACTAACAATATTTTTAATGCTGGATTTCCTCAGAGGTAAAGGAGTATTACCTAGCCCACCAGGTAAAGCTTTCACCACATGCTTCAGTTGTGCTATTTCCAAAGCTTCCCACAGCATGCTGTCTGTGCATTTCTTTTCTGGATCCAGGTTAAATCTGTGAAAAAAGAAAAGCAACTAAATAGCATCAAGCCGTTTAGCTTTTTTGACACCTGAGGTAAGCAGCCACATGTAATGATTGCCTTGGTATCTTATGCACTTTGAAGAACAGGGCGCAAAATATTGCCAGTCTGGCAAGAGAACAATGGGTGGGGTTTTTTGTTTTGTTTTTACTATGACTATGTCCCATGGACTGCAAGAAGATCAAACCTATCCATTCTTAAGGAAATCAGCCCTGAGTGCTCACTAGAAGGACAGATCCTGAAGCTGGGGCTCCAGTACTTTGGCCACCTCATGAGAAGAGAAGACTCCCTGGAAAAGATCCTGATGTTGGGAAAGATGGAGGGCACAAGGAGAAGGGGGTGACAGAGGACGAGATGGTTGGACGGTGTTCTTGAAGCTACCAGCATGAGTTTGACCAAACTGCGGGAGGCAGTGGAAGACAGGAGTGCCTGGCGTGCTCTGGTCCATGGGGTCACGAAGAGTCAGACATGACTAAACAACAACAACATACATACTGTACATGCCTTGCAGTAACCCAAGTAACAAAAAACATTGGGAAAGGTTAAGTAGACCACCATGTGTTATAAATAATTTGTGCTGTTTTCAGGTAAACACAGCAAGTAATTAGCCACATATTTTCATGTTAAAATCCAGCAGTATAGCATAACATACTGAAAGAATGGGATGGAGGGATCCATCTAGAAATACTGCAATTGTCTTTTCTGCAATTCCTTTTCAGTGAATTGTGATTATTGGACCCAGGGAGGATCCAAAACAACAATGCATTGAACCATTATTATTATTATCTAGGCTCCTTTTCTTATAGAAGACATTCCTCTTTGCCTTTTAAGAGATGGAACAGCAAGTCCCAGCAGCAGCCAGCAGTGATTTTGCAACAGCAATCCATGCAAATTGCAAACAGTGACAGATAGTGCAGGCCATAATAACGAACGTGCCTAATTACTTACATGATGATTATAACACTTACCGTATTGTTCCGCTGAACAAAATGGGGTCTTGGAGAATGATTGACAACCTGGATCTCAGTGTTTGTAAGGGAAGCTTGGCAATGTCTATGCCATCTATAATGATCCTTCCTGTGGGTGGTTTGTAAAAAATGAATGGTGTTCATATGCTTCATCACATGGCTTGTTTTTCTAGCTGTATCTCACAGGCACTCAGCCAGAAAGCACTGTACCTCATTCACCTCACTCAGGATGTCACTATAGGTACAGCAGCTTAAACCCTCCTTACTTCACTGTAGGTAAATGGATATATAGGATTTGAAATTTAGGCACCCAGGTTATAATGCCTACATCTAAATGAAATAAATGGCTGTTATGTATCTGGATGCAAGCTGCAGTTAACCTATGGAATTGCTCTTACGGGAGGCCACCAAATTAGATGGCTTTACTCCTCTTCTAAAGCCATATAAGTTGATGGACAAAAAAACCATAGAGGAGAGGGCTACCAGTGGCTACCAGTCATGATGTCAGTGCTCTGTCTCCATGGTTGGAGACAGTATGGAAACCACAGGCTAAAAACATGCTATTGTGTCCGGGTCCTACTTGCAGGTTTTCCACTGTCATCTAGTTGGTCACTATGAGAACAGAATGCTGGACTTGATGGGCCTAATCCAGCAGGTTATTCTCATGTTCTTATATTCTTAAGTACATCACTTAGCCAGAAAAGACTTGGATTCTCATCATGAATAAGGCCATTTGGTTTGCTACCTGCTTTCTGTGCATGTAAAAATTTGACCTCAGAGTATGGGAGTTGAGCTCTTCCTAGTGGTTGAAGGCAAAATCATTGCCCCCTCCTTTGGAATCCTCAAGTTCTAAAGGAGAGAGAGGCTTTGAAAGTTCTAGCTGGAGCAGGGCTTTTGCTTTCAACCACTAGATGGAGCTCAACTCACACTCTGAGGTAATCTTTACATACACAGATAATAATCTGCAATCTTTTCAAATATTACAATCACCTGCAGTAAATTGAATTTTTTTTACCACTGACATCAGTAAAAACAGCTATATTTAACAGTACAAGCATGCTAAAACGTAAGTTACCATGCAGAAAGTAAACTTTTTACCAGTAAGTCTGTATAAAAAAAAAAGGGGGGGGGTCACCACCTTGCTCTGCTGTATTATGTCGGAGATAGCAAACAGCCAAGTCAAATAGTATTTTATGTCAACTTGGGAGATGGGTGTGGCAGGGACTGGAAAAGGAGATGTGCTCTCCTCTTTGAAATGTAGCCAGGAGGATCACAGATACAAATGAAACTAATAGTAACTCATCCTGATGTGTACAAATGTAGCTTTACCTTCAAAGGTGTCAACCATCCTGAAAAAGGCAAGAGAAAAGGATGATTTTCCACTGCCTGTTCGGCCACATATGCCAATCTGCAAATCATAAATAAACCAGTTTTATAAGGGGAATAGCAAAGAAAATATCAATTCAGTAGAATGGGAAACACGGGTACAGAGTGATTGCCACAAGCACTAGTAAGTAATGCTAACATGCGAATGGCAGACTAGAAGAGGGTTTTTTTGTGTGTTTTTTTGAGAAGACAGATAATTTATGACCAGCTTGGGGTACAGTTACATTACTAGGAGTGCTTATTGCTCCATAAGCTGAGTTGGATCCAGAGTTGTGTTCAGTGGAATTCTGCTCATGCTTGACATAAATGGGCAGAGTAGCATTTTTCACTGATTCTTCCTTTTCCCTGCAGCCCCCTGAAAACTGTTCCATAGGGTTGGGGTAGACTCCAGAACAATGGGAGGCAACAGTAGAGGCTGCAAGAGGAAATGGCCAAAATCATCACCCTACACCTCCAGTTTGCATCCAATTCAGCGTGTCTGTGTGTGAGAGGGATCTTGCTTTGCAGTATGCATCCACTTAATGACATTAGAAAAAAGGATAGATCTAAAAACTTTGAAAACAGGGATACTGAAGCTATTTCTCTTATCATTTCAAGTCTCCCATTTTTAAAGTTTCAATTTCTTATGCCCACGATGGTGGCAGGGTGAGAGGTGGGAAGGTTACAAATTTGAGTCAGAGATTTGACTTTATAAGCCCTTTTTATGAAACTGTGTGTATTTCTGCTGGGTATCAGATCTCCTTGTATAATACCATTGGCTTGGAAGATGTATGCATGACTTTACAACTGCAATCCTACGCAAGGTTACCTGAGAGCATGCTTTACTGATCTCAGTGAGATTTACTTCAGTGTAAACACACTTAGGATCCAGCTGCCAAAGTGTAAATATAGAAAACATGTACATGAACATCAAAACAATGGGTTTTTTTGGGGGGGGGAGGGAAGAGATTACAGTGGTACCTCGGGTTAAGTACTTAATTTGTTCCAGTGGTCCATTTTTAACCTGAAACTGTACTTAACCTGAAGCACCACTTTAGCTAATGGGGCCTCCCACTGCCGCCGTGCCACTGGAGCATGATTTCTGTTCTCATCCTGAAACAAAGTTCTTAACCCGAGGTACTATTTCCGGGCTAGCGGAGTCTGTAACCTGAAGTGTATATGTAACCTGAAGCATATGTAACCCGAGGTACCACTGTATATTGTTTCATCTTGTTTAAAATAGGGACGATATTCTGGAATAAATAAGAAATGGTTCTGCTCTCAGCAGTATAGTTTTCATGGGTTTTTGACAGCTAAAGTCATTGCTCTGAGTGATCATTTGTATTACCTTTTGCCCAGGAGAGATGTGGGCACTGACATGCTTTAGCACAGGCTTCAGAGTACTGTCATAGCGAACACACAGATTCTGTATCTGAATCTCACCATGGTCAGGCCAGTTCTGAGGAATTTGTGCTGGGGCTGCAATCAAATCAAAAATAATATGTGGAAAACTGGTTTGCTAAAAGTTCATGCTTCTTTAAAAATGGTTCTCTGAAAGTTCATGGCTATTAATGAGACTTAAGTGGGAATAATTAAACAATTACTAAGCCCTTTCTACAACTTATACAGCACCATACTCACACAACAGCCCTTCATCACTTTCAGCCTCAGTTTTTATGAGGCCGTTGAATCTTTTCACAGCTCCAAGCTGGAGTTCCATATCAGCCAGGTTGCGAACCATCCAGTTTAGATAGTTAGAGACCTAGAATAAATAGTTAAGATTTGTGTCTGGAACTGGTATAGAACGTAGGAAGGATCTCATAACCAACATTTCAGATTATTCAAAGTTGTCACTGTCTGCTCCCATGAAAGAAAATTACTAGCTTCCATTTGTCCAGAAGTCTAAATATTTGACTACTATGCCAGTCTTCTAGGTCAGTAGTTCCCAAATTCCACCCTTCCACAATCCACTTCAAAATTGCAGAAGTTCTTGACAGACCACTTTATATTTTTTTCTGCCTGTTGTAGCAATTGTAATGTGCTGTGCAAGATTCTGTATGGTTTTTAATTTAATTTTTACAGCCATGCCACACACCACCTGAATGAAGCTATTAGTGGACGACCATTTAAAAACCCCTCTTCTAGGCCACTCAAATGCCTGTCAGTTATTATGAATAAAACTATTAGTGGGAATAAAACTATTGGGATATTATACACTTTAAATTTACCCCAGCTAATTTTTATGGTTACAGTGTTTGGCCACCAGATGCCAGTTTGTTAAGCTTGAGGCACCAAAAGCTTAGGCCTATATTATGCTGCATATTTTCAGAAACCAATGCAGACTAAATGTCAACTTTAACAGCTGACTGGAGCCTCTCCTCTTAAACTTACTTACCATCAGTGCATAGGTTAATCCCAAGCCTACAAGACCCGAAGAGAGGTTATCGTAGAGAGATTTCGTAATTGAAGCAACAGCTGCAATGAGCACTACACATGCCCCAATATACTCCTTAAAAAAAAAAGTAATATAAATCATCATAGCACACACAAGGAGATAGCAACATTTTAACTATTTCTGAAACTTCAGAATCAAATACTAGGCTTTTGGATTTACTGACGCTGGTCAGGTTCTACCATTTGGCAATCAGCAAAGGATCTTTTGACCAGGCCATGTATTGAGGCAATAATAGAGAATAATCTTGAGGTGAGTACTGTATAATACTTCGACCCTGTAGAGTAATTGGATAAATTTGCATGAATGGAGTGTCCATACTGATGGGGTGAGGATGGATTTGTGTGAATGGTATGCGGATGAGTGTGGGGGGGGGGTTGCACTTTGATCCCACCCACTTTTGACTGTGGCCTCATCCCCTTTTGGATTTGGTGCTTCCCACTACTGGCATGGGAAAGATACACATGAGAGACGGTGGCCATTGGGTTGAAAAAGACTCCCAGCTCTGCATTACAGAGGCCATTTGCAATGGTATTAACTAAAGCCAAACTTGGATTGTCAGTTTTTCTTCTTATAATGGTCTTCATCCATTTAACTGATGTGCAACAAGCAGAAGTTAAGACTTCTCTAGCAAGCAGGATAATAATAAAGCTTTGCCTATTGAGCTTTAGCAACTGAGAATTTGGTTGTTATGCAACTGTTAAAGACACAGGAGCCTTTACCAGAGAAAAACTGGCAGTCCTAAGCAATTCCCATGATAAAGCAAACCGTCTATTGCCATTGATATAAACTTAATGATAGACAATGTACTTGCCATCCGAACTTCCAGCCAACGATTGGCAGCTGTAAGGAAAAGGGAAGCAATGTTGTTGGAATCCGTATATTCAAGAAGCTTCTGTTTAAATCGGGATTCATACCTTTATAAAAGAGAAATGAGAGACACCCAGATGTTAGTGTGAACGTCCATTCATAATAGCAAGGTATATTTTATGGCTTGCTTATGCAAAATTAGGGATTCTTTTGAAAGGAATTGTGGAACTAGCAGTGGCTTTTATATGAATAAATATAAGTAACAACAGCCTTTTCATTTATAGTCATGTCAGCAATTAGAAGGAGGATTAGAATTCAAAGAACAACTAAGTTTTAAGACTGTGTGTTGAAAGTTTTCAAAATATTGTCAGTAGTCCAAAAAAGTACATTTGTGACAGTGAGTTCATTAATTTAAATTCTAATTCTCTGCTACAGAACTGTTACACAGATATAAGCAAATAGGTGCTATATTTACATATGGTGAATAATTGAGATAAAATAAAGTAGAAGGGTCATGCACTGAGCAGCAATACTATACAGACATAGTGGATTATAAAAATATAGTTTATGAAGATTTATTTGCCATTATATAATCATTTTCCCCCTTGCCTATTTTGATCAAATTGAAAATACCTGCCATGAGGGTCAAGAAGAACAAGGATTTGCTATCTAGCTCTTTAATTTAGTTCTGTTTCAGAGCTAATTTTAGAAACTCAAGATCTGAATACTTTGCTGAGAGATTAGAATCCAAATGTCACTTCTGCTGCATGTAAGGCAGCTGAAACGAAGTGCCTAAATATAGCACATGAAATAGCTTGACAATAAATAAAACACAGGAGCTGGTAAATGCTCGCTTCTGTCTGGGTCAGCGGTATATCAATTATTTTGAATTCAATTTGCCTGCCTAAATTCTGAGCTTGTGCTGCCAGGCAGCAATTTCAAGGTGTCAGCTTGCCTTCTATAGACAATATCAAAGGAAGTTTTTGTTCATGCAAAGCTCTGTGGAGTCCTGTGCTAATGGTTACAAGGACATTTTTATCTTCTCAACTGGAGAAGGTTGGAATATATATATATATATATATATATATATATATATATATATATCTCACAAGTCATGAGTTAAATACATAATGGAACATGGTTGACTTAATTTTCCCAGTGGTATAGAATGCCAATTAGCAGGAGCTGATTCTAGAAGCCTAACTAATATATGATAATCATAGTAATTAAAATATAAATAGAACTAATTTTGCTGCTTATGGTCTCCCCAGCCTCTCTATACAACTTAAAATAGCTAGCAGGCTATGATGGCACAGTGCAAGTCAACACAAATACTGTAAGATGGTGTCCTTGTGCAAATTGAAACAAATGGAAACGTACTACTTCATGTCTAATTTGGCTCTTTCCCATTTTATGCCTACTTGTTCCTATAGCATTGGGGCACCAAGGCTTGCAGATGGGAGAAGAGGAAACACATCCCACAACCAGTGATCTTGACGTGCTAATTGGGACTGCTTTTCCTAAGTCAGGATGGGGAACCTTTTTCAGCCTGAAGGTGACATGCTATCATGGTCAACCTATGGAGGTCACATGCCAGACATGGGCAGACAATGGGCAGAGCAATCTACAGTGGAACCATCTGTACGTAGAGCATTGGATGTGACTCTTAGGATAGTAGGCTGCATTGGAGCCATGCGAAAGTCAGTGGTTTCTGCCTGCCCACAGACACCTCTCTCCAGTCTCTATCCAGGAATGCAAGAGGCATGTCATACTTCAAGGACACATTCAAGCAAAAATAGAGCAGCGTGGTGAGGAGTGTTGCCTGGGAAGTGTCCCAAGGGCTAAACAGAGAGGCTTGTCTGAGGGTTTCCACCCCAGACCTAAATTTTATAATTTCCAAAAAAATGCTGTGATGAACGGTGTTTGTGCAATTCACTGACACAGACAGTTTGTGCCATTTAGTTTTGGCACTGAAAAGGACAGAGGTGGCAGGAGTTGCTTAGGGAAGAGTACGCACAACTTCCCCAACCCTTATTCCAAAGTAGAGCCATGTGGCACACAGCTCCCTCTGCTCATATTCTCCATCAATTCTTTTTGTGCCAAGATATGGGAACAAGACTGCTGAACATAGGACAGGGCAAAGCACTGATACCTATTACGTATAAAGCAGGTGCTCCACCATTGCATCATAGTCGCTGCACCAGGGGAATAGTGTGGAATGACGTCATGGGCATATGTGAAGTTCGGGTTTAGATGTGAGATGGATGAATATATGCCCACCCATGTTGAAGGTGCCCTTAAAGGTACTAGAGGAAGACTACATTCAGGCACTTAAATATATTACCCATTTCTATAATGTACCTTTTAAGCACTATGGTAATATAAATAGTAACACTATTATTTAGAATCTTATGGGGCTTGTTGTGGTTATCTATAGTTACCAAATTCCTCATACATAAATAGAGTGAGGCAGTTTATTCAGTACATAACTACAAAATTCCTTGCAGTTTTGAAAAACCCTTACAACTTAAAAACAAAACAAATACCTGAATGCTCGTATAGTTGTTAGACCTTCCACAGTCTCTGAAAAATGAGAAAGTAATGGGAGCTGGGTACTGTCATCCAATTGCTGCAGATCCCTGAAAACAATGTTTTATTTTTAAAAAGCAGTCAGTTTCCCCCCCAATAAGAAATTAAGCTTTATTTACTGGGTATTTTATTGTTAATGCAACTGTTAAAATGCAGAAGACTAACCAGGAAACAAACTGGCAGTCTAAGCCTAAAACAGTACCTGTTCTAAAGAGTAAAAATAAGGCAAGAGCTACCAGGAAAAGCAAGATGATAATCATTAATTCAGACATGGGCTAGATGTGCCATCTTTTCCATTTGTACTTCTATATAGACTCATATATACATAAATACAAAGTTATATACCTACATATAAACAAGCCATTTTTCATACACTGTGACATACTTGTGAATTGCTTACCTTGATGCTACTCTAAAGTATTTCTGGATGAAATAGCATATGACAGCAAGAGGAACTAGAGCTATGAGAAACACAGGTGTAACATACGAAATCACAGCAAGAGCAGATAAACAGAGCAGGGTAGAACGGCTCAAGCACTCCAGGGTGGCAGGAATGTGCTAAGCAAATAAACACACAGAATAAATCAATAAATATTAAGTGCAATGAAAATAAATCAATGCTACCATGAAATCAACATTTCCTTTTGCTATTTCTTCCCTCTTTCAAAACAAGGCCATATATGGTCCTGAATAATTCATTTTAGATTTGTGTTTGATATTTGGTTTTTAAAAATTCAATAAATATTTAATAACTGTAATAATTATAATATTCAGTAAAAAGACTGTAGGATTTTTGAGAAACTTTGTATAGCTTCATTGCTCAGGCAGAAACTATTCTGCATGAATTTTTAAACAACTAATAGCACAATTAATAGCACAGGACTGGGCTGCCAATTGGGAATCTCCTGAAAGCCCATTAGGAAATACAAAAATTGAATGTCATTCTTATTTTAATATGAATAGACCATTAATTATTGCTGTGCCTACATTCAGTATTCCTGGGTTGAACAAAGTTAGGGCTGCCACTGAAGCCTGTTACTTCTGAATTTGTGATAAACTGCTTAAGAGAAATATTGGGAAGTTACTCCTACAGTGAAATGTGATCATAAACATGTTGCAGTTTCTGAGTTAAATTTGCATGAGGGCAATGGTACTTAGTGTGGTGAACAGAGTCATGCACATGGGAAAGCAAGTCCTGCAGAAGATTGAGGCACGGTTCAGTATAAAGCAAGTAAGCAACATATTGCCTGGATTCAGATGTAATGTGAAATAATGTGAAACCATTATTTCTCCAGCTCAAACCTGCCAGATAACCATGGTTTGTTTTTTTGCGGGGGGAAATGCGGTTTGAAATTAGAAGAAACTGGAATTTGCATATTATTATATCTGAAATAACAGGCAACTGACAGGCCACAGTTACGGCCATTGTGGCTGCTTCACCATGAATGCAGGAGTGATTTTTGAAGCGGAGTCCTGAGCAGATGGGAAACAAAAGCAGGGCTTGTCTGCTGGACACCTGGAAGCTCATGCTACAGTGTGGGTTCTTAGTTTAGCACAAACCATGGTTTTGTCAAGCTAATGGAAATGGGCTGATGCCAAAAAGAAAAAAGACAGCCACAGTTTTAGCCAAGGTACTTTGATGTAGCTCTTCAGACCCTGAAGGTATGATAGGCTCTTTATTTATTTTTAGTATCAAATTACATTATCTTGTAATGAGATGTTCTCCTCTTTTATTTATTCTAAAGGATTTCCTCATGGAAATTTATATTAGTTATATAAAACGTTCTGACAGCATTGCTACAATGTATAAAATACTTCAATATCATTCCATAGCAACATTATTCATATTGTTCAACTATAGTCCAAATATAGTTTGCATTTAGATTTTGCACTGAATGTGACTGGAAGAAATCAGAATTTACTTTTAGTGACTATTTTTTTTAGTGTGCCTACCTGGTCAATAGTGTTACAATCGGCTGAAAATCTGTTCAAGATACTTCCCAGGGGTGTTGTTTCAAAAAACCTGTAATAGGTAATTGAGACCACCAAGTTTGACATTGAAAGAAATTTAAAAACTGATTTAATGTCTATTTCAGTTATTTCTGGATTACGAACAATACCAAACTCCACATAACTCTGTTTAACACTGGGGAATGAGAGAACTTTGTGTTATCAAATAAACTTTATATAATTCCTGATAGTTAAACTATCAAATATATACACATATTATAGAAGTATGAATCACTCATCAGATTCAATTCATTGCACAAATTGAATAATACAATTAAACCGAGAAAGTGTTTTCTATTCAAAGATACAAAGAATTGCATACAAGTAACAAATTATTTGGAGGTCAAATGAATACCAAAAAGTGAAAAAGTGTAAGCTTAGCGTGATATTAATGTTTTATAAAATGACAAGGTATGATGGTTCTAAGACTCCATCCACAAATTCAGAGGAAAGCACATGGGAGCATATGACTTCAGATTGCAGGTGGGAAATTGCACGTCTGAATTCTCCCTTCATCCAAAAATTTAGCATGTTGGGGAGAAGGCATAATAGTCTAGAATGGGAGCATTTCATTTACTTTCCACATTTTGTGCTACAGCCCATCAAGTCAGTTATCTCTTCATTAAGTATAAACAGGAACACAAAATAATAAATATACTAAACAAAGAAAAAATTGCCTCTTCCTCATTATTCATGCTATGTTCCCTTACAATTAGAAATCAAAACCCTAATCAGGCCTCTAGTGATTTCTGTGCAATTCTGTGATGCAATTCCCACTTTGAGCCCTGTAAAAAGGCACTGTATTCCTTGAGGATGGTAAATATGAATTTGACGGGAAATTGGTCATTGACTTGTTAACATAACAAAAATGATGGCCAAACATTTATTGGGTTTGGAAAGAAAGGAAATGTTATTTACTCATCATCTAAACAAGAAAATATTCTGATATTAACTGTATATCTGCATATCTGTTCAGTAAAAATCCCTTTTAATATGTTGTTTGAAATATAAAAGGTCTCAGGAGTTTAAAACCAATTCCAAATAAACTCACAGTAATCAAACAGCCATGGTAGGCTCTATTTTTCTGAACTGAAGAGTGAAACATTAGATTACTCTTCAACGTAGAGTAGACTTAAAGGAACGAAATACCACAGTGTCCATTGGGAGACTGTTGAGAGGGTCAATGGGAAGATTGTTGCAGCAGGAATAAGTAATGGACTCAGTGGGACTTTAGATGCTACTACACATTAGCATCTAAAGAGGGAGTAAGATCATTAACCCTTGGATCTAATGTTAGGTTCCAGAGTTAATGATCTTACTCCCTCTTAATGTAATGTGTATTACTTCAAATCTTGTTATGGTGCCCCCCCTCCCTATAGATGGTAAGATGGGGTAGACAGTGTGGTGGCCTCTAGTTGTTGCTGGACTACAATTCTCATCACCCCTGACAATTGGAGTACATCACATTGGCTATCTCTGTGGAAATATCTATCACTTCATATATTTTAAAATGCATCAGCCCAGCCCTACTGAGTTTTGGAGCTCACTCTGTTGAGGGCACTTGTATGTCAAAGCCCCACCATGAGAGCATGCACCACTGACCGGACATAGATCAGACAAGACAACTATGGCAAATTATAATTGTTAGAGGAACATCTCTTACGATACATCTAGAGCTCTCTCCTCCTAACAATTATATGAATTGCATGTGTAGGGGACTAGAGTGACTGATCTTTTTAGCATTTTGCTTCCTTCCAGTGCCATAATTTTATGATTCTATGATAGGACAGTAATACATTTGTGCAGTGTAATATGTAGTTGGATTGAGATAAAGGTAAAGGGACCCCTGACCATTAGGTCCAGTTGCGGACGACTTTGGGGTTGCACGCTCATCTCGCTCTATAGGCCGAGGGAGCAGGCGTTTGTCTGCAGACAGCTTCTGGGTCATGTGGCCAGCATGACTAAGGCGCTTCTGGCAAACCAGAGCAGCGCACGGAAACGCCGTTTACCTTCCCGCCGGAGCGGTACCTATTTATCTACTTGCATGGGGATATATTATTTTATTTTTTTGAGTAATTGTTGTGGGACTGGATGAAGATGTACTGATCTTTAGGGTTATGAACTACGGATTAGGATAGGATTATGGTATATTGGATTAAACTGGAAATAATGGATGGGAACTCTGGGTTAGAATAGGATGCTGAGAAGGCCATTCATATGGTCTATCAATGTTTTTGTTTGCTTAGTAAAAGCCTTTTTAAAGAAACTCTATGCTATAGGAGTTCGCCCTTGGGATCTTTGGGTGCACCAAAAACAAAACAAACAACAATTATTAATCATTTAGGTAGAACTGCATATGAAATGCTATCTTAAAACTGCATGCAACACTGTTATCACAACATTATCTTTGAATTTCATGATAGTAGAATACCTCATTGGGGCCAAAATAATTTTATTCAGCAGAAAACAATGTAGTTTCTTGGCAACTTTTAAACCAGTCCATTCTACTGCTATTGATGTTACAAGACATAATATAATTCCAAGGCAACAGAGAATGCTGAATATTCTTGTATAAGGAGAATGATTAAACTTGGATTCCTAAAAGAGAGGACAGAGAAGAAAAATGGTGAAACAAAAAACACAAAACTTGTCAGAATTGCAGGATTAATAACTGTAGGGTATTTTCCCATTTACCTGTCTACATAGCTACGGTACTTACTTCAGTCTCTCTTGATATTTATGAAAATAAAGCATTCAGCACTTAGACTTTAGGTTTGCCAAGATACAGATATATAATTTGGCAATGCTTGAAATTAAACATTTAAAATACAATGACTATAGCAGAAATGGGCTAGTATGCACATCTAGTTTACTTATCCTCAACCACTGTGCAGAAGAACAAACTATGTCAGTCCATCAATGGAATGGACTTCTGCTTCTGCAAGGAGACAGCCTTTTCTTCTCCTCCCCACTGCTGTCTGCTATGACCCCACAAGTCTCCTCTGGAGCACTGGGGATCTTTTAGAGCAGATTGGGGGCACAGCGGGGAGAAGGAGGATGAGGAGGTTCAATTGCACAAGTAGAAGTCTGCTTGTGCAGAGTTTGGATATCACCCAAAGAATTTAAATAAAATAGATTGCTTATTTATAAAACACAAATTGCCAGAAATGATTCAATCTCATTTTTTTATTAAATAATGCCAGCATCACATCTGACTCACAGGAACAATTAATCCCTCCTTGAAACAAGTAACTTAATTATGTTGATCTTCTCTGAATCGATTCTGTCTTTTTTATTAACACAGACAGAGTTTCCATGCCATTGCAATTTACATAAGATATAATTCTTTAGTTGAGAATAATGGTTGTACAGGAAAATGAAAGAGTTTTAGAAAATATAATTATAATGGTTGCTTCAATTCTTAACTCTTCTGATGAGTTAATTATGATTAATAGTGATGTAGGGCTGCAGAAGGGGAACTCATATCATGAGGTCATGCCATGAAAGAATTTCAATAGATGTTTACAGAAAATTGTGAGTACAAACACTGAGATACCATGTTTGGTGGCAGCCCGATATATCCACATTCCGTGTTCAAAATACTTGTGCTATCTTGTTCGCATGACGAAATATGTGCTTTTATAGATTCATAATGCAATCCTAAAATGTCACTCAGAAGGAAATCCCATTGAGTTCAATGGGATTTACTCCCTAGTAAAATGGTTGAAGACTGCATTGCAACAGTACTGCAAATGCATAAAATACTTCTTTTAAAACCATTTGCATTAGCTAGACTGCTACATCCCAGAAAAACAACAACATAGTAGTACTCTCTATTCATGCTGTTTTCAAGGACCACTTGAAATGTAAACAACTTCAGAGAGCATATGACTTTTGTATAGTATATACCTGAGCAGAAAACTAGGAAGATATTACTTTGCATCAAGAGATCAGTGTTGGGATCTTAGAAGGCACCATACCTCACAAACAGAGCAGTTCTTCTCTGTGGGCCCCACCTTGAAAGCAATAGCATCATATGTCCACTGCGCCAGCCAGAAGTCAATGGACACCATAACAGAATGCTTTAGGAGTTGTGAAAGAACCAGCAAAGGCAAGAGGAGGAATCCTGCTGAGCTAAGGTATTTCCCACATGCTTGCCAAGGCATCTTTGCTCTTTGGTGAAGGACAGAAGACAGATTGTCGTCATCATCACTTTCCGGAAATTCATCTGTAAAGGAATATTGTACTGTAAAATAATCCTTCTAGGAAAATCTCACCTTTCTCCTCCTCATCTTTATGTAGTGCTAACAATACATTAAGTCCTGGAAAAACAGGACTAGCATTTTTTGCCCATAGACCACAAGTAGCTAACTTGCGGCCTTCAGGAAGTTGCTGGAACAATTCCCATCCGCCACAACAAGCATGGTCAATGCTCCACAGGGGCAGCATGTCCCATTTCTCTGCTTGAGGCAAAATGGGAAGTGGTGCCTTGCCATCGTCGTCTGCCCTGCTGCTGCCAGAGCAGCAGTACTGGCTAATAATGGCTGACCTAGCCCTGATGCTCAAGGATAATGTAGTTCAACAACATATAGAGGGCTAAACTACTTCCAGAGGTAATCTAACATGTTTAATCTTTGCATTTTTATTCACAAGGCCCCCGTTCAAGGGGACTTACTAGCAAGCAAGTATGCAACAGATTGCAGTTTTCTTCCAGTTTGTCCGTTTTGCTGTATGCATAGTAGGTGGGGTGAGTAGACACATGAACTGAAAACCTCCAAATATTATGTAGATATTTTCAGGTGTTTTGTGCGTATATTCAAATGTATACAAAGGAGTATGTCAATGCGGACAGACTAAAGCACTGATACAAATCTAAAGAGAGGATATTTTAACACATCTACACTGATTCCAGTGGCTCCTTTCAAGGATAAACAACTTTTACATAATGTGGTGTCTTAAGAATTCTATGATAGAAAATAAAAGCTCTCCAAAAAAATAAGTAAAATAGTGGAAGGTCTGTTGACTAGCCATTCATTATTCTCACATCACTCTCACATTTAAAGAGTGTTTAAATTATTTAACAGATCTTCAGAATTTTCTCGGGACACCATGATTTATAGATGCATGGAGTAATCCAATCTTAGCAGTCCACAAGAAAAGTGACCCTTGTATTACTTCTGAAGTCTTTCACAATGAAATAAATACCTACATGTGCATGAATGTTCAATTATGGCTCTAACGTGCAGTTAAAATTAGTTCTGCTGAAACAAGAATCTCCTATTAAACTTCTGCTAGCAAACAAAGAATACCTTCGACTTGTACATAAGCAGTTCAAAAATACTTTAAAGTATTGGCGTTGTGAACTATTGTCAAGGACAGAATGACAAAAAATTATTCAGAAAAGTCCTGTTTGGAATACAACTTAACCTTCATCCTCTTCTTCATCTTGGAGAAGAGTTTCTCGAGAATTCTTTGTCCTTTGGAGGTTTGTCCTGTCTAACACAGCTTTTCGTTCGATTAAGGTCTCCTAAAAGCAGGAGAAACAAGTGACACTGAGTGTACAGGTTTTTCATTTTTAAAGGTTTTGTTTCCAAACAATTATATTTTCAAATCAATCTGCTGTTAGAAATGAAGCGAGTGCAATGCATTTAACTGTCATGAATTAATAATCCCCTAGGCATACACATACAATGCCATCTATCACTTGAGGGTGAAGCAGACATAATGGCAGCTCAGCCATTAACTAAGATTAAGAGATCAGGATATGCGTTTCAACACCAGGGTTTGGAGCATCACTGCTAAATTCAACAACAATCAGATTATACCTAGCTGTGGCCAAGAGGGTGAGCATAATTCACAAATGAGAGATAATGTACTGAGTAAGAGAGAGTGAGTTCTAGCTAATAGGGATAGTTACTTCAGGCAACTGATTAAAAAAATAATCAGTTACAAAGGTCTGTTGGCACCACACCTCTGATCGCCCTGCTTCTATTCACTATTCACATTTTAAACATCTTTCCCAATATGTAAACATAATATGGGACACTGCAGAGCAAACCCCCCTTGTGCTAGTGTGCCTTTATGGATGGGGCAGAGGTGTCCTGAAAGAGTGTTATCTCAAAAGGGTGCTGTCCTGCCAGCAGTCCACATAATGCTTTGAAATGGGGTGTTGTAGGGGTGGGGGCTGCCCAGGACCCACTTATTCCCAAGCTGGTTCCACTGCATCACATGATGGCATCAGGCTCATTTTGGGCTCGATTCTTTTGCCACTCCCAGGTTGTTGCAGCAATTTCCCTCCTGCTGCCTTCCACCTTGCCTGGTGTCAGCTGCAGGGCTGAGGTCCTACCACTCTGTTAAGCTCTAGTCCGAGGCCATGGTTTGAACTGCATCCTAAGTCAACCAATTTCTTCTTCGTATGTTATGACCTTACTTTTATTTACTATGGTCAAATTCCAGTTTTCTTATGCAAGAACATCTCTTTGGGAAGGTTGATTCATACATGGTTTCAGGTACAGACCATACAGAAGAATAACACCCCCCTTGACAAATTATGTGATGAAGGATTATTGAATAACTCCTGATATGTGCCACTAGAGGGGACCCCTCTTCCACATTCTGGTGGCCTCTGCTGCTGCAGACTGGCAAGCAGGGGGACTTCATCTCTGCAGAGGCCCCCTGTTGCACCCACAGGTGAATGAAAAGCTATCTCTGGGTATGTTCGGATTACCGCTTACTTGATATCAAGTGTCCTCCCATTACTAGTTTCTGAGACTGCGTGCATATGATGCTGCCACAATCCATATAAATCTTGTAGTTTCTTGACAAGAACTGCTGTTCAATGTGTTTTTTCTCAAACTAGCTTCAATCTGACTAGAAAACTACGGTAGATGTAGAGTAAGTCATCTCACATATGCAGGTCAGCACATTATGTGCAGATGACAGCTTAATGAATAGGAGGGGTTTTTTGGGGTGTGTGTTCTGGACACACACACCAAAAAGATCATACACACCAGGGGAATGCATTCCCAACCTTTCTTTGATGTGAACAACACTGTGCAACTGTGGCTTGAAATGCAGCAGGGGGAAATTACTAATGTGAACATAGCTTCTGTCTGGCAGTGTTCCTGCTGGTGGTAGCTGGTGTATGGCTTCAAAACAGGCAAGGCTAGTGATGGATATATTTGATTCAAAGCTAGTCCATTTGTCAGAGAAGGTTCCGATCTGGACCCTTCTGCACCCCCAACCTGGAGCTGGCACAGGAAGGAAGACAAAACAACTGCCCCATCTCTAACTGCCACCCTGGTTGGCACAAATGGGATGGGTTTGGTAATGGATCCCCCACTTTGTTCTTCCCTGCTGGATTCTGGACTGCCCTGCTATTCATTTGAATTTCATTTATCATTCCGTATTTCTGAACTACAAATGCTTCAGGTAATGTAAACCTAAAGAAAAACAAAACTGGCCTTCTCCAGATCTTGGTCCTGTCGATTCATGAGTGTTTTCCAATGTTCAAAGAGCTCGGATTCTGATTTCTGAATATCTTTGAGAGTGCCTTCTCTTTGAATGGTACCATCTTTCATTGCAATAATCTGAAACAGTTTTAAGATGTAGCTTGTCAATAAAGTCTGTTCTTAAAAAAAAAAAAACCACACATTAAAAGCTGCTTTAATTGAGATACATGTTTTTAACTCTTATTTAATTCCTGCTAAGTTTCTTTCTTTTTTGATTATATATTTATTTTAATTGCTTAAAGGAGGGCTTATTCTCTCTCATCCAAAGATAGTTTTAAACTTCACATAACTTGTGAATAACAAGCAGAATTAAGCTATGTGTTAAAATTTTTTTATTCCAATAGGTGAACTTGTTTTGAGTGTGCAATGCCACTCTTTTTAGAAAGTCTATCGTGGTGCTTTAAAAGGAGCTGTCTTTCAAATTGTGCTTAGTTCCTTTCTTTTGGGTCTACTTACATACTTAATATTTTGGCATTTTTATGGACTGAACCTAAATGTCACTGACAATGGTCCATTTTATCTTTGTCATAAGGTATATACAATATTACCTAAAAATTATCTATGACAGCTGCAAGCACACCAAGAAGCTGCTTGCTTGAACACCCTGGGAGTAAATGAAATGTCTTAATCACAAGCAATATAGGGAGATAGAGTCCCTTCCCAAGTTCTGCTCCCATATTTAATAGTCATTGGACTTCAACTCCCCACCAGTTCCAGTAAGCACGACTAACGGAGAGAAATGTTTGCAATGATTCAATGAATGATTCAGCAACCTCTGCAGGGCCACAGGTTCCCCACTCCTGAAGTAAAGTGTGAATTGGTTCCAGGACTTGCTGTTACATTACCTATGATGGGGTTGCCAAGGGCTATGACAGTGCAAAGTCACAAAATATAAATATTTAACCAGGGCTGTAAAGATGTTAGGACAGCACACAAGCAGATGGATAATTAAATACCCATTTCATTGAAGTCAGTTTTCTTTAAGAGTGCTTATCTTTTGTTGAACCAGGCATGCAAACATATACAAGCAGGTTGTGAATATTAGCAAATCACTTTTTTCTTCTATATTCAAAGAAAGCTTCATCACCCAATCAGCATGGGGCAGATATTGTAGTTTGTGGGTAACCAGAACAACAGTCCTCTTGTCATTTCTTAGCATATTCAGGATTCCTTCTTGCATGAGGTGGTCACTCAAGTGAATATCCAGTGCAGAAAAAGGATCATCCTAACCAAGACAAAATATATACTCAGATATTTCCTCAGTAATGGTGCACTGTTACTTTTGCAGGAGAAGTAGCTTTTGTTTTGTCATATTTTTTGTGTCCTTCCAGGAAAGGTGGAACCTTCCATTTGAATCCTACTATATGAATGAAAACAAAACTTTCTAGATGTACAATAAAATAATGTAAAATAAATTCACATGAATTTCTTTTTTTCAAAATTGTTCATAGCTTCTGAGCAAAAAGATGCTAAAACCTATCACTGTACCATCCATTCTGGAATACTTATAATGGTCTCATTTCCATGGTGTCATATCACTGTATCTTGAATATTAATTAATATAATATTAGCATTGTGCAGGCGGATGCCTATATGCGGGCAGTACAACAGAATTTTGCAAGCCTCAGTTTAGAGAGTGGATTTAGTTATGGCCAACTTACCAGGAATACAACATTTGTGTGTTGGTAGAGAGCTCTTGCCACACTGATCCGCTGGCGTTGACCTCCAGAAAGATTAATGCCCTGGAATAAAAGAAAAAACAATTCAGTTTGAAAAGCTATATAATCAGTTCTGAAGCATCATTGCTCATATTTTGCTTTAATAAATCTTCATATAGGAATGACTTTGAAAAAAGATAGAAATACCAAATGCTGTTAAACAAGGCGGCCAGTACTGTATCTTCATTCACATTCTTCAAAATATTGACCCTATTGTTAACAATTTTATAAATCACTTTTAAAATACAAGTGTTTCATCAATGACTTTCACTACAGCTCCTGAAGTCAATATGAGGAACTATGTCTGCAACAGTTTAAGGAACTTGTGGCTCTCCAGATGTTGCTGAACTCCCATAATTCTGGACCATTGACCATGCTGGCTGGGGTTTATGGGAGCTGGAGTCAAACACCATATCGGTCACAAGTGCCCCATCCCTAGTATGTGATATAAAGACTTGACTAAGACACTTATAGAAGGGGTGGGAATTCTATTGCACTCCATATATTGCAGGGGCACAGCTCACATTATCCCTGATACTAGATGGAGGATCACAGGTTTCCCATCCCATGAGATATGGATCTGTCTCATGTGTGAAAACCCAACACTTTATCCCATTGTATTTTGACAATGTTATCTCTGAAAACATACACTGCTACAAGATGAAACCTTGTTTGTGCAGCTCGTTTGCAATGCTTTATATTCTTCCTGTCTTATCCTTGGTGTTTTTTTCCAAATCTTCTATGTTGCACCTTAGCTATTCTTAGTTTTTGTGTGCTCTGCGTCAGCTTCCCTTACTGACTATGCTTCTATCTCATCCTTCAACTAGATGCCTGAATCTCATGTAGGAGATCCAGCAAACCAGTAACATCTGCTTTGTCTTTGATTATCAGAACACCCAATAAGTTTTACCCCAATTCAACTTTGTCCCCAACTGAAATCCTGTTACTTTCTCATATAAAAGCAGCAGCTACCATTTATTTCTATACATTTATTTCTATACATACATATTTCTATACATATATTAAGGAGCATCTTGCTAGTTCCTACTTAAATTGGAATGTTGAAAAATATCATTCACTAATACATGCTAGATTACTAAAATTCTTATTTTATTCAGTAAATATATACCTCAAATACAATATTTCAATGATGTGACTGCAGATTGGAAAACCCCCCACTTTGTTAGATGAAACTTTAACATTGTTTCAGACATGTAAAGCTTTCAAACCAATAATATCAATTTGCTTTACAAATTGGTTTTGTCAAATAACAGTTAGAATTTCAAGAACACATGACAAGTTTGGGTGCTTAATTAAAAAACAAACAAACATATTGCATATGGTCACTCACCCTTTCTCCAACTTGTGTTTGGTCTCCATGAGGAAGTATGTCAATATCAGGCTGAAGAGAGCAAGCATCAATTACTGCTTTGTACCTGTGGAAACAGAACTGGTAATTGTCAATTCACCTAGAGACTGCATCGCAAGCACATTTTACCCGCTTTTAAGAGCAAAATTAATCAGCTGGAGAAGTCACATGCTGGAAAATGCATGTTTGCTAAGCACTAATTGTTCTAATGGGAACTCTGTTCCAGCCAAATAAATGCCATTTTAGCTAATAATGCACTATACTACAGGTAGTCCAAAGGTTAGAAATAAATGAAGCATTCCCTGGTTCTGTTGCTGGGATCAATCCTCTGAGGAGATGAAGGGCTTATCCACACATCCTCTTGTCCCACTGCTTTTCCCCAGGGAAAACGGCTCTTTAGCACTCAATAGGAGCAAATGGCAATTGGGTTTTCTGTGGATTATTGTTTCTTCTGATGAAGAGCTAAAGAGTGGTCTTTTCCTGGGAAAGAAGTGGGGTAAGGGGGAAACTGTGTGGACCTGTGCTTTCTAGGCAAGTGGAAGTGTGGATGAACCCTAACATACATCCACAATGCAACCCTTTCTTTCTGATTCATGTGGGTACAAATCATACTGCCAGACACAACCTTCAACATATAGCAAGGGACTATGAGACTTTGAGTAGGAAGCTGTAGGGCCTTGGAGAACAGGTGTTTCTCTCATTGCTCCTTCCTTTTGAGCACTGTGGCCCAGAAGGAAAATACTGAAAATAAACCACTGGCTGCACAGGTGATGTAGTCAGGAAAAGTTTGGTTTCTTGGACAACGGTCTCTGCTTTCTTGAGGAAGGACTTCTGGCAAGAGATGGGTTGCACCTCACATAATGCTGGCAAAAAGTCTCTCCACACAATTGGACCATGCTATTTAGAAAGCAGCTTCACATATTGAATCACTTTTGTGACACATCTGCCATGTGGAAATGTTTTTCAGTTGCTTCCTTGTGGGTGATGTAATGCTTAGATCAGTACTCAGTCAAGAAGGTGCAGTCAATACTGAACTTTTAAGGAAGGATCACTGCTCAATATGATTGAATGTTTTAAATCATTACAGTTCAAAGACCGTCACCTCTGTCATAACAATTCAACATTTTTACTATGTAACCAGGAGAGGAGTACTGTCAACAGCAATAAAAAACGTTCACTATAGGGGTGGTAAGATAGACTTACTATTATTTGCATTTACAAGGCATTTAAGTACACTAACCTTTGTGTATTAAAAGGGCTTTCAAAAGTGATATTTTCTTCTACAGTAGCATTTAGCAACCATGGTTTCTGGGAAGCATATGCCACCGATTCTCTTTTCCTGGATACAAACAAACAAAAAACCACAGAAGGACTTTGCTTTATTTTACTGAAACAGACACGGAAATTATTCTTCATTAATGTAGCTTTCAATGTCTTATTTTAAATATCAATTAATATTCCATCTCTATCCTAAAAAAAGGTATATTTTCACAAGAGATGTGTCCCTGGTAAAATGTTACTGTGCTTAAGGTTACAGTCAGGTTAGTCTGTAATAGCTTTAAATTCTGATTTTTGTATTACAAAAGGCATCTTTTTTTGGGGGTAGCAAAAGCTGTTGTAAGTGGCTCTAGATTAATATTACATTGCCCTATAAATATGAAGGATACCCTCATCCTTGAGTTCCCATCTGTTGTTGGACTACAACTCCCATCATCCCTAACTAGCAGGACCAGTGGTCAGAGAAAGGCTGACCCAACTGAAAGGACTTTATTGGACCATGGTTTTTCAGCATTTTTTTCTGTTACAGAAAGAGCTTGAGTTGTTTTCAGAGAGGAAACTTGTATCCATCACCATACTATGTAAGCCGGGTGCACTTGCATTCGGCAGTGCAGTGGGCAACAGATGTTGGGGAGTGAAGATGCTCCTGAAGAGGTCTAACAAGTGGCCAGATAATATTTTAGCCACCAAAGCAGCTGAAGACTCCTGTGGTGGCAGCTGGGCCGGAAAAGAGGCCAAAGTTTTTTGAGCTGGGTTAGGGGTTGGGGTTTTACTCCCCGTGGGGAGCCTCACTGTGGTAGAAAATGGCTCTTACTTGTGCCTGGTATAGGAGTCAACCTCTAGGGGCTGAGATCCCTCCCTCCCAATAAAATATTTGAGGGAGCCCCCATGTTGATGGGCACTGCCATTTAAATAGTGTGTGCACACTGTGTCTTGTGACAGATTATAAGGGGTGGGGCTTTCCTGTTCCACCCCAAATAATTTATTCAAGATTTGCACCCCTGGTGCATGGAAAAGAGAGCTGAAATGTGAACAGCACTTTTAAGGGATCCTGCGCATGCTACAACAACTTTCTGGGGCCAGTAGCTTTGCCTGGAGGCCAGAGCCTGTATTACTTGATAAGCCCAGGGGGGCATAAACCTAGCCTGATGCCATGGGTTATACCACATGTTGTACTACATGGGCTGCCAGATGCCCTGGTGATTCAGCTAGACAAGGACGACCTGGTTAGCAGCAAGGACATGGATCTCATTTTCACAGCAACCACTGAACTTGAGGCCCTGCATGGGGGACATCCTAAAACGCACTGGCAAGGTGGGCTTGGAGCTCATAGGTGCCTGCCGTAACCAGAAGAAAGTGAACAAGGCAATGTTCCACACAGTGTCTCACCTGGGGGGCCAGGTAATTCAGCCCCCTAGCATTACGTTCAGTAATGTGGATCTCTACAGGTCTGCTGGCATGCACTTATCACTGATGGACAATGAGGGTTGGCTGCTGGACATCTACTGCGGCCTATGAGATTGGTTGCAGATGTGAGAGGTATGGTGGTGAACAAGCAAGGTGGGGCTGACTCAGGTGGTGCAAAAGGCATTGGACTGGATCGTTAGTCTAGACCAGTGTTTCCCAACCACTGTTCCGCGGCACACTAGTGTGCCGCGAGATGTTGCCTGGTGTGCCGCGGGAAAAATTAAAAAATTCGAAAGATTTTTTTTTAAAGTCAAATTTTCGATTGGGGCGCCGTCACTAGATGACCCCTGGGGTTCCCTCCCTCCCGCTCTGCACCTCCCTCCTCCTCCTCCTCCGGGGAGGCCCTTCCTGGCTCTCGGCCAAGGCTTGGCGGCTGCCACTCACTCACTCGCTCGCCCACCCGCCCCTCCATCCCTGCACCCGGCCTCTCCCCCTCCGTCCCCGGCGCGGGGGCTGCCGGGATCCGTAGTCCCCTCGCCCTTGGGCTCCGCGCCCGTGCGGGGTGCGCAAACTATGTTTCCCAGCGTGGCCTGGCGGGCCGGGCGTTTTGTTTGAAGTGCTCTTCTCCCGGCCATGGAATGAGCGCAGCGGCGGCGGCCGGGCGGGCAGGGGCTCTTCCGCGCAGACCCCGCGCAGCCTGCCTGCGCCCCCGCGGAGCTCGGGCGGCAGGATGGAGCCCAGGGATCCCCGCGGAGGCGGAGGCTGCCCCCCAGGTAGGGCTGCGTCGGGGATTTTTTATTTTTGCAATGCTGCATCCGCGCCGGAGGGGACGCATCGGACCGCGGGGAGACCCCTTGGCGGGCGTGTAAGGCAATGCATGCGTGCAGGCGTTGCATGGAGTGCAGTGCAATGCAATGGCAACGCGGCGCCCTGCATGCATGCATGCAACTTCCACCGGCGCTCCGGACTTGGCAGGTGAGGGGGGTCCCCAGTGGGCGGCAGAGAGAGCCGGGAGGGCGAAGGGGAGCCGGGGGGGAGCAGCGCTGCTCCCCGAGCTGAGCCCGGGGGGAAACTTCAGCGTTGTTGCGGCGGGTGTTGGAAGCGGAGGCTGGCGGGGGCCCCTCAACTGCAAAACCTAGTCGCCTCTCATATATTTCGTGCATTGCATTCATCGCCCGCTTTCTCCTCCAAGGAGCTCCCGGGGGCGCGCGTGGTTCTCCCCGTGTTATCCTCGCAACAACAGCCCTGCGAGGTGGGTCAGGCGAGTGGCCCAAGGGAGCACCCAGGGATTGTCCTGGCCAGGTGGGGTGATTTGAACCCTGCTCTCTGCCCGGTCTTCGTCCTCATTTAGCCCCCACATGTGCATGACTGTGCATGACTGAGGTTTTCCCCCCTCGTCTTGGCTATGGTGTGAGTCTGTGCTGTTAATTAATGGGGTTCTGCCTTCGGAGAAGATGAGCCAGCCCTCAAGGAGGTGATTATGTAATTTGCTAGCAATTCATGTCCCTCCCGGCGTGACGCTGCACGCTGACGTCACGGGGCTGTAATGGTGGTGTGCCTCGAGATTTTTTTCATGAAACAAGTGTGCCTTTGCCCAAAAAAGGTTGGGAAACACTGGTCTAGACAAAGGGGGTGGGATGGAGCCCTACCCCCTTCCTAGCTCAAAGAAACAGTATACCCCTGTAAAAGGATCCAAGAGGAAGGATTCTATCTAAATGCCCAGATGGGGGAGGGGGGGTTAACAGGCTGTAGAACTCCCCAAATGGCACCCTGGAAGGATCACCACAGCTAGATGTGGATCATAGGGTGATGCATAACCCAGGATTGACCCTGAAGGAATAATTAACTAGTACCTGGTTTCAGTGTCAACAGCTGTTTCTCTTTCTGGGCTGGAGGAAAAGGTACAGTATATCGTAAAATGGCAGTATTAATGCACTTTTGCAAATACTTTAGATATACCTGAGTTCTAAAATCAAGAGAAGTAAATAAATGACATATACATTGACAAATTATATATAGATGCAGTCATAGTAAAAAGAAAGTACACTCTCTTTGAATTCTGTAGTTTTACATTTCAAGACATAATAACAATAATCTGTTCCTTAGCAGGTCTTAAATTTAGGTAAATACAACTTATTACACCGTGTCATGCATATATTTATACATTTTCATTTCCTATTCTGTTATGGCTGTGATTTGACTCCCCCCACTCTACTGTATCAAACATAACACAGTCTTCCAACAATCATTTGGATAATAGTTCACTTTGTTGTACAGTTACTTTTATGTTGGTTGATAAGGGGGTGGGAAGGATCTGAATCTAATTCACACTTTTAATACCTCTCTTCAGAAAGCAACTTGTAGAATCAAGATGTAATTGTGATAGAGGGCTTGGTACTATATATACATAGATGGTTTTCTTTCTTTCTTTCTCCCCCCCCCTCTTCTTTCTTCCTGTCTTGTTTTTTTATTGTATCTTTTGTTGAAAACTTGCAATAAATTTTAATATATACCGGTACGTTACATTCTGAAGCTTCAATGTTATGCACACTGCTTTGAAATTAATCTCCATGTTAAGCATGTTTCACATGTGACTTTTTTGTGTTTTAGTTTATAGGTGGGGGAAAATCTGATCTAGTGTATGATACTATGTATGAAGATATTGAAACTGTCTATTTTGCTGAGCAAAAGTATCTAGATATCATCTCATAACTAGGATAAGCTAGGGAAGAAAACTAATAGACATGACAAAAATCCCAGGAACTGGGAAATAAGTAATTATCTATATCCATCTCTGCAGGAGGTGGTACACGAACACTCTTCAGAAAAGCAGCATGAAGCAGATGAGCTACGTCAAAGCAAAGTGTGTACCTTTTGGTATCTTGCCTTTTAGGCTAGAAGACTAAGGAGTGTTATAAGTAAAATAAATAAATAAGTAAAAACCATGCCAACACATGTTCATCTGCCTAATAGATACTTTCATTCCATTTGGTTCCATAAAATGGGATGTGTAAATAAGAAAAAAAAGAAATGTCAAGAGAGCAAGAAAAATTAAGTAAAAGCTGAAATGTTTAATAAAGAATCATTTCAGACAGTTAATACTGTAAAGCCAAACTGTACAGTACTTTGTTTCTTCGCAACACAATAGATTTAGGATAGCATGATGAGCAAGAATCATGTGTATTACTATACCTGACATCTTCCCCTGTCTCACTGTCAGGAATGCTGCATCATCAGTAAAAAAAAAAGAAAAAAAGAATATTGTTCATACAGGTACTTTTGAACCGTTTGCTCACAGGAGGATTAACAATGACATTCTACTTTGCATGTACACTGCAAAATATTTTTCATAGAGTTGCTTCACATTGAGGCCAACAGCATCTTACTTCAGGCACTTTACAATATTTTAGCAGCCAACCTGATGCAATATGATCAACCAGTGCAAGACTCCAGTCACATGGCTTGATTTGCCACCATCTTTCTTGAATGTTTGGTGGTTATGAGAAGCTTATATTTAGTACTTTCAAAATGTTCATGTGAGCTGCAGTGGAATAAGACTTGCATTAAAGACTTAAAGGTGAACATGAAGGAACCCTCATGAATCCTAAAAGTTTATGTTGCTGAGTTATGCCAATTCTTGGTGGGCTTGATATATATTGTGATACAGCAAAGTGAGAATGCAAATGCTATGCTGAAAGTAGGATTTGTCTAAAAGTTATTAGTGCAGGTTCCAGCCAATGGACAACATATGGAGAAATTAGGTTGCTAATACCTACATTTAAGTATGCCAGAACAGCATACTGTATATTGAAATTATGGTTCCATGGTGAAGAATGATGTAGGTACCATATATTTTTTAATAGGACCCTAACCACAAAGAACCCATACTGTTAAGTCATCCCCCTAATGCCTGCTGTTACAGGATTTCTCTTTTGTAAATTTATTTCAACTAATGTTGAGAAGCATGCTTTTCCATTTTGTAACTCCTCCTCCTCAGAGAGTAATTGCTTAATAGCATTTAATAATTAGCATTTGCATATAAATATGATCAATAATTTAGTTTTACTCCATTAGTGAGAGCAATGGCGACTGGCTGCACTTCAACCAAAGGCCGGAGCAGAACTGGATGCCTGCCTCTCAAAAGGTTGCAGCTTGCCTTTTGACCACTAGGTGGAACAACCAACCCACACTGCTGACTTTTCACTGAAAATGGGGGGAAAGCTAACAAAAAGCCATTGGGATGTATAAATTATATAAATTACACTTGCTGATTTGAGAAGGACATACACAGGTATTAGAAAGATGCTACCATTGTATAACTTAATAATAGCCATAGTTACACAGTGGATAGGAACAAATTATAACAGCAGTATGTTTCATGCATACATGATTTTAGAGACACTGTCAAAATCTATACAATAAAATTCATATTTATTGCAAACTGTCATCAAAAGGAACATCATAAGGATATATGATTTGGTCACTGGAATGGAGATGTAGCTGAGAAAACAAACTGCAACGTGAACTGCTGGATTCCATAGTGTGTTTTCTTTCAAATTAACTGAATGTTTTAACAAAAGTACTGACAAAGAGAATATTAATTGTGAGGCAATTATTAATAGACCCACACTGATTTCTTGATTTAAGATAGTGTTGATTCTGCATAGAACATACCAGCACAGGCATAGTAAATATAATTTCAAGCTAACAGTTCTGCTTTCTTTATATGTAGTTTCTGTATATGGCAATTCCCCAGGCTCTTAAAGCGGTATTCTTGTGCTTTGGCAGAAATCAGTAGGGTTTACTTACAAATATATATGTTTAGAATTAGGGGCTGTTTGCAGTTGAATATACATGGAAGAGGAAAGTAAGGAAACTGATGTTCTTAACCAGGCATAGGCAAACTCGGTCCTCCAGATGTTTTGGGTCTACAACACCCATCATCCCTAGCTAACAGGACCAGTGGTCAGGGATGATGGGAGTTGTAGTCCCAAAACATCTGGAGGGCTGTGTTTGCCTATGCCTGTTCTTAACCACAATGTAAAATATACAGTATAATCATGGTTTGGTCTTCACCAAAACAGTGATTTAATTCACATGCACCAAGAACATAGCTTTGAAGTTAAGTTTGTATCCCTTGCATAAACTACACAATAACTTAAAGTATGAATAAAATTACCTGTTCCAGATTACATTCCCAGATACCTTCTGCATCTCCCCAAGTATCCCTAGCAAGAGGGATGACTTACCACAGCCCACCTGTCCCACAATCATTGTTAATTGACCTGCAGTAACAAAAAAGAATTTTATTTGAAGTTTAAATTTACTACAGATAGTGAGCCCTGATCCAGAAACAGTTGCGCTCAACAAGTAAACATTCAATAATACATTCACACAGGTGCACTAGGTGATATTTCAAAGCTGGGTGTGGAAAGGCATATCCCTCACCCACACTGTGGAGTGCTGATACAGATATGAATGCACATTGGTATCTGATTCCTGCACAGGAGCATATTTCTGCATGCAGATTTCCCTTGCTGGATCAGAGTTATTGCAAAAAAGTTTGTTATAATAAAAAGAAGAGTGGCAGATGAAATTAATAGACTATGCAGAATTGGTGAAACTGATGGGAAAAACCTGGAACCAGCAGGACTAGGTTTTCCAGAAAGACTGGAGTAAATTTATGTTATATTTGAAAGACAAATGTAAACAATTAACATTGCTAGTAGGGTTATAGGAAGCTTTGTAAGGATAAATTTATTACTTATTGTAGTTAAGTAAGGAAATATATAAGGATAAGGTTTAACAGGAATAAGAAATACAGGAAAATGCAATGTATAGAGATTAAGTTTGAAAACCATTAATCGGGGAGGAAGGAAGTCACAGGCTCATGGAGCCAAATGTTTTATTTTTGGTAAAAGGTTGTGATGATGTTATGCAAAGAAAATATATGTAAAAACCAATAAAAAATATTGGGGGGGGGGGGAATATAATGAGTGGGTTAGTACCTTGAGGGATTCGAATATCAATGCTGGACAATGTTGGAAAACCTTCAGGTGTCCAAGTGAAAAATCCATTTGTGACCTATGGCAACAATAGCAAAAAAGATAAACAATCCATGCCATTGCAAAATCTCACTCAGACATTTTCTTTAAAAATTATTTGTAGTTTTCAAATAAGACAGTTTAGCCCCACCCCACTTTGATCTATCTAATTTCTTGCTTACCCTTTTTTTGACCAATTTGATTTTCTGTGCTTTCATCTGAGTATTATTTTAAGAGATTCTGTGGTATGTGGACTATCTTAAAATGGGCATTCTTGTTTGGCTAGTTTGAGAATTGTTAAGTTAAGTATTTTTATTATATTAAAAATATATATTTTTGACCACTTTTCTGGGCAAATGTGCATCCAAGATGGCTAGCAATCAAAAATAGATGTAAAGGAAACAATAACTGGAAATTTTAAACCTTAAAACTACAACTTGGTAACACCCCACATGCATTCAACCAGATCATCTCCAAGCTAATGATATCTTTTTGTTCTTTAGTGTGCAAACCACAAACCAACTGGTCTGGTATAACTCCTTCTCCTGTGCCAGGGAAACATGGTGTCCTTGTTCATCAGACCCTAATCAAACTCCAAACTTTCATAGGAGACAGAAAACTGAGATTACTTCAGTTGGGCATAGTAACTGCAACAGTTCCCAGGCAGGAGTCTCTCTGGTCTCACCATAACCAGATACTGGCAACTCCATGGAAATAGATATACCATACTTGTATGTTGCATCAGCACAGTATTGTTTGGGCATCAAATGCAAACTGCCTTACCATTATTCTTTTTAAAATGAAAAATCTTAATTTACCTCTTGTGGCTTATACAAAGCAAACACAAAACTCCACAATTCTTCCTTTTGAGTTTTATAATTTCCTTCAGAGCTGGTCACAGAGCCTGTTTACTCAGAAGTAAGTTTCAGTGGCACTCGCTCCCTAATAAATGTGTTGAGGATGAAAGCTCTAATGTGCACATGAAGATATTTCCCATTCTTCTGAGTAAACATGCACAGGTTTAAAAAAATGCTCAACTTAATCAGAACACATAGCTTAATTAAATATAAACCACACAACTAAAATAGTCATAAACTTATACACAATAACTCAATTTCAATTTGGGTAAAGCTTTCTGAGGAGAACTGCTCTCACAAGTTGCTGGGAGAAGGAATTCCTGAGCTACAGAAAAACCACTTGTGCCCTTGTCATTCATATATAATGCAAAGAAGGCATTGTTAAGGGAGTACAATAGGACATAGGAGTGAAGGTTAGTAAGTGAGGAATCATACAGTTGGAGGAGGAGATGCTTCTAAAAAAAGTGTCTGCCTGAAAACACTACCCTCTGGACTAGAAGCCTTTCACTCTAGCTTTTGATGCGTGAAGACAAAGTCAATAGAAATGCAGACTGCGTACTAGCTCAGAGACACTATTATCCATTCTCTCACAATATTTTCCAGTGTCAAGCTCTAGCATCAAAAGCAGATACTAGTTTGAGACCTGACACAAATTATGCCCCAAAACATCTTGAAAGCTGGGCTAAATTAGAACGTTTCAAGAAGATCCATTTCACAAACTGATAACCATGCTACCAAACTATTTTTATTTCTATCTTCAAGAGGCAGATAAATACACAATCTTTCAATGAGAACTTACTCCTCGGCAGTCATGTTTTGTTTTGCTTTCTAAATGCAAATGTGGGTTTTCCAGGCTCTAGAACTCTGAGCTTATTAGTAACAACATTATTAGAAAGAGTGACCTTATTACCACCTTTACACAATAATCATCTGCTTCTGTGGTGCTAACAGGTCTTCTTAAAGGAGAGCTGTAATTGTTCCAGTCCTCTCTGGCAGGTCTCTTACGGTTAACAACTTTGAGGGGCTGTGCAAGATCAGGAAGACAGAAATACATGGTGAGTGGTGACAGGACTGTGAAAGAATCTTAAGCAAGAGTGGACAATGCCTTGGTTTTCTGGTGCAATCATTAATCATGACTGGGGAGGGACTGAGGGGCAAAGATACACCAAACCCCTCCTAGAAATGGTGGGTAAGTAGCAGAGGAGACAGGTTTGTGTGTCAATCAGCATTGTACAACTGTGCAGTGACTGCCTGGATAGCAGACCCTACAGACAGCAACCATTGCCTACACTAGGCCCTGGAAGCCAGTAACAAATTGTACATTTGCATGGGACTGGTTGGGTAGCCTTCAGCCTCTACTGCTACCTCTTAACCATTTCTGGTATGGATGGGCTTTCTCCTCCCCACTTGATTATGATAGTCAGTGCCCCCCCCCACTCTATCCCCCGCTGGCCTTAAACAAAAATAGTCATGGTATAGTCCTTAGCTAGCTTTAAGATTTTGCCAACGTAGCTATTAATTAATTACAAGGGAACTGACAAAGTTATTGGGGTGGTTCACAAGGATTAAAGAACAGGAGGTAAACATTTGGCACGCAATCCAGTATTAGCACTTACAACTGCCTGGTATTTGCTGTGGTTGTCCTTGCATCTTGGCTCTGCACATTTGTCATGTTCCTCCCCTATTTCTTCACTTGAGAGAAATTCACTTAACTTTTGAACGCTACGAAAAGAGGGGAAAGGTAGTAAATTGAGGAATACTTATACATTGTGCCAGTTACAGTGACAGTGTGCATTTCAGAATTCCCACGGTACAGTGGAACCTTGGTTCTCGAACGGCTTAGTTGATGAACAAATTGGCTCCCAAAATGTGAAAACGTGGAAGTGTTCCGGTTTTCGAACGCCGAACGCTGAATGTCCATTGTGGCTGTCAGCTATTGTTTCTGGGCCGTCTGTGCCAATCAGAAGCCGCACCTTGGTTTTCGAATGTTCCAGGACTCGAATGGACTTCCAGGATGGATTAAGTTCAAGAACCAAGGTTCTACTGTATAGATATTATTCTCAGAAGAAATCCTATAACTGTGCACAAAGCTGTAATAAAACTGTAAGTACAATCGGTGGGATCAAGGTCTAATGCCTTAAACTTTACATCATCATCATCATCATCATCATCTTGTGGTGATACTACTTTTGTCAAAGGTGTCCTCACATTGATTCCCCCCCTGCACCTGAAAGCATATAATTCTGTATAATTTATTGCATGAGCTGGGAATGCAAGAACATAGTGGCTATAGTGGCTGCATATGGGGTGGGGAAACTTACTATGGGATGGCCTTGAAAATCAATGTGTCTAATTAGAGTGCAAAAGCATTGGATGGATACCACAAGCTCTTAAACACTGCAGTAAGAAGCTTCATATGTAAGACAGAGGCACTCCGGAAACCGTACCTTACAAGAGCTTTGACTGTGGATCTAACCACACTGGAGAGCAGGAACAGTGGTGTGACAAGGATGTGAAAGAGGGAGAGTGAAGCGAAGGCCACCGAGGGAGAAAAGTCAGCATTTTCAAACAGGTGGGCATGGACCACAAATGTCTTTAAAAGAAAAGACAGCAAAACAAATTATTTCAGCCACCTCTTATATTAAAGGTACAAATGCAGTGAAAATATTTAGCTGCACTTCAAAAGCCCTAATGATCAGGAGGAGACATTATGCAACTAAGCACTGCAAAATCTGTCAGGCAGACTTAATATACATTTAACTATCAGCTATAAATACAACAATTATATAAGAGCTTTCCCCATTATAAAAACAAATAAAGAAGAAAAGATTGCATATTGAAGAAATAGCATTATATCCATCTGAAAGTCCAGAACAGCATAAAGTTACTCTCAAAGATGCATCTTGGAGCAAAACTTAAAGGTAAAGATAAAGGGACCCCTGACCATTAGGTCCAGTCGTGGCCGACTCTGGGGTTGCGCTGCTCATCTCGATTTATTGGCTGAGGGAGCCGGCGTACAGCTTCCAGGTCATGTGGCCAGCATGACTAAGCCCCTTCTGGCGAAACCAGAGCAGCACACGGAAACGCCATTTACCTTCCCGCCGGAGTGGTACCTATTTATCTACTTGCACTTTGACGTGCTTTTGAACTGTTAGGTTGGCAGGAGGAGCAGAACTTAGACAAGAGTAATATCGAAGGATGTTTGTGGTTGCCCTAGTACAATCTATGCATGGTAACAAAAGTCTCCAATTGGATTCCCTTACTGGATTGGCTCCTGCATGCATCAAAATGGTGCCATCTAAAGGAAAGTGTCAGTGGGAATGACGTGAATCCATTTCTTAGGTTCTGTAAGGCCTGTGTGTTGTAGAATAGAATCAATTACAGGGGAGATAACAACACATCTTGTATGGAGATTACTTTCTAGAGGAAGCATCCCCAACCTGCAGCCCTCCAGATTTTTTGGCCTACAACTCCCATGATCCCTAGCTAACAGGACCAGTGGTCAGGGATGATGGGAATTGTAGTCCAAAACATCTAGAGGGCCGAAGGTTGGGAATGCCTGTTCTAGAGCTTTTGAAATAATGTGGTAACTGGTCTGTGTGTACTCAGCCATCATCACTCTGTCAGCTTACATGGTAAGAGGACAGGACATTCTAGACTTAAATATACAAGCACAGGAGGATGCTGAGAGAACAGTGATACATGCTGCAAAATGTATCATTGGAGTGATGTCCATATTTAAGATCTAAACAGGCCACCGAAGATCTAAACAGCAGTAAGATCTAAATATCAGTAAAGTGATATTACGGACATTCAAGAAAAATCTATGTAAATTAAGATAAGGTACAACACTTTACACACACACACACACACACACACACACACACACACACACACACAGAGAGAGAGAGAGAGAGAGAGAGAGAGAGAGAGAGTTCCCAAAACAAATTGCTCTCCATTGTGATTTAACTCTTCATGCTTTCTGTAATTAAACATCATTTTGTGTCACATCTATTTCAGTTTTCAAATGCATCTGTTGAAGGACAAGATAGCAGTACATAAAGTTAATATTTTATTAGTAGAGTGTAATTTAAAATGAACTAGAGAAGGAATAATGCATTTGTAACTGACAGAGGGCTTTGTAGCTACACTCTTCTCTAAATGTTAAAATATATCTACATTTTTAACAGTAAAATACTTACTATAAGAACAGCTGCAATAGGTATTGCTGCATTCATGAAAACTGCAAGTAAAACAAATATATTTCAATATACTTAGGCTTCATAGATCTCTACATGCATTTCACTTTTGTATCTGTAACAGTTCTTTCTGGTTTTCTTTTTCTTTTTATCTGCCTAGGTTTCATCCTGTCTTGTTTGGATGCTGCCCTTTTAGTTAGGATATACTGGAACTGTCATTATAGTGTTTTGAGTTAGTGGGGGATCCCCAGATCCCTGGGTGTCAGGTCCCCCCCTCCTAGATTCTTGGATGCTGGGGTTTAATCAGAGCTGAAAAGCTGAGCTTGTTTTTCTGTCAGACAGAGGGACAAAGGGAGATGATGGCCCTGTCATTAATCCATCTACAAGACAAAAGACCCTGCAGGTAAAAAAGGCGGAGGTTGCCAGGGCAATGTGGGTGTGATGCCACACAGAAAAAGTTGTCCCTTTACACCAGGCATGTCCAAAGTCCTTTTCGGGGGCCTAATCCGGTCCGCTGGTCAACTTAATCCGGGGGTATTTTTTTTAAAAAAAAGCTCAGCAACTTCAATCCTAAAAAAGGCTCAACAACTTTGGTCGGCCCTCACGCATGTTCATTTCATCATCAAATCTGGCCCTCTTTGAAAAAAGTTTGGGTACCCCTGCTTTACACAGATGGGGTTTTTTTGGCAAGGTTTTATAGGAACAAGAAGGAGGAAATAGGGAGGAGGCTGGGGGCCATAACTTTGGATCCAAGCTCACTGAAGCTATGAGAGAAGCAATGAGGGACACTCCTGGGATGTAGTGCTCTGCACCCCCTCTACTGAAGGTTCCAGGTGTTTTTGCTGGCATCCATCTGCCTCAAGAGACAATGGAGTGCACCTCTGGGGCTGAAGTCAAACCACCCTGTTAAAGTGACTGTAAATATGTGTAAACTAAACCAGACATTAGCTCCACAGTGCCTTGATTCCACAATGGAAACTCAATACAGGGCGAGTGCCTGGTACCTCCTGGAATTTTGCTACCACTCAGCAGAGATTGGGGGTGGCATGTAATAATACAAATGAATAATGGCAATAAAATAAAAAGTAGTCATTTCCTGGAAACATTGACCTGACCTTCTGTGTACCCAGAACACAATGGCTTTCCCGCTGTGCCTAGTCAAATCACTGTAGCGTTTAGAGGTTATTATCCCCAGATGGCTGGGGAATGGAACAAATGCTTTTTTGCCTTGGGTTCACTTTTAAATTTGTCATTAACAAAAATTATCTCCTGTAGTGTGACTAATTATTCCTTCATAAGCATTGCCCAAACTTCTTACTAATTGGAGCAAGCAGTAACCATGTCTAATTACTCAATGTATCTCAACAACACAATGCATTTCTGGCGTTTTGTTTGACTTCTTGGTTCATTCTGTAATCTTGTTGCAGCAGCTAAATATAAACAGGAAATGTTTCAAAATTGAGTGAAATTAGCTGCAGATTGTGCAGAATGAGAGATCATCATCAGCAATACAATCCTTCAGTCTTCAATAATAATATAAACATGAATCTAAATGTCATTTGATTTGATTATGTACTATTTTACATGATCACCATCCATAAAATTGGAGTTTCCACATCACTGTTCATACTTACTTGGAAATAAGCCAATTGAACATCTGAATAGACATGCATATAGGACTAACTGCACATAAATCAGAGCATGGTGTCAGCCTCTCAGATCAGCTTGCCATCAGTTCAGAGCTGCCAAGCACTCATATTGAAAGCTGGCACCATATGCCAATGTGGATGGTAAGGGTGGGGGCTCTGAATAATTGCTTAATTTGTGCTGTCATTTAAACATTATTTATTGTGTATGGTTTGGGGCAATCTATATGGTAAGAGTAAACTTTATGTGCCCTCGTGTGAACTGGTCCAAATTCTTGCTGGGTGTGTGTGTATTTACATGGTAGCATGGTTCCAAAGGAAGCTCTTCCTGGCATGCATATACTTTTCAGGACAGGCATATGTGGGCAGACATTTAAATATTGCATCAGGAAAGAGAGTTTCAGCCACCAGCCGCAGGCATTTAAATTGGCCCTCAGAGGCTTGCCAGGAAATGCAAATCAATTACTGTACTATTAAATGTTTGTCTCCTCGTTTTCACATTATTTCTTTAAGAACTTGAGATTCTTCCAGACTTGGTTTCACTGGCAAATGCAAAACACAAATGCAAAACCACTATAAATTATGGATTGTAAATGAAACACAATTTATGTCTATCACTCTATTTATACCTTTTTAAGTGGGGGAAAACAACTATTTCTGTCTCCCTTACAGTATCAAATTCTGAACTGGTATAAAACCAGTTTTTCCTTCAGTGACAGTCCTGATTTAAATAAGCAAGTGACGCTGACTAGTGACTCAGCTATACAGCTGCAACTAAAAATATATATAAAAATAAAAAAGTTGTCCAGTAGCACCTTAGAGACCAACTAAGTTTGTTCTTGGTATGAGCTTTCGTGTGCACGCACACTTCTTCAGATACCACCTAAACTAAAGCTGCAACTAAGCTGCTACTAAAACATTTTGTGTGTGTTTTAAGTGCAATATACAATGTGACACTGGATGGCAGTGGTGAGCATTATGGAAAATTCAATGTTTTTAAAAAAGCACTCTCATAATGGTTTTTATATGTGTGCAGGTTCCACCTAAGTGAGATGCTGCTGGACTAAGGCTGGAGGAAATGTGCTTATAGCTCAAAAATAATGAGGCCAGTGACTTCATGCTCAAACCTGCCATATGAGTACAGTGGTACCTTGGTTCTTGAACTTAATCCGTTCGAGCCCTGAAACCATTCGAATACCAAGGCGTGTCTTCCAATTGGCTGCAGGAATTTCCTGCACTCAAGCAGAAACTGTGGAAACCGTGTCAGACGTTCAACTTCTGAAAAACGCTTACGAACCAGAACATTTACTTCTGGGTTTGCGGTGTTCGGGAGCTGATTTGTTCGACAACTAAGCTGTTTGGAAACCAAGGTACCACTGTATAAATTTTGTTCATAACTTAAGGCTGTGATCAGGCCCCAAACACAGAGAGAACCATATGCACATACAGTTTGTATGAGGGTGGCCTCTGTTCCTACCTTAAAAGGAAGATGCATATGTCAATGGGCATGGCCTACTGCTGTGCTTCTGTTCACAGCCAAACATACTCACTGGGGGCTCATCCAGACCTCTTTTTGCACCAGACTTTCTAGGCACATGTCTGAGCTTTAAAATTCTGTGTCCAAGCAGTTTTTTGTTTTGTCCTGGCAGTTTCCCCGGACAACTGGCATTTTATCACTGAATTGGAGCCAATGGCAATTCATAGAAAACCGGATTGCCCTTTGCTCTGATTCAGCATTAAAACATGGGTTTTCCTGGCGAAAGGACTAGGACAACAAAACCAAACCAAACTAAACCCTGGAGCTTTAAAGCCGGGGCATGTGCCTAGAAACGTAGCACAAAAGGAAGTCTGGATGAGCCCTAGCACTGAGTGGATCAACCGAAAAGGACTTTAATCGTCAAGGCCATAGTGAGCAGCTCTATACTATTTGTGGCAACCATTTCTGTCTCAGATACACCCATGTTATATGGCACAGAGGCTGGATCTAGACACATCCAAAAAGAGGTTTCAGGAAAATGTGTTGAAAACCTCATAATGGGAAATCAAGTAGGCGAAAGACAGAAGTCTACAGCACCATCTGGTGTCACAGTGTTATAACACATTTAAAATGCCCCCCCCCCTTTAAACTAATGTAGCTGAGTCCAGACACATAACTGTGACATTTAAACAATGAGGTAGAAATAATATAATATGTGAAATCTTTAATTTTTCATGACGGTCCCATGTTATATCATACAAATATTTCTATACTGCCTTCATTAAAAACAATCCCGTAAAGTAATAACCCCAGTAGTATTTTGAATCAAGATTTAGCGTCATAAATTTATGACTCTTGTACTAATTCAATATCTTGAAACTTTAAAGCATTGCTTTTCAAAAAGCAGAGACGTGTAAGGGCAGTACATTCCAGGAACCTTTACAAACTATCCTTTACTCATGGGAGTCAGTTACATGGATTCCCCCCCCCCCTTCTTTGACCTCAACTGCTCAGAAAGTAATAACTATACTGCAAAGGGCATAGGAAAGTCAGAGGCTAGAGTATATATATGGTGCTTGGACACGGACCTTTAATTCAGGGACTGTATAGATAAACCCAAACTCTATTTCCTGCATTCAGTTGCCAGGAGGTTCAATACTTAAATGGATTGCATAAACCTTTTCCAAACACAATAAAATGCATTTGTGCTACTGGCAGTTCTGCTGGTATATTAGAACTGGGAATAGACTCTAAAACCTGCAGCACCTTTAAATGGCATGTACACTCATAGTTATGCTGAGACAAAAACTGATCCTGGGACAAAGTCAAGCAATATACTTACTTGATATGGAGGTATAGAGAGCAAAAGCTCTGAGGCTAGTCATTTCTTTTTGCCGGGTTTCCTCCACACTGCTGTGAAATATGTGTTCCCAGGCGTAGAGCTTAAGGAGTTTTATGCCTCGAAGCATTTCATTTGTTTTCTTAAGCCTCTCATTGGAATATTCCTGAACCATTGACACAAACATTAATTTAAGGAGGATTATTGCAACACTGCAATACTTATCTAAGGATATACGCTATGCTAATACAAATTGACTACAGATGTTCTTGCATGCCAGTGTGGTGTAGTGGTTAAGAGCGGTAATCTTGTAATCTGGGGAACTGGGTTCGCGTCTCCGCTCCTCCACATGCAGCTGCTGGGTGACCTTGGGCCAGTCACACTTCTTTGAAGTCTCTCAGCCCCACTCACCTCACAGAGTGTTTGTTGTGGGGGAGGAAGGGAAAGGAGATTGTTAGCCACTTTGAGACTCCTGAAGGGGAGTGAAAGGTGGGATATCAAATCCAAACTCTTCTTCTTCTATACACAATATAGAACTTGCGTGTTCTGCTTTCCAGTAAAACCCATTACTTGCTCTTCAGTTTCACTTTGATATCTCTGGATGGGAGGTTATCCTTGCACATGGAAGTATTTATGTGTATTTAATTTTAAAGATTTTTATGCTGCCTTTCAGCATAAGGTTACAAGATGACTGGAATAATGTTGACGGAACTTACCTTGAAGCAGAATTTTCTGTGCTGATATTGCGTAAAGCATATTGTTCCTACAATAGTGTATCTGCATGGATATATACCCATAACCTAAAAGACACGCCTGAAAAGACTTACCAATGTGCTTCTTTGAGCTTGTGAAAGTTTTGTGGCTACAAAGTACTGAACAGGTGCAAGCACTATGATCACTGCAGCTCCAATTAGGGCACTGATTCCAAGTAGGTAGTAGAGTAGAATGACTCCTACAATAATCTGGGATAACAAAAAATAAAATAAAAGAAGGGACACTATATTTCCCAACCAATACAAAGTAAAGAATAACCAGGAGTTGGATGCTATTATGTAATCTGTATTAAGGGATAGAATTTTAGCAATCCATTAGTCCCAAATCTGACTCAAAAGTCTCATAAACTCCAAATCTTCATTGAGACATTACTACAAACAACACTTTTGGGGGTGAACTACTGTTAAAAATCAAAATGATTCACTCAATATACAAGATTTTATAGGTTGTGGAGATGTTTAGGAAAAGAGTTTGAAATTCCCTGAAGCAAAGGATGTTGATTTTAAAATCTAAAATTTGCTCTAGATATCAGTCGTAGCAGCAGGCAGCATCTCCTGATTTCATTCATTCAGCTACCCATTACGATAGGAGTAACAAAAACAATCTATCATTCAAATGGAACCCTGAGGCTGAGAGATCCAGCTTGCTTCTGAATAGTGAGTGGGAAGCTAAACTATTCCTCCCTGCACAGCCACCTTCCCTTCAAAACAAAAGTGGCAAACATTTGTTTGAAAGCATGCTTAAGAGCATGTAGTCTGGCTCAGCGGTAGAGCATCTGCCTTGTATGCCGAAATTTCAGATTCAGTCCCCAGCATCTCCAGGTGGAACTGGGAGAAGCATCCGTCTCAAACTCTGGAGAGCATCTGCCAGTCAGGGTAGACAATACTGAGCTAGCTGGACAAATGGCCTGACTGTATTCACCAAAGACAAAAGCATTTTTAGATTGCATGTTCTCAAAAACCACAAGAAGTTCAGATTTTAACTGTCCCAGTTGACACCTGTCCTATTGTATGTCCATATACATGTACAGTCGTACCTCAGAAGTTGAACGGAATCCGTTCTGGAAGTCCGTTCAACGTCTGAAACGTTCGGAAACCAAAGCTCCTGCAGCCGATTGGAAGCTGTGGAAGCCCTGTTGGACGTTCAGTTTCCAAAAGAACGTTCAAAAACTAACACTCACTTCAGGTTTTCAATTGTTTAGGAGCCGGAACAACATTAATAGTTGAAATATAGCAGAGGTTGGTGAGGTAGCAGAGGCAATGAATAAAAATAGGCAGCTGCCACTTATTGACATCCAAGGGTTAAGGCAGCCACCATATTTTTACCTCTTTCAGACTAAAAGGGCAATGCAAACCCCAACTACTGAGTGGTGATGTTTTTCAGAACACTGTGGCCACTGCCTTATCTGCAGTCCTGCTATCAATGGTGGTTGGGCAAGAAGAGCAGAGGTAGGACCATCCGTGAGCCATGACTGGACCCAATGCTCTCATGTGATGGCAGCCAAACTGGTTCAGGAGCCAATGGCTCCAAGTCGGGCTCAACCCCTTTCCCATTCTTTCTTTAGAACGCCCCATTTGGTGGCTTTCTGCTGGCTGCTGCTGGAAGTGATCCTGCTGGTGGCACTTTCACCCACCCTTTTGGTGGAAGGCCACTTTAGCCAGGCAGAGGCAATTCTGCTTCAGCTCAGTGCAAGGGCTTATTACTGTTACTATTACTATTATTATTACTCTGCAATTTGATAACAAGGAGCCACAGCTTTGTTTTTTTCTCAGGTTATTTTCAATAACAACTATTTTTTTAAATAGATGTGCATTTCCCCAGCAACAATATTTTGAATATCATGAGTCTCTATATCCCAGTCTCTATATCCTACACAAGTACTCTGTTGTGCCACATACTGATATCCTGTAATAACTCTCACACACCAAATTTATCTCCATTTACATGGACTAAAGTTATGTGGACTTTAATTTCCTTACCTGCACTGGCATAGCCCAAAGGTTAGGGCACAGGAAGAAAAACCACATCAGCTGGTTTGTATCTATAGCAACCAGGTTACAGATCTGACCTGAAGTCATTTCCCCCATGGACATGTTGGAAGTTGACAGCCGCATAATCTTATTGTAAATTTTAGTCTAGAATGAGAAATTTTTTATTTAAGAATTTATAAACCATTTCCCACTTAAATGTTTTTGAGCTGGTGTACACATGTTTCATGTGATAGAATAAGTGGCTTTTAAGCTTACAAATAAAGAATGATTGCTTATTTGAAATATAGGGTATTAATGGTGTGTTATTTTTACAGTATAGGAACACAAGCTATGTTTATTAAGTCAAATGTCATCTATCAATCACAGAGGACCCATAAGACAGCTGCAGGCTTCTGTAGGAGAAAGCAAGGATGTGAAAGATTGTCACATAACCAGGAGACTATAGAACAAAGTGAAATAAACCGAACATCCTGGCATGTCAGAAGAATCCTGGCATACCTGGAGATAAGGTGATTTTATGAGATATAGATTATATGACATTTAAATTGAAGCATGATTCTATTTTTTTGCACAAATCAGATACTGACCATATGGTTTATTGTTTTTCAAAAAAATGTATTTTTTTGACCCAAGCTTGTTTAAGCTTTTCTTTCTTTCTTTCTTTGGATTGGTGGAGTTTGTTAGAAACATGCTCCTTTACTCAAAAAGTTAAGAAGTGATTGTATAGCTCATTAGTTAAAAGTTTCTGGATTATCTGAAATACCTGTATTGCTCCTCTTAGGTTAATTCCTGTTTCAATGGCAACATAGTACGATGCTTGGAGAAAAGTTCTCTGCAACAGAAGGGCAAAGAAAAGGAGGACTGCCAATACATAAGCATTGGCCAGGAATTCTTGGGATGAAATGAAGTAAACACCAAGTATTTTGGTCTGTTGGGGGAGGGGGGAGAGAAGAAGGCAATTGAGAATAAATTTTGCTTTTGTATAATTCTTTGTATAAATAGAGTTCTCAAACTGCAACAATGACTCAAATAAAATATTCCAGCGATTCAGACAATCCTTTTATTGAATGAGAGACAATGCTAGGAAGAACCAAAGAGAAAGTCAAGACTGAAGACCAAATGGCAGGACAGTGTTGGAGAACACCAAAGCTCATTCATTCATTCAAAGCTCAGAAAGATAATGATGTCCAGAAGCCCTCGTATTCTTTCCTGTCCAGGAGGATTCAATGGTCAGCTCGGGTGGGTGGAGTCCAGGACCTAGGTGGTTCTCCAGATGCTCTTGGACTACAATCCCCAACATCCTTGACCACTGGCCATGCTTGCTGGTGTGGGTAGGAGCTATAGCTATAGGAGTTGCAACCTCCAGTCTGGTAGCTCACCATATATGGGACTCACACCAGATCAGAACCTCTGTAAGCTCCTGACATGAGTCCCCAGCCAAGGACTGTCCATGCTGGGTTGCCACCTCAATAAAGTCAAGATGTGAGTGTTGAGAAGGTGACTATCTGATCATAGCAATGAGATTTTCTTGGCATTCCTAGTCCTTGAACCATCTGTCTCCAGGGCAGTACAGAGAATAAAATTTAAAGTATATCTCCTTCCCTACATGTATCCAGCAAGGCATCATGTGATAAATAGTCATTATAGAACACATTACTGTAAATACTCAGTGGAGCTCTGAAGTCTCCCTTGGCCTATCCAGAACTATGCCACTTTGCAGCCTGAACACAGGCTTAGCCAGACAACCTATCAGAGATATGTATCTACTTGCTTTTCTTAACAAGATACGTGGTATCTTTCAGAAGCATAAAACATAAGCTTTAAATCTGGAGGCAAGAAATGTAGATATTCTCAAAATTAAGCCTGTCATGAGAGTTAAAAATGTAGCAGCTCTTTTGAACATTTGATCTTCATAGATTATTTGCAATATAACATGATCACTTGCTGGTTCCTCAGCAGTAGAAAAGCAATGTTAAACGTAATGAGAGAACAGCAGTTACAGAAGCTTAGCATTTGAGGTTTACTTGTCAAGACTTAAGTAGCTGCCCTTGAGAGATGCTAAGGAGACTGCATGTGATGTGGTATTAGTTTTGTGTTACAATACTCTTATCAAGAATAACCTTGAAAAGTAGATATTCAAGAAGACCAAGTTCTCCAATATGACTTTGTTTCACTGGCTATTGGAAAATGAGAGAATTATTTGGAATGTATATACTCAGTCCTGTGCATGCATTAGAAAGAGGTTTCCACAGTGCTCAGCAGTGCTCTGTTTCCCTTCCTCCTCCCTCAGCATCCACCTTGGGAACCTTCAATATCTTACTCCAGAGAGGAAGAAAGCAAGAGCTAGAGAGCAGTAAGGGAACCAAACAATCGCCACAATGACCCAATATCCTTCATGAAGCCGTGTACTTGCACCAAGAGAACAAAGGGGTACACAGCTCTATTGAGCCCCATGGAAATCTTGTCATGTGTAATTCTTGTGCCCATAGGGGGCTGCACCTTGCTTATAGAATCTGACCAGATAAACTGATGGTCCAAATTGCACATAATCTCATCAAATGGGGAAAGATATGTTCAAAACCTAGGTGTTTCATGTTGGGGAATAAAGGACACATAATCCTTTATGATTTGTGGGAAATTATTCAAGATGGTGAAATAGGCAATTCTGTTAGATCAGATCATAATTCCTTTACAATTTAAATTTAACCATCGAATGAATTTGATTAACCGTCTGAGAAGCTGTTAACCCTGGTTTAAATGGTAATGTTATTTACTATATCACTTTTCCTCCCAGAGGTAAAAGTTTGAAAGTTTGTATCCTTTCAAATATATGTTGTTTTGATTTGGCTAGCAATCAGCTCCTTTGTATCTCAAAATCTATTCCTGAACTACTGACAAATTAAAAGTGATCTATAGATATATGAATGGTATATGCTTTTATTTTAAAATGTATTTTGCTTAAATATTTACCTACGTCAGGGGAGAGGTAAGATCCACCACAAATGATGTGATTGAGATTAATACATGTTTAAAAGGCATATGAGAGGAATGTGACATACCATCCTCAATATGCAGAAGGTTAGACAAATTACACTGAATGCTGATATCAGAGAATATTTTTCTAGGTGGACATTTATAATAATGTGAAAAGTGCATAACATAGCAGCTATAATAAAATTTCATTTAGTCCAACTCCCTGTGAACACCCCTGATAAGAAGTCACCCAAACCTTTGCTTGAAAACTTCTAATGAGTCCACCACCTTCTAAAGTAGCCTGTTTCGTTGTTAAACTGCACATACTAGCATGGAGTTCTTTCTAATACATTGGTACCTCAGGTTAAGAACTTAATTTGTTCTGGAGGTCCATTCTTAACCTGAAACTGTTCTTAACCTGAGATACCACTTTACCTAATGGGGCCTCCCGCTGCTGCTGTCGCGCCGCCACTGCGCAATTTCTGTTCTCATCCTGAAGCAAAGTTTTTAATCCGAGGTACTATTTCTGGGTTAGCGGAGTCTGTAACCTGAAGCAAGTAGAGTGCAAGTCCCACCTGCAATGGTAGTTACATGCACCAAAAAGAACTCTTCCCAGGTAGGTTACCCAACTGTATCTTCTGATCAATTGCATGGAAGAAGGGACAGTTCTATCACCTGCGGCTGGATATTGAGATCAAGGGTTTTAGTCCCACACACACTGTAAGCATTAACTAATTTATCAATCCCATAATGTTTGTGTTATCTCCACAGTAGCTTTGTGAATGACTTTTGTTAATAATGTAATTTTCATTGTCTGCACCTTTTTCATTTTATTTTCCTCTGACCTCAGTGTTTAGAATCCCAACCTCTGCAACTTCAGTGGTACCTCAGGTTAAGTACTTAATTCGTTCCGGAGGTCCGTACTTAACCTGAAACTGTTCTTAACCTGAAGAAACACTTTAGCTAATGGGGCCTCCTGCTGCTGCCGTGCCACCGGAGCACAATTTCTGTTCTCATCCTGAAGCAAAGTTCTTAACCCGAGGTACTATTTCTGAGTTAGTGGAGTCTGTAACCTGAAGCGTAAGTAACCCGAGGTAACACTGTATGTGCATACCGTATATATCGGCAACTTAGGAAAATACTTCATGCATTTGATGGAGATGAAAGCTTTTGTGGCAACAGATAGAACTTAGTCTTTAAGGTGCCACAAGGCTCACTGTTGTTTTTGTTGCAACACACAATCCTTCAGGTAATATGTTTATTTTTCATTATTCAGTAATGAATAATTTCTGGGTCAATATGCTGAACTTCAGTTCTTGATGCTTCCCAGCTACAGCATAGAAAAGGTAACCCCTTGAAATGTCTCCAGTGAGTACACTAACATACTGAAGAAAGGATGAAAACAGCAGCATATTGATTGATTTAGAAACATAAAATTAGTTCTTCATCCTCAGCATAGGATATCCATTTTCATTCAATTATGGCAGCAGATGCAAACCCATTAACAACAGCAGAAGTCTTTCAATCAAACTGGCTTGTTTATGAGTCTTTTAAAAGAGACTGCCATGCATTAACTAGCAATAAAAACACACCATGTTGTAAGTACTAATTCATAACCACATGCTTGCTTTGGATCTGTATTCTGCAGAACTGCTTCCTCCCCCAATCACTGCAGAGTACCCCAGAAAATCACAGTCTTCATTTTTTTTATTGAATATAATGTCCTGAGATAATAGCACCCCCATGTGTGCTTTTATTTTATCTCTCTAAAGGTTCTGATGGAAATTCTTTGTCACAGTGAAATCTGCTTTTTTGTTACTGCTGTTAAAAAGATACTGTTTAGAGCAACTTCCTTTCCATTCTTCAGCTTCTTCAGTATATAATTATGCAGGTGCTAATCAATAGAAACCTTCCTTGCTTAAATACATCCCTGCTCAAGTTAGTCATGTGTTTAACTTGAACACTTGGGGCTACAAAAGCATGGGGTTAACACGGTACTGTTTTGTTTATGGCTACCCTTTTTTTTGGCTTAAGTGTCACATTCACCTTTGGCCAACTGTGCAAGAAAGTGAGCTTGACAGTACAATGTTAAGAGAAGGCTAATATAGAATTTAAATAATAACAATACAAAAATAGTACCTCGGGGCGGAAGGTGTTGTTGCTGCCTTTTCCAACATGGTGAACAATTCCAGAGATACACAGTGGACCAGCAAATCCAAGCAGATCTGCCAGAATACGGAAAGTGCTGCTTAGGACCAGTGGTCTTCCGAAGGCATTACAAAGGGCACGCCAGATAGACTTGGATCCTTGTGGATTTGGAGTGTTTTTATTCTGCCATATACATAATTTAAAGAAAAATTGCTTTGAATGGGAAGAATGTAAGATTCCAAAGTGATAAGTGACATTTACAAATCATTTTCATAAGCCTCTCACTTGACTTATCAATTTATCATTAATTTTTAAAGTACCTAAAATTTACTTAGCACTGCACACGGGTCTACCACCTAAAAGGCATGGCACAAAAGGAAAAGTGGGAATAAAAAAACAAGCAATTATTCCGATGGAATAATTGTGCTGTTACAAGCAGTGCATTTAAAGCTGAGCCAAAGAAACAAATACTAGTAAAAAATTTCTTACATAAAAGGATTTTAGATACCAAACAGTTTGAGAACATCGTGGGCCAAATTTCCAATCCTTATTCATTTTGATATGTGCTTAAGAGAAGTGAGACAGTTTTCTACTGGACTGTAGGTATGAGCATTCCGTTGCATGCATGGAGCTCTTCTGCCTGCATTCGTCATGTTTAAAGCCAGAAACACAGTTGTGGGTAATCCTTTTCTATTCATACCTTTGGAGATTCAAAGGCCTCATTCAGGTGCATGTAATTTGTCAAAGCTCTCATGGCAATAGGCAGCTTTCCTATGGCTTTCAAGTCTATTGGTTTCTTGTGAGCTGTTTTAATGAATGCATTCATCCACCAGTATGTTCCTTTGGACAACAAATTCACAAAAGGTTGCAAGAATCTGACTCCAAGATCCTGAAGGTCCTCAGGAGGCTTAACTTCCTTGGGCGTTTTGAAGAAAACATATCTCTAAACAAAGACAAAAAGAATCTTAGGCAAGTTAATGGAGAGGGGGGCAGGAATAATAGGATACTGTAATATGTATTGTCCTCTGTCCAGGAGGACCAGGCTGCCATGGATTTTAAGGCATGTATTTTCAATTGATTCCTCACCTTCCAGTATCTCAATGCTTGACAAGCAGTACAGTATAGATTTGGTAGGACACTGCTGTGTTTCTGGACAGAACATATTTCTTAAGCAATATTTTATCCAGGGAGTCAGAATTAAAGGCCATCATGGACAGGATCCAGCAGCATTAAACACATTCAAATTGCAATTACATCTTAGTAGTGCTGCATACTATAACTTGGTGCTCCTGATGCTCAAGGAGATGGCAGAGGAAGGGGAAAGGAACAATATCAAAGTAGTTTGTCAATTACTTGAGCTTAATTATAACTAGCATGTTGGCTTACAAAGCTGTATATGGCCAAATTTATTTTCACCAGGAGGCATGAAAAAGAACATGACTGAATTGGGACTGACTGGATGTCATTCTAATATTCCACCTCCTTCTAAGAAAATGTATATGGAAACCTATATTCGTGGGACTTCAGAAATACTAGTACGTTCAAGATGCAGTTACTAATGGACAACATTAACAACTTTGCTTTTAACCACCTAAATTATCAGGAAATGCAACTTACCCTTACCCTGATGACATTAATTTCTACAAGAAGCAACATTCCATAAAGAACTACTAAGAAGCCTGTGAGGCAGAATCGAAGCTGGAGAGGTCCAATATTATTATCACAAAACTTTACAAATTTGATGGTTTTGGTTATAAAAGCTAAAGTCCAGTAGACTAGCAAGGCTGTTGAAAGAAGAATAATGCAATGGTCAGTACAGCACTACAAAGTTAAAGGAGGCAAATAAAATTACAATATTGTTCAAGGGATCTGTCCTGAATATGTAAGTGTTTAGCAAATTAGATTTCTGTAATGTTGGAAATTCTGAAGTTTTGACTAAGCTTACAACCACAGAGATAAGTAATCAATATAAGCATTCTCAGGCATGGCTACAATAACTGTCTCTGGAATTGATTTGTACCTGCTTTGTACAGTTTCAGTTGAGTATGCCGAATGTACTTGGTGAAACTTTCATATATATAATGTGTATGTGTGTTTGAGAGAAAGAAATTCTGACTAACTCCTACACAAGCTTCCCTGTAAATATTCCCTTGTAAATATTCTCATTCTCTTTCCAAGCCCCATTAACAAGAACATGTTTTTAAATAGCTCCCGGTGACTTCTGCCTCACACAGCCAAGCCTTCATGTGCTGTACTGTAATTTGCCCTGTAGAGCAGGGAATTTTTGCAATAGCACCAGAACCTGAAAAGAAAAGGTTTAGTGGGTGTATTGAAAGGCTTGCCACATGGAGGCAATCACCTTGGGGAGGAATGACAAGTGAGTTTGATGTATCAGTCTTCAGTATATTCATTGTAAAATAATTAATCAGCAGTCTTATTTAACATCCTTGTGACTGCTACACACACCCAAGGACAGGCTGTTCTGCTGTTCACAGGAACTACAGGCAGCTAGTAGCTTGCTGTATGTGCCAATCAGATCTAAAAACCCAAGCCTTTGGCAGAATTAGAATTGCGAGTTCAAGCTCTTCATTTGAGTGTGGGGCAGGACAGAGCCAGGCAAAAAACCCTACATGAAGCAGTGCTAGTGGGGAACAGTGGACTGTGGAGAGAGAGCGTGATCTGGGGAGAGTTATAGGAGCCAGAGAGAAAGACCTGGAGGGCTTTATTTCACTGCAGAGCTGAAGTTCTTCACCATATTCTTAGATATCAATGCTATAGAAGAACAAAGTGATTTATCTTTTATTTAGATATTTTAACTTCAATGTTCCAAAGAAAGCACAGCTTCTTGTTCAGCAGATAAGACTAAGTATTGAGTTGTTCAAATAGTTAAATAAATACACATAGGAAGTGCTGGTTTTCTGACATTCAGTCTCATGAGATTAGACAGGAAAAAATTGTCATTTTCCATTTTCTCAGAGAAACATATGGGCCAAACAACTGTGGAACCTTTCACATATGACACAAATTTCCTGTCAAGGGATGAAATGACTCCCATAACTATTCCCAAGGAAGCTACATGCATCAACAGTACAAACAAAGACACTATTTGCCAACAATTCCAGGAACATCAATTCTGTGGAGCTATTTTTTAAAAATTCAATTTATGATTGTCAAGAAAAATATCAAAGCAGCATGTGTATGGTGATAACAGCCATGTGACCTTAAAGCACTGGTGTTTACAACAAATAGATATTCTGGAATATGAGGTGGGACATAATTCTTAACCATGGGCACAGCCAAAGGGGAGGGGGCAGGGAGGGACAGTTGCCCCCTCCCAAATCAAGTAAATCAATGAAAATACTAACTGAGGTTCTGCCCCCCTAACATAAATCCTGGCTATGTCCATGTTCTTATTAAATAATAAATGGGGGAGGGGGAGTTCATTTCATCAAAAATACCAATACTTGAAATCAGCTTTGTTAGTGGGAAACAGAGGAGAATAGTACTAGTAAGCTTTAGTTAGACAATAAAATTTCAGTTTGGGGGGCACTGAAGTGAACCTCCAGCAAGACCTAACAGACTTTCTCCTCATAACATATTCACAATTTCATATTTTTCTGTATTGTGGGTACATACCTATTAATAACTTTGGAAAATTTGATGTTTCAATGTTGTGATAGTAAACAATTGATGTGATGGCTGCTAAGAACGCCATTCCAGGTGGCATGTACAGGTGCAAATGACGAGATTCTGAATCCCTAAGTATAACAAAACACATTAATCAGAAGTACCCTGATGGAGAGTACCATGTTTGCTCTGAAGCCTACATGAAGACCCAAAGTTATTTGAACAGAGATTATGATAACACACAAAGGAATGCATGTACGGTTCAGTCACTCCAGGTGGTATATGTGTGTGTGTGTGTACGTGTGCAAATACACACATAAAGAGTTCCCACTGCTAAGATACAAGGCTGAAGCCCAGTGAGTGGTCCCCCCCCCCAAAAAAATACATGCAACAATGTTAGTTTTCCCATCTTTCTTTTTTAATCAACATGGAATTTATTATGTTCATGATTCATATGAGGACAGAGAAGAAAGGAAAATTTCCACGCATCACTTTAATTTTCAGTTAGGGTTCAGCCACACTTGCCCTTGTCCTGCCACTTTCCCCTGGGAAACCTGATCTTTACTGCTTCATCAGAGCAAACATCAATCCGGTTTTCTCTGGATTGACGTTTGCTCCTTATTCTTTTTTTTTGCTAAAGAGTGGGTTCTCTTGAGGAAAACATTAGGGGGAAGGGCAAAACCCCTCAGACATGTGTCTAGAAAGCACGGGATAGCAAAAAACAACAACACTTGGATCCATTCTGGATGAGCCCCAAACTGAATGGCAGCACAATCCTATACATGTCTCCTCAGAAGTAAGTCCCATTGAGGGAATGGGTATATCATTGCAGCCTTAATGAACGAATTACTGACCAAAAAGTAAATCAGTGCACATGAAGATTTTATTTCCGTTCATAGTAAATTTGTTTAAATGAGAATATGATTGCACTTAGAACAGAAATAGTTTTATAGCTTTATTTGAAATATGTTATACAACAACACTGATTTAAGGGGCTTCCCACCTCTTTCTCTCCCTCCCCTTGACACACATAAGCAAACATAAACAAACAAACAAACAAACAAACAAACAAACAAACACAATCATAAAATAATTCAAATGTGTCATAAGCACTCTGTGCAGAAAGCTCCATTTTCAGTTTGATTATCCAGCTGGGCAGAAAATTGTATTAAGCAAGATACAATGGTCATAAAGTCAGATTGTGTAGACCTTTGATTATGTAGCAACTGCCTTGCTAGATCAGATCAAGGGTCTGTGTAGTCCAGTATTAATTAATAAAAATTTTAAATGGTGAACCAAATGCGTTTGGGGATTCTCAGAAATACCACGAGCTTTTCTGATGTCAGTACTCCCCAGAGCAGTGTCAGCTTGGCACAATGTATTCTTAAATTTAAAGGGGGGGGGGGTCTGACAAAGGTACAAGCCCAGGTACAGTGAGGAAGCCAGCTTTTCACTAGAATTGAATAGAAAGGCTATAAAATTCTATGCAGTGGGTTCATAGTGCATAAAAGAATAGACAAGTTTTAAAGGCAGAAACACTATCTTTCATTTAAGCAGATATATGTAGATGAGAAAGGTTTTCCCAAGGATTTGCATGGATTTCTTCAAGCTCTGTTCTAAACCTGCCACCATTTAAACTCCCTTATATTGATTGTAAACACCACCAGAGGCCCAAAAGAGCCCAGAGGAATATTGAAAATTTAACAGTTTGACTGCTAAAGCTGTGAATATACTATGCAGAAATTTGTCAGGAAGATATGAGCAACAGAAATTTTTATTATGTGATGTTATCTCAAGGACTGGCTGGGTGCCAAAGCCTAACATAACCTTCTGCTGCCAAGCAGACTGTTAAAAAGATAAACTGTTTGGGCTTCAAGAAGCTGTTGTAATCCCCTTTTAAATCCACTGAGTTACTTTCTGTACTGCTGATTGCTCTTCAGGTGCTCTTCAGTATGTGCTAGCATTTCTTAAGTACAGGACAAGAACTTCGGATAAAAACAGACATTGGCTCTGATACGAACTTTATTTCTGTGAATGGATCCAACTTAACAGTCATCTAATGGAGCTTCTCCCCCTTCCCCTTGCAGACCTCTACAGCAGTCTGCAGCCTCTTGCTCCAAGGAGACCCTTCAAAATGGCATTCCCACAAATGTGAATGGAGGAGCAACTTAGGATCCAAATAAATGTTTGAAATAGCTGCTACTCCAGGTTTGTTTAAGCAGCAAAACAAAATCAACTGGCATTTCTAGTAATTTTAGCAACATTTCACATAATTTAAAGTATGTCATGATAGTGCTATTGGCTAAAATTATCTGAATCTCCCAATGCACAACGTATCATGTTGAGTTTTTGTTTTTTTAAGGGGATTTGATGTAATTTTTATAAGTTTGGGGCTCCCTTTCAGCTGCTCTGCTTGACAGAACAGTGCAATGAATGCAATGAAGGGTCTCATCTTGTCTCTGATTCTGGATTCCTATGATCTTTTTCATCCATAGAGGATGCAGCAAATTTTCACAAGAGAGTTGGCAAATGGACAGAATGAACTGGCTAGCTAAAGATAATTTAGAGTGTATGTGTATTTGTACACACACATTCTTGGCGAGGTCTTTGGAATATCTGACACAAGTCAGTAGGTTAATCACCTCGAACACAGATTACATTTCTAACAAGCAGAGTTGGCAGTAAACAAACTTGTGTATAGCAAGTTGCATACAACTGCGTTAAAAATGGGAAAGTATTGTGAAAATGGAAAAAAATCCAATTATGTACTTACCCATCAGACACTATACCCTCAGCTATTTCACATACCAGCACAAACAAAAGAATGAAAGTCAAAATCCAGCGTAAATTGTGACCAGGAAAATGAAGCCAAGTACTGTGGTGGATATGAACTTTGGAGCTTTGACTTCCCCATCCTAAATGTAAGAAAGCAAATAATCACAATTATCCTGAGAGTTTTGTGCAGAAAAAAGTGAATGCATGGCCCTGTCCATTCTGAACTGGAAATAGAAGTATAGATCTTTTGCTTTTAAACATGAAAGGGAAACAAAGTTAGAAACAAAACATTTGATTAAAACATCATAACTGCATTAAGGGTCTAAAATAAGATACAGATGGGATCGAATATCCTTTATATTTAGACTCTTGTAATCTAGTTAAAAACTAAATCAAAGCAAGAACTCTGAATTTGCTCTATAGTTGGAACATCAATGTATATATGATTGAGAAACTGAACACTAGGTGCTAGTTCCACGTAAGTCAATAAGAAGGGGCTTTCCACACTATTAGTGTAAACACACCCCAGATTCATTCCAGCAATGATTAGCATGTTGGTGTTTAATGCAGTGGACTAGGACCTGGGAGACCCATGTTCAAATCACCATTATGTTTTGAAATTCACTGCCTAACCCTAGGCCAGTTACTATCTCTCAGCCTAACCCACCTCACATGCTGGGTGTGATGATAAAATTGTGTGAGGAAAATGTATGTCCCCTTAAATTCCTAAGAAGAATGGTGAGATATAACTAAATATCCCTCTCCCTCCCCCCCCCCATAAAAAATGTCTCATTCACTTCAGTGAGACTTACTTTCTAGTCAGTGGGTTTGGGATTACAGCATTTGTGCAGTACAAATGACTTTCTTGTGTTCAATATTATATAGAGTGCATTGTGTATTTTTTCATGGAAAGCTGGTCATACTACCTAGTATATTAGTTTCACCTGCCTAGGTTATCAGTTTGTGCTTCTGTCTAGGCAGGAAGGGTATTTTCAGAATGGGAAGGAAGTGTGGGGCAACCTCACTGGTACAAAACTCACAAATATAACACCCACAACAAAAAGTGGAAGGTAGTCTGGGGTTATACATCAAAAAGTGCATATGCTCAAAATGAGTAATCAATCTATACATATTAAAACTTCTTTAAAAAAACCAAAGGTTTAGAAAATGGTGGTGAGAGGAAAGAGCTATAGCACTCTTTCTAGCAGGTGGATGTGATACTTGCAGAATCAGAACCATCACTGAATGGGAAAAAATTCATATTGTCTGGAGTGCTTTGCATGATCAGACAATGTACTTCCTGAAGTAAAAGACTGATTATATGGAAACACTGGAAATGATCAACGAGCCAGTCCTTTAGCTTTAAGGTGAATAGACATTGCCAAAGGACATCAACACGGTGCTGAATTTCTGCATTTCTCTTACACAGCTCTTTCAGTATTCCTCTTGAAAAAGAAGTCTAGAAAATTTATTTGTTTTTTAAAACAGCATTTGTGCCATTATGTGTTCATGACCTAGAACTCTGATTCTATTGATCTTCGGAAAAGGCTGGTATAGAAATTGAATAAATAAATAAAATACAAATAAATAAATGAATAAACAAATAATGGTTCACGGGCATGACTGGTAGCATGCCAGTTAAAGTTAGACTACAAACTACTGCTGGACCAGTAAAAGTGCACACCTAGTTTTAAACTAGGGAACCCATTTTTTAAAACAACAACAACAACAACTCAAAAGGAGGTCCATTGCAGCAATGCTTTCTTCTTTCCTCTGTTTGACTAAACCCTAATATGTTTAAATCCTCTCCTCTCCATAACCTTCCTTGACTTCATTCAGCTCTTTTTCAAGGCACACACGATCCATGTTCTGACTTATTCAGGATGCCAGGCAGTTGAGCTAGGTCTGCAAAAGGATGGGCTGCACTTCACACCTGCCCCCAAATAAGTGAGCGGGGCGAAGGCAGAAGGAGCCTGACATGCATTTCCTGCTGCCGCCAGTGCTTTTCCTAGGAAGATGCTCTCTAAAGCCTTTGCGTCCGAGCTAGGGAAGGATGCTGCCCCTGCTGCTGCTGGGGAAAGCAGGTCAGCATCGCTCAGCAAACACGCCGTTGCTTCCTTCGCCTGTCTGCTCGGATGGATGCCTGCGAATGAAGAGGCTGGGGCGCCGCAGACCCGGAACGGGGGAGGGAAATGTACGCCCGGCGGCCCCGCTTCCCCAGGCGTCCCTTACTCACCTATGAAGAGGATGGGGAAGGTGATGAACAGGAGGAAAACGTGAGGCACCACGTTGAGCGCGTCCACGAAGCAGCCGTTGTTGAGCACCCCATTGTTCACCTGGTAGGCAGCCGAGTTGTTCTCGTTGCCACAGAAAGCCAAGGACATGGTGGTGGTGTCCGAAGGTCGCCAGGGAGCAGCGTCGAGGGGGAGGCGGACATGCACGACAACAGAACAGGCGCGAAGACGCGAGCCGGGCCCGGGGTCCTTTTCCCGCCTCTCTACCTGAGCTATGCCTCGGCCGGCCCGGCCCCCTCGCGCGGCGGCAACAAAGCCTGCGCGCGGGAGGAGCCGTGAGAAGGCGGCCAGATGCGCCCCCTCAGCTCTGGAGCGCGCGCGCGCGCCGGGTGGAGCGAGGCGCCCGGGAATTCCCCTCTATCGGTTTAGCCGAGGTCGAGCGGCTGAGGAGAGATGGTGCCGCTGGGACGAAAGGCTGAGGCGGGAGGAGGTGACGGGAGCGGCGGGAAAGCAAATGCCGAGCGCGCTCCGGCGACGGAGAAGGCGCTTCTTGTGGCTCCCCGGCAGCGGCAGCAGCTGAGAGAAAAAGGAAGCCGCAGTTCGGTACTTAAAGGAGCCGCCTCATCTGTCAGAGAGGCAAATAGTCGCACTCTCCGCTTCTTTTCGGAGGGGTGTGTGTGTGTGTGTGTGTGTCAAGCCTGAGGCCATCTGGTGCGCGGGAACACGGAAAACCCGCCGTCCTTCTGTTTGCAAACATTTCAGATTCTGCCCCCTCTCCATTGTCTAAGGATCCCCATCATTCCCTTGGCCAGAGGACGCCTAAAAGCCACCCTTGCGCTAGAAAACTATAATGAAAACTAGCAGCTGAATTATTTATTTTTACCATTTATTAAAGTTGTATACCGCCCTATACTCGCAGGTCTCAGGGCTGTTCACAGGATAAAAAAATCACAATATAAAATCACGAAATACATAAAATAAAAACAACAGCCCAACAATCCCCTCCCCCCATTTTAAAAGGGCATTGAACGTCAAAGGTCTGGTGAAAGAGGAATGTTTTTGCCTGGTGCCTAAAGGTGCCTAATGAAGGTGCCAGGCAAATCCCCCTGGGGAGAGCATTGCACAAATGGGGGGGGGGGGCACTGCAGAAAAGGCCCGTTCTCATGATGCCACGCTCCAGACTTCTTGTGGAGAAGGCACACAAAGAAGGGCTTCAGAAGATGTTCTCAGGGTAGGTTCATATGGAAAGAGGCAGTCCTTGAGGTATTGAAGTCCTGAGCCATTTATAGGTCAAAGCCAGCACTCTGAATTGGGCCCAGAGCAGAGCTTTCCAAACTGTGTGTTGTGACACGTTATTGTGTCTGCTGCAGTGTGTAGGTGTGTCGTGCGAATGCTCCCCGTGCTCTTCCTGGGGCTGGAAAGCGGTTAGTTTAACCTCCGGTTTGCTAGTAAAACTGAATTATTGTGTTGTGAAATGATGCATGTCTAAAAAGTGTGTCACCAACATGAAAAATTTGGAAAGCTCTGACCCAGAGTATTGGAGCTGGAATATTATGACATACACAGGGCTGATCCAAGACATTTGGGTACCTGAGGCCAATCACAAGATCGCTCTTTCCCTCCCAGCTAGGGAAGAAAGAGTGAGTGAAGATCTACATCAGGAGCAAGAGGGAAGTAAAGATCTACATCCTGATCTGCTGCGCCTCTCAGTCCGGCCCTGGAAACGAACACGGCTCCCTTGTCCTTTGCTCTGCTAGCCTGCCCTCTGCTCTGTTGCTGTTATTGCTAAATGCCTGATCAGGCCATAAGAAGATCACAACAATCCATTGTTTGGAAGAATCTTATCTGGTTTGCGTCACTGAAATTTGGGGTGGATGAGCTGGGTCCACCTAGTTACTCAGTTCTGCACCAGCCAGGGGCAGTGTGTCCTGTTTCACTCTGCCCTGCTGCCAAAGCTGCTGCATTTGCTCAGTGGAGTAGCGGCTGCCTTGGCACAAAATTCTGAGCAGGATTTACTTTTTCTTGGTGCAGAATCTTATTACCCAGGTGCAGAATTTAAAGGTTTTGGCGTGAAGTAACCACAGTCCTTAAGTATGTCATGCTATTTATAGTCCTGGAGTATTTATGAGAATAGTCTTCTCTTCTTTCTGCAACTGTTCCTACAGTGTTAACAAGCTGCTGTGACAACTATCAAGACTGGAGTTTGTAGGAGGTAGCTGCCAAATAAAGTTATACTTTCAATAATACGAAGACATAAGAAACTTCACAGACTTTATTGGTTTTGTACTTTTAAGAACCTTTCAAAGAGCATGAAATATGAGGATCTGATTCTGTTCTATTAAAGTCAAATAAAGCTATCAACAACTTTAGAGGGTTCAGATCAAATGCCGTGGGTGCTGCAAATTCATCTGGTCGCATATCTTGTAAAAATTCAGCACAAAGGTCAGCTCCTTATAAGCAATTTCATTCCCTTCACATCACTCATACCATACCTAGTACAGTCAGTAACCTAATTCAGTTGTGGATAGAAGGCAGAACAGGAAGAACTCATAGATCTCTGAGTGGTGGTTTGGAGCAATTTGGCAAAGATTCCTGACTCCCAATTGTTTAGCAATGGTTGCAACAAAGTAACTCTCTCTACACCCATATTACAGTGTTGAAATGAAGAAAGGGTTTTCGAAGGAGGGGGGGCATAACAAGGAGAAGATTTTTTTTTTTTTTTTTTAGTGTGGAAGGATTGTGAGCTCCATTCAGTTCTGGTTGTTGTAAAAACAGGTTCCTGGAGTCATAATTATTTAATTCTGCGGTCTAATTTCAACTAAAGAGTTGCACTAGTGAAAACCAGCACAACAATCTTGGTAGAGCGATGGGGCTTCTTGCCCCCACTGCTTCTTCTGCACGCCCCATGCCCCACAGATCAGCTCTGGGTGTTGGGAGAACCTTCATAATAGCACACAGGGGGAGGGGAGGTCATTCCATCTGGCAAGCAATACAAATTATTGTATTGACCAAATGATCATATTAACACAACACTGTACATAAATGTCTTTTGCACTGGATTCCATATTATGGTCTCAGGATTCTGGTAAAAACCAGAGCATATTCCACAAGCTTGGTGTCTGCCAAGCTCTGACTTACCCTCCCTTATTCCCCTACTTGAGTCATAATTTCGCTGCCGAGCAGTGGCTGGAGCAACCAAATCAGATGAGCAGGGTACAATTATTATTATTATTATTATTATTATTATTATTATTATTATTATTATTATCTCTTTAGAGAAGAACAGGGATCACTTATTAGCTAAAGACTGACATCTCTATTCTAAATTCCCATGAGTAGGATTTGCTCAGGGGATACTCTTGCTAGTGGGGAGGAGGAAGTGATTTCTAGTAATCCTTTCTGCCCCCTGCAGGCTCCTATGCCACACAAAAATGTCTCCAGAAGATTAAAAGAATCTTCCAGCATTAGCAAAAATTGCCCCTCCCTTTCCAACAACAGAAGCTTCTCCTGGATCAGGGTCCCTTCAATGAATGGATGGATAGCCCAGGATTCAGGTCAGAAAGAGACGTTCATTTTGGCAAAGAATGGGAACAATTAATGCATAGAATTTTCTTGCTTTAGGTAAGGGCAATTGTGCTCCAACCTTTTGAACCCAGTAAGCTCTAGCTGGTGGTAGTACATTTTTCTACTCAGGCAGAAGAATTGGGTGGCTGTGTTCTCCCTTGTCAGGTATAACATCACATCACATCACAGTCATTTTTAAGGGTGATCTGGCTTCCAGGAAAACTCCACAGAAAGCAAATGAAGCACAGAATTGTTGTAAGAATACTGTACATCTTCAAGAAACTTTGGTATCAAGCAAGTCCATGATGCAGAGAACTTGGATATGTGTTAACATAGTATAGCAACAAGAGATTAAATATGTGCAGTTTTCAAACAAGATGGTGCTTTTCCAAGCAGTTTTAATGAATGTTAAAACTATGTTATTTTAATGAATGTTAAAAGCTATGTTATTGACAGCTCACACCTCTAGGACTAGGATGAATGTACTAATTTTACATGTAAATATATATATCACTTGCCTATTTATCCACAGAAAGTAGCCGTTTGTTCACTTTTAACAAGAATATGCCTAGTATACACTTGTTTTGGGGTAGCTTTTGTATTTCTTTCAAACGCTATAGTAGTGATAAAAGATTATTGCCTATGACAAATACATGATAATCCAAAATAACAGGTCTTCACTTGATGTCATTTTGACATCAAGTGAAGACCAGAGTGTTGCTTCTTACTATTGCCTTTCATATAACAGCTCCTGAAAAATCACTGTAATAGGAGTGCCTTTTGTGGCTGATGAAAATGTTCATAAATTTCATCCTCACTCAGTTCACTCCTATTTACTGGTAAATGCATTTTTCTGTGTTTTAATGTAATTGAAATTGAATTCTATTGTAAGATGCATCGAGTGCTTTTTAAAAATGACATTTAAGTGGTGTAAATAAGAAATGGGAGCACACATGAAACACTTCTCGTTTATTCATTATTCAGATTCTTCAAATGTGTTATAGATAACTAATAGAGGCTTCCCATTTGTACCAAAACCCTCCCAAAAGTAGTCTTCTTTCTAACTTCCATCAGGACAGAGTAATTGCCTTGATCTGGATTCAGATGGTGACACCCAAGGTTGCTTGTTTAGCTGTGCCTGAAACAAAAAAGCCCATCTGCGTAATGTTCTTAATTAGTTCCAGAGCTTGGGTTTAACTCCAAGGATAGAACGGAGCTGTTTTGTTTATAAAATTAACAAGGCACTGCACTTATTAAAGAGTTGGATTTCTGATAACAATGTGATAACACAAGGGTTAGTGGAAATTTACTGCAGAACCATGTTTAGAAGCATATATATGAAAAGAGGCCATATCTATTGCTGAACAAGTTTTGCTTTCATACTGTCTCTGTTCTGCTTCTCATCCACGCTGTCATTATTAGGAGGTGTGAACAAACTCAATCACACTGTGTCCAGATGGAAAGCAACACATGGAATGATTACTCTCTGACATGTGAGCCAGAAGCATTCCTAGTAGAACTAAGCATTTTGTTGTTGCTTAGAACATTTGTATCTCTGCTTCTGAGCCAGGTTATGGAAGGGAGAAGTACAGAACTCATGTAAGTCTTGTACAGTCCCCTAAATATGTATGGCTGCCAATATTAATCCCTGTTGCTTTCAGATCCAAACAAATATGAGACAGCATACGACTTATTTCCTCAAATGCAGTTCTGACTGTGATCCAGTTCCATAAGATTGTGCACTGGTAATGACTAACTTTATAAACATATGGAAGTTTTACTCTCACTTGGTCCCTAAACAAAAACATGTGTTCCCTAAACTTTAAAGCTGGTGTCTCTTTGCTTTGGTCTCTGAAGAGCTGGTGTTTAGCCTGAAGTGACTTTTGCCTGCTGCAAGTCTTCAGAGGATAATCTGAAAGGTATAATTTGTTCCATTATCACCCTCTAAGGGAAGGGAAAATAGCAAATAGTTGGGTCCTAGAGATCCTCTTTGCCTTTTCTGCTCTTTCAAAAGTCATGTTAGCCAGCACATACATCTGTGTAAAATTGGTGGCATAATTATCTTAAAAGTCATTGCACTGAAATGAAGTTTTCTTAAGCAATGAGTGTCTGCTAATCTCACATTCCAGTTAAACAATTTATTCTCTGCTTGGCCCTAGTTGATCATGTGCTTTATTCCTGGGGAAATGTCTCTGTACTAATTGACAGTTGAAGAATCCTACTTATTTTAAATATGAAAATATTTGTATTGTGATGAGGTTTTTGTTTTTTTTTAAACAAGTTGTTCTGTATAGTTCCTCAACTTAAAATTTTCAATTTGTGGTAGTAGAACATACTATTTTTGCTTTTTTTAAAAAGTGAGGGAATCAAATAGAAAGTTTTAAAAAGGACCTTCAAAATGGTGGCAGGATGTCTTTTTTAAAAAACTAAACTTTTGTTTTCTTCTTGTCTTATTAAATGTCATGTCAATATAATTGCCAGATTGTCCGTTGTACAGTATGTTTACATGGGAAAAAGCTCTTCTTTCCCATTTAAATTTCCTGTTAAGCCGTAAGTAAACAAGAACCTATTAAAGTTAGGGGAGGATGAAGAGGTCAGTGATCCCCAGAATGGGAAACAGTAGAGGAAAAGAGGAAAGAGTAGAAGTGGGGAAAAGAAGATTGAAGCCAAGCAAAAGTTAACATCTTTCTTTTCGGGACATGTTTGCACACTTTGTGGAGAAGATGACTGTGAGCATTTTAGGAACATGCCCTATGGCTTCTCATTGTATTTTGGGGATAAATGCAGCACTTGGAAGCCAGAAGTCCCCTATTGCTACTGGAAAACCTCTTCTACTCACAGGCTAATGGAAGACTGCTGCATAACACCCCAAAGCCAGATAAATTATTTCATAAGATATTATTTCCCACTAGAATTTATACATTGCAGCCTGTATCTTCCTTACTCGCCATTACTTCTCATACTGTAATGCTGCACTGTCGGAATAATTGAATTTCACAGCACATGAATGGTTTGATACATTAAATATTTACCAATGATGGGACTAAGATTGATCTGGAAAAGCTCCCTTTCACTCTCTGCTCCCCTTAAAACTGGATACTCTTAAAAAAGGACAAACGGCAAGTAAGTGAGAGACGTTTTCTCCAGACAAAAATAGTCCTCGCATCTTGCATTTACTGTCATAGGGAACTTGCTTTTGATGCTAAAAGGACCCCACAATCTAGGAGTTAAAAGTACAACAAGTATTTTAGTGACTCAGACAATTGGTGCTTCTAGACTAGATCATCTCTAACACAGGCCTGTCCACATGTAGAGGCTCTGGTAGACATCTTTCCTAGCCATGCCCCAACAGAACTTATTGTGAATTTTAATTATGTATTGATTTTATCCTTGTAAACCTCTTAGAAGCCATCTTGCCATATACATGATAGATAGATAAGTAAGTAAACAATGTTATCTGAGATCCTTCCTAGTAGGGATGCTTGGAACCAGGGATGCCAACCTGAATAAAATATTGTGGGGACCCAGGTAAGCCCCACCCCACATAATCACATGATGCAGTGCATATACCCCATTCAAATGGAAATGCCCATCAACTTTGTGGGGGCCTGCCCCCCTCAAATATTTTATCGTGGGGTCGAAGCTCCCCAAACCCCTAGGAGTTGGATCCTATGCTCAGAACTGAAGCTGGGGCTTCTACATTCAGGGCATGTGCTATACTACCAAGTTATGGATCCCTATCTCCCAACACACCTGGAGTGGGAGGAAATGCTTGTACTGTACCTCCTCAAAGTGTGTTTTTATTATTTTGAAACAAGCCAAGAATTTGGCAGATTTACCAACAACCACAAGTTATCAGAATCCTGTTAAAAGACACAGTAACTCAGTGTCTGGGAATTACCATTTTATTTTCAAAATACACTATTGCATTAAAAGGCAGTTTAGAAATTATGCTGTATATTTGGACATCTTGGCACACTGGAACAACAGCAGATGTGAAACATAAAAACAAAAATCATTTTTTGAATATAGAGTAATTAAGAAAATGTAAATTCTGTATCTGTAAAGATTCAAAATAGCAATTCAGAAATGCATTCAGCATTGAGTTATTTATATCATCAGTATCCTCGCTGAATTCTCCCCTATCTTCTGTGCTTTAAGTATTAGTATGTGAGAAAATAACTCATGTATAGGATTGTGCTATTTCTTCCTTTGAGAAAGGATCGAACTCTCCTAAACAATTTCACCTGTAGTGTACTCAGGACAGTTTCAAAATTGGCCCCTGGCTCTTTTTATCATCTCCAATGAATTATTCAGCTGTTGGCAGTTATAAGCAACCACAAACCATGGCTTATGAGAGGAAATAAAATGACATGTTGCTCTGAGAGTTCAAACACAAGGCCGTGAATGATTTGCAGAATCTCATGTTCATCTTATTCACACTTCTTGACTGATAGAAGTCTGATTTGATAAAAGTAACTTGATACCTATACATTGGTAGATTTCTTCAGAATGCTTATGTTTGTTTCTCCCATCTTAAAAAAATGTCCTGTAATAGGGGAGGAAAAAATGGTTAATGTCCATCTCTGTCAAGGTGGGAAACAACTTGAGTAAGCAAAACCGAATCATATGATAAAATTAGCGTTTACAGTGCTTAACCCTTCAGAGCATGATCACAAAAGACTCATGCACATCAACAGGACAAATGAAGAAGCCTAAAACACTTACTGATGGCAAGCATAGCCTCTATTTTTCCAGGAGGCTTAGGAAAGGTTAGGAAATGTGTGTGTGTGTTTGTGTGTGTGATGGTGGACAGGAATGTGGAATGAGTCACACTTTTTCTTTTTGTGCTTCCCTGTGAAGAGATGCATGTACTGTTTCTGCATCTGCAGCTCATACATCAGGTTGTAGTGGAATTGTTAGTGGAGTTCCCCACAGAACATTGCCCCAGAAGCTCAAAAAGAGGAAGCATGACTCACTTGCAATTTCTCTCCATGACTTGTAAAGGGTAAAAATCTCCTTCATTTATAAGCAACTTTAGGATTGGAATCGATAAGCTTTACCTAGACCAGGTATGGGAAAACTGGGCCCTCCAGATATTGCTGGACTCCAACTCTCATCAGCCCCAAACACCATGGCCAATAGTGAGAGATTATGGGAGTTGTAGTTCAACAATATCTGGAGGGCCACAGCTTTCCTATATGCCTTTTTAGAAACCATGAGTGCAAGCCTATGTGCACATTCACTCGGATGCAAGCTCCATTGAATTTTAATGACATCAGAAGATTCTAAGTCACTCTGTAATAAAAAAAGCAAAGTGTCAACACCAAGAATGAACAAAAACATGTGTTCCTTTGGCAAGCTTGATTATAAGTTTAAATATTCAATTTGATGTTAATAGTTTTGTGTACTGCACACATCCCTGTAAATTCTGAAAAGAGAAGTGTTATTCTTTAAGATTTTGCTAATTGTACAAGCAGTGGAAGTTGATGTTTTTGTCTGACAGAGTTGGTTGGATCCAATCTTCTAAAGTTCTGAATGCATTTTTTTTGAGGGAGCTATTAGTTACTTAGCTAATACAGAGTGAAAAAGAACTGAAGAAAAATGATTTTTTTTTTTTAGTCTCTACCAATTTTTTTGTCAAACACATCACATTGGAAGCAGTTAGAGAAAAAATAATACTACATGATACATGAATATTCTTGTTACAGGGTCCACAGTTTTAGCACTAATTGAAGAAAATGAGAAATACCAATTCCAAAGAACATTCTGCAAAGCTTTTAAGCGGCATGCAAAGTATAGGCAGGCGCATGCATCGCAATGTACACATTTGCACAAAAACATAATATGTGCACCCAGCTTTGCTATTCACCATGAGGGAACACTGCAGTGGTTACAGCTGCAGAAGAAACCCTTGTCTGTACACTGCAGCACTGCCTTCAAAAACCTTTCTGTTTATGTTGGGGATGACAGATGACGAAGGAATAGGGCTAAATATATAGGATATGAAAACACACAATAAGTATGGAAGTTACTCCTCTGCTTGCTTGCACTCCTCTATGTCTCAACTAATAACTACTAACACCAGCTATTTTGAAACTACCCAAGCTTTACAGCTTGTTTTGTAGGCTGTATTTTTTGGTTTGTGAATACTATGGACAGGGCTTGGTCAGTGGTGGTACCACAGTTGTGGAATGCCCTTTCTACTGAAATCCAACAAATTCCTTTCCTTCTATGTTTGGGCAGGTGGTTAACACTTTTTTATTATTTAGAAAGCCTTTTTATTGCTTAACTTCCGGCTGTTTGAATAGTCTCTGCTGCTGCTGTTATTCTTCTACTTCTGCTGTTTTATTGATTCCCCCATTTGTGGAGATGGTTTCTCATTAAGCTAGAGATATGCATCGGAGACAGAAACAAATTTCCATATGCATTGGAATTAGGCCGATCATTTCAGGCTGCCATTAGAACAGTTAAGTATTATAAAATATCCAGGTTTCATTAAGGATGTTTAATAATACATGGTAGATAATTTGTTGAATGACAAAAAAATTAGGATGATTTCATGGGTTTTAGGCCATTTAAAGCCTTAACTTCTTGCCATTCCCTTAGTAGCCCTGATAAGCAATCAAGCTCTCTGCGTACAGCAACTCACTGCTAGGTCCTACTAAATATTTGGTCACAATTGTGTTCTATAAGGTTCCAAGGATCCTCAGAGCCCCAGCTTGTGTTTTCCTGTCAGAAACTGCCTAATGGGATCTTCACCACTTAGGCTTAGGTCTCCTTCTCATTACTTGACCTATAAAATAGCTTATTTTCTGAAGTGAAGCACTTGCTACTTAAGATACTTGGTGTAATAATGACCCCCATCCACAACCCTTGCACATCTCTTCTGCCACCCCTGGTGAAAATCAATGAATATCCACCCAGGACTCGGCTACATTGGTAAAGAAAATACGCTTTATACGTGTTGTTTATGCATTCTAACACTGTGACACCAGATGGCTCTGTGGAGCTCCATTTTTGCTAACCCAATTTCTCATACAAAGTTTGCAACGCATTTAACTGAAACACTTATTGATGTGTCTAGAATCCAGCCCCATTCTCCCTTCCTCTTCCTCTCCCCCTCCCCTCCCACTTTCTCCACTGCTGCTGCATTCTGCCTTTTATGCAGATGCTGGGAGCAGGAGGTGGGTCCTTCAGTGTTGCTGCTGTCCTGTTGCATCACTTCCAGGATAATTGTTCCTTCATCTGGTCAGGCCAGGAAAGAGAAGGTAAGCAGCAATGAAGGCAGCAACAGCTTCCACATCCTCCTGACAATTCTTCACCCTAGGCCTATTTTAAAAACATTTCCCTAGGTTCTAAATTGCTTAGCATTTAATCTGTTTTTGTTGACATCCCTTCATTTCGTTGACATTCTTCTTAAAATGTAGTCACTAACATTTGAGCCTACATCTAAGGACTCTAGCTGAAGTCAAGAGAGACGTCTAGTTTATTTCTGTGAACTAATATATGACTATAGAAGTGAAACCTTACATTTCATCATCATATTCCTTGGGAGGAGACACAGCAATGACCAAATCAATCCAATCCTGCAAGAGAAAAGTTGCATAAATATTAAATCTAAATCACCAGTGGCTAATCAGGATAAAGTCAAATGCAGTTAATACTCTTTCACTATGTGCATTTTTCGATATGGCAGGCAACACACCTAAGCTTCATGCCTGTTAACATAAAGGAAGCAAGTAACATAGAGCCACAAGCCAGCTCTAATATTCAGGCTTCCAACCCACCCAATATCAATGGAAAATCTTGCCAGATGAACATAAACTTTATGTGCCTATCCATTTTTAAAAATTGCTCTCAGAAACCTATCTAACGTCAGTACTGACCTAATGTCAGTATTTATGTATGGCTATTATTCTATGTTTATTGTACTAGGTCTGTACCAAATGTTTGTGCAGTTCCAACAGTAGGATTTTCCTCCAAGAAAATATTAGGAAGATTGCTGCTCTAATATATATATATTCACACACATATATTATATATGCATATGTATGTGATATATACACATCATGATCAAGCTGTACTTTAAACCAATGTCTATCTGGTCTGTATATATTATGTAAGAATCTGATTACTTGGCATGCAATTCTTCAGACAACATTTTAAAATGAAATGATATTACTCTTTGTCCAGTATTTTCTTACTGCTTGTTTTTGCACACTGGATGGTGTAGAAACGGCTGGTCAAAAGACCACTGGGTGCAGAATAAGTGCTGCTCTGCCAGCAGAGAGGGGGGCCTAATTGGTGGGCAGCACTTATGCCACCAGGGCCCCCGTACACCTGTGGAAAGCTCCATGGCCAAAGATAACCAATACAACAACTACTACTACTACTACTACTACTATTACTACTATTACTACTACTGCCGCTGCTAATTTATTATTTATATGCCTTCCATCTGACTAGGTTGCCCCAGTCACTCTGGGTGCCTTCCAACAAATTAAAACACAGTAAGTGTTCCTAAGTACAAAACAGCCACCCATTGGTGGTGTTCTGCTAGCAACATGCATGTGTGGAAATGGGGCATTCAGGGTGTGTGTGTGTGTGTGTGTGTGTGTGTGTGTCAGGATGGTTGAAGACCCACAAGACACAACTCCTTCCCTAACTCTCAATGTGCTAATAGCATCCATGTTCAGTAATGAAGTTGTGCATCACAATGTATTGTATAACACAATTGTTTAAGTTTATAATACATTTTCCAGTGTGGGATTCCTAGACCTTCTTCACTTCTGTTTCATGATAGAGCACATATGTTGTTTTTAACTTTATGTTTACCAATACTTTTGAAAATTATCTACTGCTTTTCATAAGGAGAGCAGGAAATATGAATATCTGATATGTAAAATGTAGATTAGGAAATGCAGACTAACTTACCCCACCCATGTTCCAGGCTTTTGCAAGAGTCGCCTGAGCTTCATCCAGTTTAACATCCAACAATATCTTGCCATTCACAGCCATGATTTCATCCCCTTTCACAATGCCTCCTGAAAAAGAAAATACAAAGCAAAGGGACAAGAACATTTCTGGCTTAATTACAGAAGCATTTACTACTCAGCAATGTGGAAGATCAAACTAGAGAATTTAATGAAGGCAGCAATTTTGGGTAGGGGAAACTATGCCATACCATACCAAAATAATGTTACAGGATTGGGGGGCTGATGCCTGTAGATCCCAACCAAGTCTGTGATTAAGTATCTATAAGATTCTAGTGTACACTAGAAGGAACTGCTAAATTGTTTAAACCAGTTTGCTATGTTAATGGCGCTAGCTTGGCCTGTAAGCATTCTATCGGCATGGCTAAAGAGTTGGCCATGTTGCTATGTAAGCAAGTAGCTGGTGATACCTTTCCAGGAGTAGTAAGGTTCCCCTCCCATTACCTGGCTGGATGCCATGTCATCTTGGGGGGTAGGAGAACAATAGGCTAGGGAGCTTTTAAGCTGAAAACTTAAGGCTTGATTTGCTCTGTGCGCTTAATCCAAAGCAGCGGTGCCGAGTTGTGCCCAACATTGGGTGGGTGAGCGTTGCGTGTGCATGATGTCACACAAACAATGTCCCCCCATCCAGCCAGGCCAACACAGCCCACTATCCTCCACCTATCCACTGCCAGCTGTCTCACCTTGTGTAAGGGATATGCGGGGCAAAGATGCTTTGCCCTGCACCTTCCCGGCAGAGACCACCAACGCACCTTTAGCCAAATTTGCACAGGGCTGACTTGGGGAGGGTGGCATGAGCAGTGTGCCCCCCACCCAAAGTGCACCCAGGGCAATCACCCTGGTTTCAGCCCCCACACTACACTCCTGATGAGAAGGGATATAATTTTTGCCAATTCCCCCCTCTCTGTTAAAGCCCTACGAATCATCTTCAGAGAGTTGGCGAACCCTCTGAAACAGCATGGGTGGTGGCATGGGGAGAAGGTTGCAGAAGGCGAGGGAAATTTGTAAAAATAGCTTCCATCCCCACTGTAAATAGAGAAAGCCTCAGTTCCTTCAGCAGAGGAATGCTACTGAATACAAACCACAACTATTAACAAAGTATTTATACATTTCCAACACGTAAATAATAGATATCTGCCTCAAGAATTCCATTGCTTAAAAATGAGCTTTGTAAGGTTTGAAAGATTGCAAAAAAATGTCAGCGTAACTGTTTAATCAAATGAGTGACATGATTTCATCTTTTCTATTGTTCTCGATCAAAGCTACCCACCATGCTTGTCTGCAGCACCACCTTCATAAATAGCAGAAACCACTATTTTTCCAATTGGTGAATTGATGCCTCCTTCTACTGCAAGATCTAATGATCCTTCCTGTTAAGAAAAACGTAATTCAGAAAAGATGAAAGAAAAGCACCTTTGTGAAAAGGAACATATTGTTCAGCCTTTAAGAGTTTTCAGAAGTAAAGCCAGTATCTACTTAAATAAATAAACAAATCAATAGCACTGATGGAAGTGGTTTTTGGGCATGGGCCAAATCCTTCAATAACATCTGGTGTTGGGAGAAGAAATTTTGGGTCATTCAGTGTGAGAGAGTGACTGTTGAACTTCATCACCAGCAAGTTTCATTTTAAAATGAGCACTGGTGCCACATTGCATATCCCAACAAAGAAACTGCCTCCTAAAGTTTTACCAGTTATCATTCTTCCATCACAAACATTACCTTCTTTATGCGCAGAAGTCGCACATCTTTCCCCATAATCTGATCAGGTGAAAACTAGCAGAAAATCAAGAAACACGAGTTAGTCATCAAAATTAAAAGACGCCTGCTTCTTGAGAGAAAAGCAATGACAAACCTAGACAGCATCTTAAAAAGCAGAGACATCACCTTGCTGACAAAGGTCTGTATAGTTAAAGCTATGGTTTTCCCAGTAGTAATGTATGGAAGTGAGAGCTGAACCATAAAGAAGGCTGATCGCCGAAGAATTGATGCTTTTGAATTATGGTCTGGAGGAGACTCTTGAGAGTCCCATGGACTGCAAGAAGATCAAACATATCCATTCTTAAGGAAATCAGTCCTGAGTGCTCACTGGAAGGACAGATCCTGAAGCTGAGGCTCCAATACTTTGGCCACCTCATGAGAAGAGAAGACTCCCTGGAAAAGACCCTGATGTTGAAAAAGATTGAGGGCACAAGGAGAAGGGGACGACAGAGGACAAAATGGTTGGATGGTGTTCTTGAAGCTACCAACATGAGTTTGACCAAACTGCAGGAGGCAGTGGAAGACAGGAGTGCCTGGTGTGCTCTGGTCCATGGGGTCACAAAGAGTCGGATACGACTAAATGACTAAACAACAGCAACTTTTTCAAATGCAAAAGACAAATTACTTAATGAGAAGCATGCATCTTAAAACACAATGTAGGCACTTCTAGATATAATCTATGCAGAACATGCCCTTTGTAGGTCTCTGCATTAGTTTCTGCCTTAGTTCAGAAAGCTAAAAATGCCACCTGTGTCAAAAGGCAGCGCAAAGCATGTTGTTGTTGTTGTTGGACCAGAGCACGCCAGGCACTTCTGTCTTCCACTGCCTCCCGCAGTTTGGTCAAACTCATGCTGGTAGCTTCGAGAACACTGTCCAACCGTCTCGTCCTCTGTTGTCCCCTTCTCCTTGTGCCCTCCATCTTTCCTAACATCAGGGTCTTTTCCAGGGAGTCTTCTCTTCTCATGAGATGGCCAAAGCTTCACGATCTGTCCTTCCAGTGAGTACTCAGGGCTTATTTCCTTAAGAATGGATATGTTTGATCTTCTTGCAGTCCACGGGACTCTCAAGAGTCTCCTCCAGCACCATAATTCAAAAGCATCAATTATTCGGCGATCAGCCTTCTTTATGGTCCAGCTTTCACTTCCATACATCACTACTGGGAAAACCATAGCTTTAACTATACGGACCTTTGTTGGCAAGGTGATGTCTCTACTCTTTAAGATGCTATCTAGGTTTGTCATTGCTTTTCTCCCAAGAAAAGCAAAGCATAAGAGATATCAAATGGCCTATACTAGTAAACGTCTCCTTACCATTGTGTAGGGATCAAAGTCTTCCACATACTTCTGGAAGCCCTGCAAATAAAACTAGTAATCAAATACATGCATAGCAAACAGTAAATGGGGAGGGGGTGCTCCTAGATGAGCAAAGCCAGAAAAGAAATGAGATGATGACATATCAGACAGTTTGTTAATGTTCCTCCTGACAGTCAGAAGGCATACAGAGAGATTCCAACTGTTTAGGATGTAATAGTCAAATAAAATTGTTCTAGAGAAGTTTCCTTAGACTTAGCTATTGACAGATTACTTCTGTCTATGGATAGTGAAGGCTACATGCAGATGATGTATTTTGCTGAACTCCACTAGCATAATTAAGGGAGAGTTGCAGGCTCTCGGCAGAGGTTCAGCAATATACGGAAGGAGTAAAGCTAAGATGGAACTGGCAAGTTGGCTGCTACAAAGCAGAAAAACAAAATAAAGAAGAAAACATTCCTTTAAAGTTTTTATTTAATTGAACATGCATCCACATTCATCTCTTCAGTGCATGCATAACTTTTTAACTGCCTGTCTAAAGCAAATCCAGCTCATTTTACTGCACATCAAGACTGCTCCTCTTAAACAACAGGGGTGGTGGTGAGACTGTATGGCTTTGGTTGTCTTCTGGTCTAACCTTGTCTAGAATCCATGTGCCCGTTTCACACACATCTAACACTGATCCACAATGGACATGCTTACATGTATTAAAATCAAGCACATATACCAGTGATTTAATACATGCTTACATGTATTAAAATCAAGCACATATACCATCCCACCCTAGTGGGATGATAAGCATGATAAATAGGATGGTAAACACATTGGGATAGTCCTGTTTTATTAATTTCAGTGTAGTTTTAGGCATGTCAAACTTTCTCATTGTTGACCCCACTCCCTTTATTAACTCATTTGGGCCAGTTTTAGATTTCTGGTTTCAGGTTTCACAGATTCTAAATTTGTTGTTTGGGGAATAGCTGTGTTCACAAAGCACTTTACTTGCAAATAGTACAACTCTGACATAATATGGTTTATAAAAATGAATTCTGTAAAGAAGATAAAAATGAAAGTGATCTGGGCAGTTTTTATATATTAGAAAGAAATATTCTGAACAAATGTCTTAAAACTGGGAGTTGTAATTTGAGTGGAACCACTGATTCATGGTGTGATTTAAAGCAAATCACTTCATCTTCCTTAACCTCAGTGTCAGTTTCATAAAAAACAGATGTTGTCCCTGAAGAATACTTTCCTGGGAAAATATGTTTTAAGAAAGAGTAAATACAATACCTTTAAACAAACACAGGCTGGATCCAATAAACAAATCATTACCACTCCAGAATAAACACTGTGAAATGCATTTAGTGTTTCTGGGAAAAGTGTCACCAAACTGTTTTCATTGTGTACTACTAACAGGTGCACAACCACTGGGCATTGCTACATTAAAATTTAAATTGCAGATCTGGTACTGTACTTCTGCTTCATGGTGAAAGGAGAGAACATTAGCAGACTGGTTCCAAGTAGGAAGGCAACAACTTTATTCTCATATTTAAAAACCACATCATTTGGCCCTGTGAGTTTGTTTGTTTTAATAAACCAAAACAAATAATCAGCATGGGTAGGGTGGGGAAAAGCAAGGTCAGGACTGTGGAGTGGGGGAAGAGGTGCTTTAACCCTTTGCCAAATCAGGGCAAATAAAGCTCCCATTGATGTCTTAAAATATCATCAGTATTTTTAGTGCTTGTAATTAGAACCAAACTACACAAGGTGTTTTTCATGTACTTTGGCCTTTAGTGCAAACTTTTTTCTTTCACTAATTACCACTGTAGGGATCCCCAGTCCAGACTGGTACTTTAGTGTAGGGTTTGGGGGCCGTTAAGCTTTATCCTGCAGCTCTAGTCCCAACCTGGACTGGGCCTCTCTTCACCCGCAATCTGTATCAGGGCATGGAGCTCCCATTTGTTTAATTTGGAGCTTTTTCTCCCAATGCAAATTGCAGGTGCAGGGGCTCTGATCAGAACTACAGAAGGGGGCAAAGGGTTGGATGCCACATCATGGTCTTAACGCATAATCCTCCCCAGAGTGGTGATTTGTGATAGAAGCAGCTTTCACTTGGGAGCAAACTACATGATAAACATTATGTATGACCCCTAGTTTCTTAATATGCTAGCAGGAGTTGGATGCATTCATCAAGAGAGTATAAAGCTTGACTAAGATAATAAACTTAATCCATTATTATTTTAGAAAGCTATACTGTGTCCTTATTCCAAATGACAACGGAGGGGGGGGTAATAAAGAGAGGGAGAATGCTAGTATCAAAGCACAAGTGAAACACCAAAATGCCACACAAACAAAGAAAATGTTATTTTACTTGTTTTTTGTTATTTTTAAATGATGAATTGTAAACCACCATCCTTTTAAACATTTCTTGAGGCTGAAAAAAAGATAGAAACAAATTGCCAAGTGTGCAATTAGTTATCCTACAAATACATCAACAAGAGCAAGGCTACTTTTGTACATGTACAAACTTCTTCTGCATTGAAGGCACAGTTAACTATATGTTGTATCATGGAACTTATTTTAGTACCCTATAAAAAATTACAACTACTTCTGGGTATTGCTTTTTATAGATAAATATGTTTACTGTTTTAACTGTGTTCTGGCCTGGCTGGATTATAAAGGTCAGTATCTCTCATCCCACATATCCTGTGTGGATATACTCAGTTAAGTGTACAGGAGAAGAGTCCTATGGTCTCTTAACTCACTAGGGATTGACAGCAGGTAGGTATTGTGAAGACTATTAATGGAAAGCTAGATTCAGGGCAGTAGCTGAGTGGCTGATCTATTTGACCTCCAGGGGCCAGGGTCTTGTAAGAAACCCTAGGAATGCCATCCATGTTAAGAGCTTAAGATCTGTCACACATCACAATATATCTGACAGGTTCAGTTTGCATTCTGAATTAGAACTCAGAAGGAATGGTGGGCACCAATCGTGAGCAGATCACTTGACATGCAATACCCAACACACTTGCAGCATGCAAATTATATAGGATTAATCTTACCAGGGCTTCTGATTTGATTGTTGGTCTGACCATGATATTGTGGTCAGGATGCAGCATGACAGGTTTGGAGACTATAGGTACAGCTGGGCGACGCAGGGCAGGAGGGCTTGGAGAAAACTGCTATGGAGGTGCAATTTAAGAATATTACAGAAAACACCTGTGTGTTTCACGCATTCTAAATGTAATTCAGATACTTCATCAACTTCTATCAAGTCCCATGAAACTCATACGAAGGTAACCCACACCACCCACAATACCAACCAATGCACTATAGGGGTGGGGTGGGGTGGCGATGGGCGTGGGTGGGGAACTTTATAGTTGGAACAACAATTTAAGCACCAAGCAATACTAGACTCAGGGCCATTTGGATATTTCATTTAGAATGCTTGCTTTTCCACTGATAGCTAGGACCATAAAACTAGGCATTTCATAAATAATACAATTCGTTTCTTCTGAGATCTGAAAGTCTTATGGTATTATGTTGGAAGGCTATCACATTTTCTTTATTTACTAAATATATATATATCACATACCAATGGGCTGCCTGATGCAGACGACATTTTGCTGAGGTGACTTGTATTTCGTGCAACCTAAATGACAACAGGTTTCATATGGGGTATGATGACTTATGGTTTTGACATACCACACAACCAATAATCATTTGAAAAACAAATTGGCTTATGACAGAAAGAAGAATAACCTGTAGGTGACAAGATATGTACTTCTTTTGAAGCAAGCGTGACAACCTTCAGATATTTTGACCCTTCAAAGAGCTGTCTTACTTTAAAACAGGATAAAAAAATTATAATGAGAATTGTTAGATAACTTTCTCATTTTCAATATTCTTAACCCTTTATGGGTTTCCTCAACCCTTTTGTATTAATTAAAACAGCAATACTGTACAGTTAACTAAGATTAAACCCTGCTGAACTCAATGTGGTTCAACTACATATATGTGTATAGGATTGTGCCATATATTAAAGTGGTCAATGACTAATACATTCCTTCCTTCATTGAAACAAGCATGCAAATATTTGTGAACACATACTAATCCCTACAATACGATTTAAAGCACTCTTATCTTATTTATAAACACTGAAATCAACTTATGAAACAGAAACAAGCTAAACTATTAAAAACATGAACACTAGCATTTCCACCTGGATGGAGAACTGGTATTAAAATCTTCATGTACGAAAACCAGAAACCAGAGAAAGCCTTTTGAAGCAACAAAGCATCACAAGCAGACAGAAAGAACATGCAGTTTGGGAGGAACAAGGATGGTCTTTAGTAGAAATCTGCAAAGAAGGTGCGCCATTAGAGATCCCCATTGTGGTTAACAGATAGTAGAGTGCATAGTGAGCTATCAGTAGCTCAACAGCAAATTTAGTAAAAAGGTAAAGCTAAAGGGACCCCTGACTGTTAAGTCCAGTCGTGGACAACTCTGGGATTGTGGTGCTCATATTGCTTTACTGGCCAAGGGAGCCGGTGTTTTGTCTGTAAACAGCTTTCCGGGTCATGTGGCCAGCATGATTAAGCCACTTCTGGCGAACCAGAGAAGCACACGGAAATGCCGTTGACCTTCTTGCTGGTTTATTTACTTGCACTTTGACGGGTGGCGCTGTGGTCTAAACCACTGAGCCTAGGGCTTGCCAATCAGAAGGTTGGTGGTTTGAATCTCTGCGATAGAGTGAGCTCCCGTTGCTTGGTCCCAGCTCCTGCCAACCTAGCAAATTTAGTAGTTGATCATTAATGTGCTACTCAGAAGCACATTCATGTTTGATTCTCAGATGTTATGAACATTTGCTCAAGCAGCCCCCTTTTTCTTACACAAATATGTAGCAGAAAAACACACACTCAGTTGACTAATATAAGCTGTACAAATGTCTCCATGAAGCACAATAGGATTTCCAGAAATGTGCAAAAGACCACACTGGGGCGGGGGGCGGGGGCGGGAGAGGACAAGCATGATAAGACCATGTTCTAAAATGGGCTTATCTTTTCTTTTGTGGGGGAGTGGGGATGCTGCAGTACAATATCATGCAGAGCAAAACTCACAGTGGAATATGTATATTTTCTGTTGACAAACTCAAACAGAAGCAGGAGGTGGTTGGGTTTGCCACAGATGCAAAGCATATTCCATACTATGTCATACCTTTGGATTGGATAAATAGGTCTGCTCACTGGTCTGAGAACTAATTGGACTAAAGCTCCTTCCCTTGTAGCTTTTCATTTCCCAGTCATTCATTGAGTCTGCTGGCCCATTAGGCTGATAGCTGTGGCTGCCCATCCTTTCTTCCAAGTGAGTAGGCACAGGATGGAGAGTCGGAGCAGGAGAGGATGGGGGAGAAGATGGGGGTGACAGGGGAGGAGGTGCAGCATGCACCCAGGAAGGAGGAGGCAATGTAACCCATGATGCTGCAGGAGAGGGCATTGGAGGCGGTCCCCTAGGAGCTGGGACACTTGGTGGAGGAGGTGGGTAAGTGCCTGGGAATACAGGAGTTGCATGGGGCAATGGAGGCGGAGGTGCTGGCCGTTTTGGAGGCTTGCCAACATCATCTAAGCTGATATCGTCAAGGTCAGTGGTGTGGAGCTGCAAACCACCAGCAAACCTCCGCACAGATGTAGCAGAAGGAGAAACAGCGGGACGTACACCTGTTGTCTAATAACAAAAAAATCTGTTTTAACGTAGCACTTGCTTAAAACTACCTGAATACATCCTCACTAAGAGCAAGCAACGGAGCACAAGGCCGCCTGCTGCTATAAGAACATTTCATTTCCACGCAGTGCCAATTGTCTGTTTGGCCCACATATCAATACGTCACAATTCAGGTCAAAGGGAACCAGTATTTGCGACAGCAAATCCTACAGCTGAAAGAGACATTTCAAGAAGGTAAGAGCAATCCATGGAAGCAAAATTAAAAGAAAAAACCTGGCTTCCCAACATATATTTCTATTGCAAGTGGTATAATTTAAGACTCCACACTCACATGATTGCATACATGTTTATAAATTAGAAGGGATAGAAGACATTGCAAAAACTTATACTGTTCATTTATTTGTGGTAAAATTGCGGGAAAGTATCTCCAGCAGTGGTCAGAGATGATGGGAATTGTAGCCCCAAAACATCTGGAGGGCCGAGTTTGCCTATCCCTGTTTTAAAGGACTAAGTATCAGTAGAAGTTACTGCTGGGAAGCTAGGCTTTTGTTCCAATTCTGCTTCACTTGAGTGCCTTTACCTTCTTAAAATGTCTTTCCTTAGAGAAAGGGCATCTATTTCTTTGAATGAATTTGAAACTCTCCCCACCATGTAAACTGAACGAGTGAGACTACTAGAGACAATACTGCTAACTGCATCTGTAAAATAGTTTGTTGATCAAAAAAAGAAAACAAAGACAGGCATTTTGGATATCTCAATAGGTGAGGATCAGAGCATGATTTTACCTCAGGAGAATCATTCTCCACAGAGGAGATTTGTTCTAAACGTGTTTGACAAAGCCTTTCCACCCAGTGCTGAGTTTTTTCTGATTCCGTTAAATCTTCTCGTTCAGTCTCAGATACCTGAGTCATATCACAGTTGCAGAAGAAAGTGTAAAGCTATTGTTACAGATATATAATTCATATTCAATTGTGCAAAGTCAATCTCCCTGTTAAAAATGTTGTGCACAGATAAAAACATTATTGTAATTCATCTCCTTTTCCAATCTCTATAGTCTCTGTGCAAAAGGCATCATGTATTAAAAGTTACAGGCATGCAGTCCTAGAAAGCATAAACACATGATCAGTTGTGTCTGTTCACTACATCTGGAGGGCAGAGTTTGCCTATGCCTGGCATAGTGCCATTAGCCACTCAAAGAGGACCAAAGCTAAGCTTTTAAACTGTGATAACCACTTTTTGCTGTCTAGCTTGAGTTCTTGAATTACACTGTTAATGTGATTTTTAAAAATTTCATATATCTGAAGTTATTTGCCTATGTAAATACTCAAATACCCCCCATATTTCCTCCCCCCAGGAATAAATGGTAAAACTAAAGGCATCAGAACATGTTAAAAGAACATACCTCTTGTACAAGCCGGTTGATTTTCAGCTGCTTTTCTCTTTCTAGCTTCTCTTCCTTTTCCTTGAGAAGCTTTAGCTCAAACTCCAGCTGCATTTTGCTCTTTTTCTGCTCACTGAGACTGTCACTTTTGGATTTCTTTCTTTCTTTGCCTTTCTATGTGGTTTTTATTATATTTACATACATTTAGAAAATACATAAATTGCAGGGTTTGAAAATGTACTACTTCAATAATCTGAAATTATATATACAAAAGCAGGTGTCCTAGAAAAACGGGCTCTATGAATATACACATGCAACCATTCACAGTGATTGCTGAGGCTGGGCATGAAGAAACAGCAGCCGCATAATGAATTTAATTTTAACTAAACCTTGTTGGAAGGGCGAGATATTGAAAAGCTGGAGGCAAAATGTCAACGCTTTCACAATGTGTGCAGATGCCTTTGATACAGATTAACTGAAGACTACATCCCTTTTAAAATATTACATAAACTGTGGTCTCTTTACAAATGAAGCAAGTACGTGCTTAGATTATGGCTTTTACATAATAGGAGGCTGCATATGAAGTAGCAGTAATTATTCTACTGTGCAAGAAAATATTTCAGTACTTCACACTCAAAACATTGTACAACATATTGTCAAAACAACACAGCAAACAACTGCAAAGGGTGGAAATGCAGAAAACTGTGGAGAACCAAACTGTTTCTTTGGAACTGTACAAGCAAAAATTGCCTTTCAGCTATTGGATTAATGTTAATAATCCAGGGCTTTGTGTTTCCTAAAGAAAAGCCACAAAAATCAGGTATTGTATCTTTAGCAATTGTAAACAAATGATTCCGCTTCAGTCACTTGAAGCTGGTTGACAGTGGATCTGAATCTTACTTCAACATTGGGATAGTGTCTCTGCTGAAGCTGAGGGCAGCCTGCTAGTTCAGGAGGTGCAAGGCAGGTCAGGTCACATCACACACTTATCTGGAAGTCAGGTCTATTGAACTCAATAGGACTTACTTCTGAGTAGGCATGCACAGGACTGCAGTACTAACAACACAGACATCTAAACATAATATGCACTGGTGCTCTGGTTATATTAAATATGAATTTTATTTCTGATATGAACTTAAAGAAAAACTGTCAAATCTAGCCAGCTCATTCAAGCAGGCTTTTGAAACAAACATTGCAGATCACACTGGGATGGGACTGTGTTTGGCTGCTACTGCTAAGTAGCAACCAAGGGGAAATGAAGCCCATACCCATATTGGCGGGGCAGTGTCAGGTGGCAGCAGAGACAAGGAGAAGCTATGACAACAACAGACATGGACCAATGGCATCAGTAGGGCCGGCACAGAGCACTACTGGGCAGTCAGCACAAGACTAACTCTGACTGAGTTTCCTTCATCAGCTTGCAATGCCCATGAGTAGGGGCATGAGGTACTCCTCAACCTCATCCTTTTTCAACAATGGTAGGTAAGTAGTACCTGACTGCACTAACTGGCTATAATTGATCATTTATAGTTAAGGATGATGTTCTTAAGATAAACATAATTTGTGATTTAGAAATGGGCCGACAAAGAATTTACCTGCTGTCAGAAACGTATTTTGCAAAGTGGAGTTGCTTAAGTTAAAAACATCCATATATCCACAATTGTCTTGATGACTGCTCCATCAAGGCTTAAAATCACTTCCTCCAGAGTCCAACATACATCAGTCCAATTCTGGAATATGCTGCTGAGCTTTCCAAGCTTATGCATATAGATTGCAATTCTGTGCATAGTTACTGATGCATGTCCCATGGGAGAAAATAAAACTTACAGACTCGTAATATAGGGTAGGGTGAGATTACATCTTTTACCATGTGTTCTTAAAGCTATTACTCCAGCATACTCCATGTTTAAATAGCATGGAGTAGAACTGCAGGTATCGGGAGTGGCACAAATCCTGAACTCATGCAAGGCATCTTTCTTTGCATCTAAGTCACTGCAACGTAAGCAAACTTGCCCTGAATTTCATGCTCATCAATAAATTTACATGAGTGTACAATTTATTGGGGAAAATACAGAATGGATTAGAATGTACTTTCCACAGCAAACATTCTCAACATTCACACTCAACGTTCTTTGTACCTTGCGAATTGTGGGAAATTTTCCTTCATACCGATAAAACCACCCAAAAGCTATAAATAGGTAAAGGAGAAATATATAACAGAGAGCAATATATTACAGATATACAGTACAAAAAGGTAGAGGTATGCAGCTGTTTAAAAGGGGAGGGGAGGCACTCCAATGGGATCACACATTGTAAAGAATGCAGTATCTTAGCCACACTTTTATTTTAACTTTGAACTAGCTATTGATCACAAATAATAGCACTCCATTATTTTTCACCGTTCTACTTATTTATACAATCATTTTGGCTCAAGTGCCTCAATCTAATGAACACAATGCAAGGGTTCAGAAGTGCACATGACGCTACCCACTTTCAAAATTTCACTGCTCATCTCAATAGAGAACACAATTGTTTAGAGCTGTGTGAACAAGGAAACACAAACACACAGGAGCTTTGTGCCCATTGAGAGTTCTATTAAACATTATTCACACTCAGAGTAGGCACATTAAAATTAATGGCTATAGCTAATTTGGGCCCATTAATTTCAATTGGTGTACTCTGAGTAGAATTTAGTTCAATATAAACCAAAGCCCTGAACCCAAGTATAAATAAAAGCACACAATGATTTGATGGTTGTTTCACAACATGCAACTTTCTGTAAATAGGAATAATTAAGCTACATTTTTCAATAAAAATAGTGCGCAATAATAATGCAAAGTGTGCAAATTGAAATAGTTATATGCCTACTGAAACAACACAATTCTGTTCATATAGTCACTATATATATTGCAGATTTCTCTAGCAATTAACTGCAATTTATGTAATGAATTTTAGCAGCTAGCCAGTTTTACTTTCACTGGTTCTAGATCAGCTCAACACCAGCTACACTAATTTTTGTTGTGTTTAAATATTGTACGCATCACAGTGGCATCTGTTCCCCTTTCCTTTAGACATCCAGATAACCAACAGCCAAGGATGTTAGTTAAGAATGCAATTTCCCTTTTATTTTTCTTCTTTGCCCAGAAAAGCTTATAACATTCAAAAGCTATTAGACAAATTTACTGAATCAGAATTAATTTAACAAACTATTTCATTTTTATGAATTCTGTTTTGCTGATTCTATAGGCTTTACATCCTGATGTACTGTGGTCAATGAACATTTAGCGAAAATGTAACAGGCTAGTTTCTTAGCTTACTCCTGGTTTCTCACAGCATGAGTTGAGCCACCCCCAGAACACTGTTCTAGTTTCCTGTGTTAGAAAACAGGACCCATAAAAAATCCGTTGCTGGGCGAATCCAGTATTATTTCCTGTCTTGCTCAAAGATCATGCACGACATTCCTTACTTGCTCCATATTTATATATACGTGTCTAGCATAGCAAGTTAATATAAGTAGTGTCCCTAAGAAGATAATTGTGGGATAAGGAAGACAAGTGTAGGCCAGTCCATCATTAAGACTGACTGTCAGGAGGAAGAGGAGTGCAGGAAGCATCAAAGTCAAGATAGGAAGCCAAGGTGTTACAGCAAACCTGTTGACTCTCTTTCGACTTCATTCCAGCCATATCACCTGCTGCAGAATGGTCAAGTGCAGTTTCATCTACATCTACTAGAGAAACAGAGGAAGAAAGAAACAGAGGGGGAAAAGAAATGATAATACTTTGGGTGTTCCACACCGCCAATGAATTGGAAAGAACTGACACAAAGGGAGAGTCCCTGAAGAAGTTAAGCATGTTTTCTTCTGATTTAATTTTTGAGGAAGCTGAAGAAGCTTTCAATAGCTAAAGAAGAGAAGGGACTTACTGACAACTGACATCTCTGTATCATCCCATCTCATGTTTTAATTCATCAAGGCAGTGGAGGATTAAATTCAGTGCAAGTCACTTCCTTGTTCTCTCCATCCCTAGCCTTAGAGATACTACGCTAGTATTGGAAACTGTAATCAGTATAATAAAATTGTGAGAGAAGAGTGGTCTCTTTACAAGTGCTATTTTGGAACACATATACCTAAATAGAGCTGAACAGAGACAGCTACACTGGTGTAATATGGAAGGAGAGCTGTGGCGGATTCATATAATGGAGCAAGCTGATTGATTCACCGGCTATATATTTGACAATCAGATGAACTCTATGGTTCAAGCAAGAACACTTATTTTTAAACACATATTCTATTCAAAAGGGACTGGGCATTATAGTGCTGTTTTGCAAACGAACCCCCTATTTCTGGACTCTGAAGGATTGGGCAGAAAGGATTCTGCAATGCTATTCTAGAATGAATTGAAATGCCATCCATCCATCCATCCATCCATCCATCCATCCATCCATCCATCCATTACAGCCAGAAGCCACAACACAGCAGTGAAAATGATTCTATAATGATTCTGACTGTCCAAACAGTCAGGCAACCAGAACAGTCATACCTTGGAAGTAAAACAGAATCCGTTCCAGAAGTCCGTTCGACTTCTGAAACATTCAGAAACCAAAGCGCGGCTTCTGATTGGTTGCAGGAGCTTCCTGCAGCCAACGGAAGCCGCGGAAGCCCTGTTAGACGTTCGGCTTCCAAAAATAGCTCGCAAACTTGAACAGTCACTTCTGGGTTTGCGGCATTCAGGAGCCAAAATGTTCGAGAACTAAGCTGTTCGAAAACCAAGGTACAACTGTACTGATCTCTTGGAACTAATCCTTGTTTTGGGGTGTTGTGTTGTGTGGAACTGAATTCTACTTTTTCTTCCTCAGTTCATTTTTATCTTCCTTCTTATTAAAAGCTCCCCTGAAACTGTAACACTTAATCAAGTTAATAGAAAGAGGAAAAGAATCAATGACTACACCAGGCACTCATTTCCACAGCCCAAAGGCATTAGCTTCTCACCAAGCAGATGTTTTGTGAGAAATACAGAGTAGTAAGTTGTAGTTAATGATCTTCTAACATTGTCTTGGATGAATATTTTTTTACTTACTTCGATGTTTATGATGAGGGGGCCTATGTACTTCTGCAACCACAGTTTTGGAAGGCTTTGATTGCTCTTTATGACCCCAGTCTTCTTCCCATTGCTTTTTAAATTTCTCTTCTTCTGCCTTTATCCTGAAAAGGAGTATAAAGTATTCAGTTGGATTTCTTTTTTTAAATGGAGGCTGACTGGCCCAGTTCACATGTGCGACTAAGCATAGCTGAGCAAGAGTGTGGCACACATGGCAAAAAACATGGCCACTTCCCTTCTTCACTTAGTCCTACTACACTACCTGAAGCGAAACCATAGTTTTATTTATCATTATGTGTGAACCCAGCTTAGTGTTTCATCTCCTCTAAACAAACCTCCAGTGGTAAGCAAAAAAACACTTTCAGTTCATGGTTTGTTTGAAGCAAGACAAACCATGAGCCTAGGTTTCCATGCAATAGTAGCCCAAACCATGGCTTAGTTACAAGCAGTGCACAGTAGGACCACAGGAGGAGTGAAGCAACCATGATTTTTGCTCTGGGTACCAGCATGCTTGCTTGCTGACACTAAGTCATAGTTTGGCTTAGTTTTACATGGGAACACTTGAGTTTGCTTATTTTATCTTTCATCGCTTACACTTTAAAAATATCCAGACCTTTCAACTGCATATTAAAATGAAGTGTGAGTCAGCCAAAGTTAAGTACTCTGAAATCCTATTTATTTCACCCGAAGAAATGAGTTTTTTCCATTGAAATAAATGTAGCTAAAAAATTTATAACTTTGGCTAGATCTAGTGTTGCTACTGAACAAAAAATAATCACCCTAGTCTTTTACTTTTGGGCCAGCTTCTGGAACCCAGTTACCTCATATTTTTATGTTATATACCAGATATGAGAGACCCGTAGTCCTGTATATGTTGTTGGGCTTTAGTTCCCATCAGTATCTGCCAGCATGGCCAAAGGTAAGGGATGAAATGAAATGTAATTCACAAAACATCTGGAGGATCACTGATTCCCCATTCCTGCTGTACATTTTAGGATCTCCTGGGCCAACTCCAGTGACATGAGTCCAAGCCCTGGAACCACTTAAAAATAAAGCCCCAACTGCTGCACAAGTGTTACATGCACACATAAAAACCAGTTTTTCAGATCTCTTAAAATGCAAAAGCAACAGGAGGAGAAGAATGACACGGTGCAAACTAATACACTCTTAACACTACAAAATGGTATAGGTAAGGCAATAATTACATAACTTTAGCAAGCCTGGCCATGAGTTTCATCATGATTTTGAGATGGTTAATATCTCAACCTGCTCATAATTTATGGGTAAAATGCACAAGAAAGAGCCATAGAGCCTCATGCTCTATGTTTTTGTTTGTTTGTTTACTTTAGGAACTGGAGTTAGAACAGGATCCAAATATTTCCAATAATCTGGTTTATACTTAAGTATCTCAGTTTAGAATGAGCAATGTGAGTGAAGTGCACCAGCACATTTGCTTCCAGCAAAGCTTCCAGTTAATCTTTTGGCACCACCCCTAGTTCCCATGCCCTACTGTAACTTAGTCTGTAAGACCCAAGTCACATGCAGCTGAAACAGCTGCATATTCCTTCCCAGTTTACCCCACCTCTACTATCTTCCACCTCCTCTGTTGTTTTCCTCTGTGCTAAATTTCAGACTGTAAACACCATGTGGCAGGTTAATTACCATGGAGCCCTGCCCTCTATATACTCTGATATGTAAACAAGCAAACAATAAAGCTGGCAGGTAAGTTAAACATGGATTAAATCCATGATCCAGTGATCTGAATGGAATTGGCTTGTCAGGTGGTACTAAGCCTCTACACTATCTTCCCAACAGGGAGTCAATGTTGCATACTGGGAGGGGGAGAAGAGAGGCAACAGGAAGACCCCAGCAATCCTGCTGGGGTATTTGCATTGTACCAACCTCCCCACCACCTTCACCTCCCTACTGCTGAACCTCAGCATTTGGGACACGATCATTCCCATGGTACCCTAGCTGGCAATAGAGCCCATTATTCAGCCAGGTTTTTTCACAGCTCCCTGAGATTAGTTAGGATTTCATGCAGGATCCCGTTTTCAGGTGAGCTGATGCAGGCATTTGCCACACAGAAGGGCAACAGTGTAGATCAGTTGGAAGGATTTGTAGTCAAGGATCTGTAGACTGCTGTACATGCTTCATGGAAAGCAATGTGTAAAGTGAACATGTAGCAAGTGCAATGCGTTTTATCACTACCACAGTATATATGTGTTTTCCTCAGACAGATTTTGAGGTTCCATTGGCAAATGGGATTTATTTTGGATTTAAGCTATTTTATTGGACTTTCATATTTCTTTCCTAATGCCATTGCTAATTACTTTGGGCCTTAGGTGTGGGAAGGCGAGGCATTCAAACAAACAAACAAACAAACAAACAAACAAACAAACAAACAAACAGTTATGGACATATGGATGCCTCAATAATTTGAGACCGAAAGAAATTTAAAACTGAGAGTCAAGCTGCAAATTCAGAAATAGCACCTGGTACTGGCTTTCTTGTGCTGTACCACTTTGGATTGCAGGCAGAAGGAGTGCATGGCAATACAGCCCTTGCCTGTGTCATGGGGAAGCATTCTAGGGAAGACGTCTCCCTCACATACTGGTTTTCTGTGTGCAGGGAGCTTTTATACAGGGGAGGACACGTGATTTATCCTTCTGCAATCTGAAGTGGTGCAGGGTAGGGGGCTTTGACAGGAGGGTGGAATGACAATGCATCTATCCTGCTTCACCCTTTCCCCAAACCATAGAATCCTTTTTAAAAAGGAATCATAGAGGGAAAATAACCAAATGCAGGTGTGTGCGTGTGGGAAAGAAATGAACTAAGAGATAACTTAACTGTTCAATTTCTTTACGGTATCTTTCCTCCTCCTCTGCAGCTTTTTGTGCAATCTCCATTTTTCGCCTACAGAAAAAGGGGAAACAATTTGGAGTTTTTAACCTAACTACAGTATATGGAAAAATAACTTTGATGAAGAAAATGCTTTTGATCAGCTAAACCAGGCACAGGCAAACTCGGCCCTCCAGATGTTTTGGGACTACAATTCCCATCATCCCTGACCACTGGTCCTGTTAGCTAGAGATGATGGGAGTTGTAGACCCAAAACATCTGGAGGGCCGAGTTTGCCTATGCCTAAACTAGACCTATCTAGCTCATCAGACATAACTGGTGGCCCACCAGCATTTTACTAAGCTTCTTGCTTTGGTTGCCTGTCTGAAACTGCAAGAACAGGGGAACTAACATGCATAGACCAGATTGTGTACAGTCTGATGAGTCACAAATTCAGCAGCCTTCTTTGGTACCCTCTGACACTGCTTTTTTAAAGTCAAGCTTTCCACCACAAATATTTAATGAGCATGGGAAGCTCCAAGCACGTACTCAAATATGAGATGCGTACATGGGAACTGCGAGATTTCCTGATTTCCCCCCAGCATCTCTCAACAATGTTGCCACCCTAATGTTAGGCTCATATCCTGTCTTGCAAAAGTAGTTAGGGTTGCCTGTAGTATGACTGATCAAGACTGCAGTCTGGGCTTTATTCATCAAAATGTTGAATTTCACATGAAAAAATCATGTGAAAGTTGTTGAAGATACATTGGAAACAAGGTGGGGAGGGAGGAATAAGGAACAAGGGTGGGAGGACACCTGCATAATAATAATAATAAATAATAATAATAATAATAATAATAATAATAATAATAATAATTTATTATTTATACCCCCCCCCCATCTGGCTGGGCCTCCCCAGGCACTCTGGGCGGCTTCCATAAAAACCAAAAATACAATAAAATATCACACGTTAAAAACTTCCCTGAACAGGACTGCCTTAAGATGTCTCCTGAATGTCAGGTAGTTGTTTATCGCTTTGACATCTGCTGGAAGGGCGTTCCACAGGGCGGGCGCCACTACCGAGAAGGCCCTCTGGCTGGTTCCCTGTAGCTTTGCTTCTCGCAATAAGGGAACCGCCAGAAGGCCCTCGGCGCTGGACCTCAGCGTCCGGGCAGAATGATGGGGGTGGAGACGCTCCTTCAGGTATACTGGACCGAGGCTGTTTAGGGCTTTAAAGGTCAGCACCAACACTTTGAATTGTGCTCGGAAACGTACTGGGAGCCAATGCAGGTCTTTCAAGACCGGTGTTATATGGTCTCGGTGGCCGCTCCCAGTCACCAGTCTAGCTGCTGCATTCTGGATTAGTTGTAGTTTCCGAGTCACCTTCAAAGGTAGCCCCACGTAGAGTGCATTGCAGTAGTCCAAGCGGGAGATAACCAGAGCATGCACCACTCTGGCGAGACAGTCCGCAGGCAGATAGGGTCTCAGCCTACGTACCAGATGGAGCTGGTAAACAGCTGCCCTGGACACAGATTTGACCTGTGCCTCCATGGACAGCTGTGAGTCCAAAATGACTCCCAGGCTGCGCACCTGGTCCTTCAGGGGCACAGTTACCCCATTCAGGACCAGGGAATCCTCCACACCTGCCCGCCTCCTGTCCCCCCAAAACAGTACTTCTGTCTTGTCAGGATTCAACCTCAATCTGTTAGCCACCATCCATCCTCCAACCCCCTCCAGACACTCACGCAGGACCTTCACCGCCTTCACTGGTTCTGATTTAAAAGAGAGGTAGAGCTGGGTATCATCCGCATACTGATGAACACCCAGCCCAAACCTCCTGATGATCTCTCCCAGCGGCCGCATGTAAATGTTGAAAAGCATGGGGGAGAGGACAGAACCCTGAGGCACCCCACAAGTGAGAGCCCAGGGGTCTGAACACTCATCCCCCACCACCACTTTCTGAACACGGCCCAGGAGGAAGGAGCGGAACCACTGTATAACAGTGCCCCCAGCTCCCAGCCCCTCAAGACGGTCCAGAAGGCAGCGCCTCCTATTTGCCAAGAGGGGTAGCGGCTGCTGAGGAGGTGACAGATCCTTCATCCAAGGTGTACACTGCACCTGTTGTTGCCATCATGATGGCAGCAGCAGGCGATGCCTTCCTTGGAAGCTGGATCTGCTGTCCCTGTGGATCCTGCCACCTGAGACAGCAGCCTCACCTTGCCTCATGGGTTGGCTGGCCCTGTGTATTGCTTTGTAAATCAGGACACATACTGGTAATTGAAGTTGTTGGGTCCCCCCCCCACAAAGGCTATGTTATGCTTTTTTTGCATTTAACGCCACACTGTTCAACATCAAATTTCCTATCTACCAGCTGCCAAGAAATCTAATGTACTACCCAGAAGCCACAACAATCTCAATTGAGAATGATAGTCACGGCAGTGCCCTGAGGCCTCCAGAAGAAGGCAAAGTTAGTTAAGAAGCTTCTACACATGATAAGCCTCAGCACTAGCACATTTATGCCACAGTTAATTTAGCAAACCCGATGCATCCCCAATATCTTACAATTTCTCCTTTTCTTGCTGTTCTTTCAGGATCTTATTGGTCTCCAGTGCAAGCCTCTTCTGGCGCATCAGTTCTTGCCGCTCCAACTCACGGCTAGTCTCTTCCCTCTGCTTCTCGTCTTCAGTCATAAACAGCTCCTTTCCCTAAATATTATTTCAAATCCCTGTTAATTAAGTTTTGTTAGCAAATTTGTATAGAATTCTCCCTTTTAAGATCTGCCAGGTAATACACATTGACAATACCTTTTCCCCTAGGCAATGAAAATTGTTGCTTTTATCTAGCAGATGTATAAAAAAGAGCTATTGTAGTTATTGATTGGTAATAAATTTTACGAATTAGATTTGTAATCTTATAAATAAGATCTCTCTCTCATCTATCTCTATCATCTATCTATCTAGCCATCAGTAGGAATGTAAAACCTCTTTTAAGTGAATACAAAATGTTGCAAAATTTTCAATTTTCTGAGTTCTTTTTTTTGGAGGGGTTTTCATTACAAGAAATATGAAATCCACATTATTAGTGTGAAACTCAGATTTATATATGTCTGATTATAAGTCTATTTTAGATACATGAAATGCCATGCTTTTTCACTTTAGCTTTGTGCTTGACACTGTCATGTGTATACAGTATTTCAGAAGTGGTAGCCTCACCTCTATCTTCTTGTAACTGCATATTTTCACACTGAATGGTGTGTCTACAGCATCAAGAGCTGTTATGCCTAGCTGGTTATACAAGCATTCTGACTGTGTTGTGAGGGGAATGGGAAGGTATTTTAGGAACTAGGTTAGTCACACTGCTATCTTATTTTTCCCCTTTATTCATTTGAAAGAATGGGTCAAAAATTGTCGCTGAAAATCAGTCTAAGCACAGTGTCATGATTGATGGGATACTACTTTGAAACATGATTATTGTTAGTGAAATTGATTAAGTCACTTGGAGAGCTGTGTACCCTTGTGGGCTGTGGTGCAGATGCACTGCATTCATACATGATCATTGTAACAAACAGGCAATGTCTTGTTTGGCTAGCTATAGAAGACAATTTTTCATGGCTGCTTTCCCTGTGGTTCCATGTGCAGGAGTAAATGAGAACTATGGGGTAAATATGTTGCCCCCTGGAAGGATTTCTAACTCTCCCTTGAACATTCAAGGCTTATTTGAGGTTCTAAAATATTTTCACATGCCACAAAATGAACAAAACAATATGCACAACAAAATACAACCAGTTCAGAGGAACTGATCAGTGAACTGCTGATGTCTCTAAAAGATGACATTCAGATGTTCAGAAATTGCTTAAACTACTTAAGCCCCAAACAATCAATTTGAATCTAGATTATACTGGAATTGAGTATATGTCTCCCATCCCCGGTTTCTGGCTAACATATGTACTTTGAGAACCAGTGTGAATACAGTGGTTTTCTAGATTTTCACAGGGTCTTTGCTGATTACGATGACATTCATACTTACGGCTCCAGTTACAACTGTGATAGTCAGGGTTTGGCTGCTTTTCAACACCTTCACAGCCTGAAAAAATGGTGGGGTGGGGGAGAGGAAAGGATAATATATTTACATGCGTGTCTTTGTCCAGCTGCAAAGGTGTACACAGCACAACTACAGTGGCACCCTCTCCACCTGGTAATGATGCTGACTGAATCTCATTCTAAGAGCAGGACAGTTAAAACAATGCAGATGACTTTGTAGTGACAGCAGTGTCTGGATTCAAACATTTTAAACTATACTCCAATATTTGTTGGCTGAATCCTAAAAATCTGAGAGTTGTGAAACAGATTGATTTAAAAGTTAGTGTAAGGTGTCCATTTTCAGTTTATGAGAATAGGACAACTTGGCCCTTTTCATTACCTCTTTGTGATCCACATTAGAAAAGTCCATTCCATTTACTTCAACGATCTGATCACCAACCTGAAAGCAAGGAAACAAACAAAATACTTGAACCTTCAGCAGAGTTCTCACACAGACTTCAGTTCTCAAACCAGTTGTTTCAGAAAAGTGAATAAGATGAGGCCACTTCAAAACAACTAATTTGAAGATTAAGGTAAACATTGGGATATTTTTAAGCTTTCAATCTTATTGAATTTATTCACTTTGCATTGGTGTCTGGAAGACACCACTGATTTTGTTTCCTTTAACATGGTCATTTCAACATAAGACCTGTCATGGGCAATAACCAGTGCTGTCCCCTCTGTTGATGGGAGGCATCCATTCATAGTACAGGGAGGATGGCAATTCTTGGTTGTTCTCGTTTTGTTGCAGATGTCTGTATGTCCCAAATTCTGCCCTGGAGGACTGAAACACACTCTGGAGTAGATTGAAGATGTGAGGACAATAGAGAACTCTCAAAATTTCTTCCCTCCCCTTTCCTCTAATAGATGCCTTCTGTCGGCAGAGGGGACAGCATGGGGCTATCATAGAACCAGATGGTTTCATCAACATTACACTTACCTCTAACCCTACTTCTGCAGACAGAGAATGTGGTTTAACATTACTTATGAAAATGCCTGGTTTTTGTGTGGGACCACTGGAAATGCTGGAATAAACAATGAAAACAAAACGACATTACGCAATGGAATAATGCAAGTAAACAATCATGGTCAAATAACCAAGCACTGTAAATAACTTGGTTACTTTCAGATTGATGAGAATACATTGGATCAGAGGTACAGCAAATGTACCTTATTTAAGCTCTATTGGTGCCATAGGATCTGTAACAACCCACTAACACTAATATTCTATCACAGTCAACACTGTTGCACAATTAGACATGGCACAACTTTTCTGAGCATGCCAAAGAAGTACTGTATAAAAGAAATCGAGTCATATCTTAGTCCATATGAGAAGAGGATAGAATCAATTGATTTTGCAACCTCATTAATTATTGGTAATGAACAATTCTTTGCACAGCAATTCAGTAAAGAGACGCCGATCGTCAGTACACATTACCCAAAGACGAAAAGAGTTGCAGCTTTGACCAATAATGGACAAGTGATGTGTGCAGCAGCTTATATCTGGTTCTGAACACTATCATTTGCATAAATATATTTAACTTAAGATCCAGTCACAGTTAAACCCTTCTTAATTTTGGCTAGATCACATCCATTATATTTCCCAGGTGAAATGAGTGATGAGAAATAAATGGCAGCTCACCTGCATCCCATGCCCTTTGTACCAATCAAGCTAATGAAAACTTTCTTTTCTTTGTGGTTTTTCCCTCCAGATGATGCAAGACCTGCAACACTGCTTTTACCTTCCTAAAACGCAAAAATTAGGGCAACAGAGTTTCTGACATTGAAGTCCACTAGCTAAAAAGGCATGCTGATTTTTTGCCCACCATCAAAGTCTAGATAAAGTTTTGCAAAGCATCGGGGGATACGGAAGGAAATACATAAGTTATTGTTGATAGGTTTACACATACTCAGCATTATCATATAATGAACTCAATTGTCCACGTGCCTATATCCAAAAGTGTTTTGGAAATATATAATTCATACAGTCATCCCATTCCAAATGTACTCAGTGTAAACCAAACAATTTTGTACAGTGCCCAAAACACTATATTATAAAAATAGGTCCAATGCAAAATTTTATTATGAGCACAGTGTTTAAAATTTGCAGCAAAAGTTATTTTCTTAATGCTTACCCCAGGATCTGATACAAATTGGTCTACAAACTGCCACTTGAGAGGCTCATCAGTAGAACTAGAAAATATATAAGTGGTTAGATATGAACAAAGAAAAGATGCTGAAATAAGTAATGCACTGTGGATGCTTTCATACCACACCTCCTGATGTTGGGTTGCAACCTGAATTCCCCTTGCTGTGGACCAGTCGGGATGTTTAAACAGTTTTCTGTCAGCTGGCTGTTGGTGATTTTAAAAGGCTTTGGAGAACTAATACTTGTTTGGCTGCAAGCCATATGATCCCCAATATACAGAATCAAATGCTAGCTGTTAATTTACAGGTCCAGTAAGATTGTGTTGGTTGAACTTTGGTCACAAATAATTTTAATAAAAGCACTTTAGGAGCATAATGGCTTTTTAAAAGGAAAAACCTCAGGTAAAGTGAATGGCTCCAATTCAACATAGACTTGTATGTGCTAAATCCCATTGAAATAAAACTGTGTAGTACCTCTGTGCAGGACACAGCGTGCTACTTCTGGGGTAGTTTGCTCACCTTTGGTCCCCACCCTGCACTCAGCTCTCACCTGTGGCTCCTAGAAGCTGTCATCATGCAACAGCGGCCACACCCCAGGAAACAGCTTTGACTGACAGCTAAACCAGGTGAAGGTAGCCAAAGGGTCTCAAACCCACAGTGAGTTAGGGACTTCCACTGCATGCAAAGACAGGCTTTGGCAGATTGAACAGATGAGACCAATAGTGGGTCCAACAGTCAAGAAGGTAGTTTTTGTATGTGTTGTAGAGGGAGAAGAAAAGGCTAAGCAGTAAGCCCTATACAAGTGCAGAGTGGAGTCCCCAATATGGTTGGATGGCAACTTGTACACCTCCTTCCGACAATTCCTGCAGCCAAGCTAGTGCCAAATGTATTGCTCTGCTTTCCTTTGGACCACATCAGTGGGGCCCAGAGGCCCAGAGGCCTTGTTACCTTGGCAGCCCAAGACCTCCATATACACTGCCCAGGCTTGTGCCCTAGGGAGGTCACTTGAGTGCTGCTAATGCAGCTGTTTGACTCCCCCACTGGAGGTGTACTACATTGTATCCCGAGAAAGATGGAAGGCAACAACATAAAACTGTGTAGTTTTCAGTTTTCAAAATGTGATGCTACTAAGCAGAGGAAATTGACAGAAGCAGTGTACAGTGGTACCTCTAGTTACGAACTTAATTCATTCTGGAGATCCATTCTTAACCTGAAACTGTTCTTAACCAGAGGCGCACTTTTGCTAATGGGGCATCTTGCTGTCGCTGCGCCACCGGCACACGATTTCCGTTCTCATCCTGGGGCAAAGTTCTCATCTCCAGGTAACTCTTCCAGGTTAGTGGAGTTTGTAACCTGAAGCTTTTGTAACCTGAGGCATTTGTAACTCAAGGTACCACTGTAAATTATTAGATACATTCCATATTGTATGTAAAATATGCATTTAGCCAAAAGACAATTACCTTTTCACAGGTATCATGCCAACGTCTGCAATGAAATAAAGTTTACTGTCAGTTGCCACAATAGCACTAAAGTATGGGAATTTTGGCAAAATATCAAAACAATGTTCTACTCACGTCTCACTTTTATAGACACAATTTTCTTTGTGCGAATAAGATTAATCACTTCTTCATGAGTACATGAAGAAATGGAGTATCCATTTATTCGAACAATCTCATCTCCAACCTTAGTTTAAAAAAGAAAGAGAGAGAGAGAGATAGAAGCTGAGATAACTCAGTTGGGGTTGTGGGTTCGAGCCCCATGTTGGACAAAGGATTGCTATACTGCAGAGAGCTGGACTAGATGACCTTTGTGATCATTCTCAACTCTACAGTTCTAAGATTCTGCGAAAATAGTATTTTATATAGTGTGTTTCAGTAGGAACAAACAATTTCAAATGGACAATGCATTTGAAAGAAGGCTTTTTTGTGTAGAAATGAGACATATCCTGCTGTGAAATTAATGGAACACATCTTTGGGAATGGGCAAATGACAACTTTTAAGTTTTATGCAGTTGCTTGATCACATCTGAGCAGCCTATATATGCTCCCTTGCTGAGAAGTACATTATTGTTTTGTCCAGCAATCCTTTATTTCTTTCAGCTATTTTATGTGTATCAGCTCAGATCCGAACTCTGAGTGAATGGAATAGGATGCTCACTAATTCCCCTTTCCACCTGTGACCTCCAAAAATCTTCTCTACAGGGTTGGAGGACCATCTGAAGCACCATGAGAGGTGACCCTGAGGGGAAAGGAGGAATTGGTGAAAATAGTCTCCCTTCCACTATCTGCCAGCAGGATCAGAGTGAATTTCATTAAGAGAAAAAGTTCTATGAATAGAAGAGCAACTTAGGATGCAAGCCATTGAAGGTACAGTTTTGGGATCACACATCAAAGCTGTTTCTGGGATGGACTGTATCCTTTGTATACTTTGATGGAGTATATTATTTGGTAATTGACTTGCATTTCCTGCTGTTAAGTCCTAGGGAACAGTTCAGTATAATCAGAATCTATGCAATTTCATTGCATTGCATTCTGCCATATATAACCTGGTGATGGACCTAAATTAATGGTTACTTACTCTAGACATCCAGCTAAAGTCTAGAGTACATTACTTCATTTAATTCAATGTTCAGGACAAAAGATATATATTGCATACCAACAACGTAGCCACTAACATGAGTAAGTGCTTTTAGACCGTCTCCACATGGAGGCAGTAAAATTTCGCAGTCTCTTAACAGCAACAACTAAAGACTGAGCATAGCAAATGATGCAAAGACTAAATTACATAGTAAAATTCTAGTGAAGACCACAATGTTGCATGACACCTTCAAATACATAAACTATGTAAGTTCATTAGATGTATGTAGTGTTCACCTAAATAAGTAGGTAAATATATATCCTGAGTACGTAGAGAATATTTTTATTTTTGGTGCAAAGTGAAGCCGAAATGTCAATAGCAATGAAGTAAGTGTGCCATAATGCTGTGCTTAGTGCTGATGAATACAGAGACTCCAATCCAGTGAGTTCAAGATCCACTCTTGATAAGTCTCTGCTGGTGATGAATAGGCATAGCAAGACCAAAATAAATAAACAGGCACAGAGAGAATTATTTTCTGTAGTGAGCTAGCTGTTTCCAGGATTTATTGAGACCAAAGTATTAAGTCAGTATTGAAGACTTCATGCTGTTTTTGCTGTAACAAATCCACACAGCAGCCCCTCTAGACCCAACAGTGGATGGCGTGGTGGACCTGTGCCTCTCACCTGACCTCCCTAAATCTGAGTCTCTGCTGCGTATTGGGATGGGGAAGGAGAGGGGCAAGGTGGCAGCAAGGAGCAAATGCTGCAGCAGAGGTAATCCGGTGCTCTTTCTGGCTTGTTTGCAGCATGCTGCCTTTGATTCTGCCTTGCCCCTCTCCCTCCCTATATGCAGTAGCAAGTCAGCCGGAAGTAGCTCAGGTGAGTAGGGCAGCCCTGCCTCACTGTCCGCTACTGCCTAAATTATGCAAAGGGTTTGTTTTAGTTTTGTTGCATAAGCGCTAACCACTGACTACATGCCATTTTATTCAATCAAATCCTAAATTCAATTAATTCCCTTTGTAGTCTACTAAAAGCTCATTTTAATGATATTGCTTCCATCTGATGGGCTAGGAAAGCTAGTATGGGCACACTAAGATGAACTGCAAGAACAATGCATTCTTTCAGTGGGCTGCTGCTGAGCTTTGGTTTACGGCACTTGCTTATCAGTTATCATTGCATGGTACTTGTTTTACTCACATAATGAGTCAAGTTTAATTTAATTCAATCCTGAAATAACTGATTTCAGGCCATATTTTCCAGCCAAGGAAATCACATGCTAAACAGATGTTAGTTGATACACTTAATCACTGCGGCAAACACAGAGAACCTGATCTGTGGTGTGTATAAGTCTTTTTAAAATTTCATTTGCCACGGCTTATTTAATCAGGTACCACCACCTTGCCCCAACAATCTGGCATGAAAGCTCTGCCCCAGGATTGCTCTGGGGCCCAAAAACCCTTCCTCAAACCTTGCTATTTACAGCAGTGTTAACTTCTGTTTGAAATTATGTGCCGCTCATCTATTGGAATGGTGTAGCAAAGCAGATGCGGTTGCTTTTTCCCTTTACTGTATTCACATTTGCTAGGACTGAGCTGAATTTTCACAAGTTGGATCCAGATCCCATCAATGGAGTTCCCTTCTGCCACTGCATAAGAGATCTAATTTGGCCTATTGCAGGCCTTGCCTGAAGCTGCTTTTGCAACTTTGATGTCTGCCTCTTTGTGCTTGAATATCTATTTAAAATGTCATCTGTATTGCAAAGGACTAACTCATTTTTTAAAAACCCTTTCAATTTAACATGTTGCATAAAGAGGGAGCTACCAAGGCTCATCACAACACTTAGTCTACTTTAACTTTTCCTTTTCCCCACTGCTGAATCAGTGGGGTTGAGGGAAGGGCAGGCTAGAAAAAATTGCTTTGGAGGCCTGTATCAGCCCCCCCACAATGTGGGGCAGGATAGCTACCCTGGATGTAGATGAAATATGTACAAAGTTGCAACAAGACAAAAGTGAGAAAGAGCAAACATCACAGGGGCATTGCAACATAGTTGAGCGTCAATGTCTGTTTGTTTTGTTTCCAGATAAGGATCCTGTGCCATTAATAGCTACATAACTGATACAAATTTAGCAGATCTTTCCCCTTGTTGTTGCTTATTGTTGTGTTCATACCATGCACTTGCTAAATGCACAAAAGCCCTTCCTAGAAGATTAGCCAACAATTATACAGGGAGGAAAAGGTTTTAGTTAAGATTCAAAGTACTACTTGCACGGCATGCAGAGAGTGGAATAAAATAATGGTCTTCACTGATATTAGGAATGATGTGCTTGCTCCACCTACTGGGAAATTTTTTAAACTGTAAAATCCCTTATTGATAGAGAGGAGGGTGTGTTCTCTCTTTGGTCCTTTCACCCCCAGCATAAATGAAAATTTTCTGCATGAAGAGGTTAGCTTCAGGAGGCAAATATGTCCATAATGCTTCTCTTGCTTCTCTTTCCTGCTTATTGTTCACTGTCTGCGTACAAATGTCATGTAGTGTATCAGATTTGAATACACAATTGAATACACCATTATGTAACAAAGGTAAATCAGAGAGATTCCTGTTCTCACTTTCTCCCAAAGACTGCTTCTTGCCATCCAGCAAGTAGCCAGACTTCTTTCTTTCCTTTTCCAAATGCAAACTGTATCCATGCAGAATGCTTTCTTTTGCTCCACCCTCAGCAGTCTCCATGGTCTCCTGCGGCCCTCTCTTGCTCCCTCTACTGACTTGAAGTGGGAGATTGATCTTCTTGTGGCTGGGCTTTGGGGCTGGTTCTGCACATATATTTATTTTTATTCCTTTCTTTAACAAGACTTATCTACTATTTAATAGGAAAAATAGTTGAAGCAGTTTACAGAAAAGAATATAAAATATTCATTGGAAAATACTGGTAAAACCAAACTCTACAACAAGTACTAAAATTGACCAAATCCAGATAAAATCAACAGCTTGAAATTATCTAGACTTAACAAAACCTAAACAAAAAGCAAAAAGCATTTAGCAGGTATCGAAGACAGTATTGCCAAGGCTTTGTATCTGCAAGGAGTTCCATAAATTAGGCTGCCACAGTAAGCGGTTGACTCCTTGTGAGTGTGGACCAACACTATTTGGCACTTATACAACTACCAGTATAAATATCAGTCAGTGTGTAAGAACAAATCCTATCTTCTTATATTGTCTAAAACATACATGAGTTAATGGCTTTTGGTCACACTACAGGAAGACAAAATTGGACAAATTTCCACCCCACCAAAAGAAGTTGGATGAATTGCATTCACGCTCTCTCTCTCTCTCTCTCTCTCTCTCTCTCTCTGTGTGTGTGTTTGTGTAATGCTCCAATAATAGCCATTAAAGACATTATTGGCAAGCTACACTCTTCATGAAATAAATGTTTGCTAGCTTTTCTATAATGTAGACTTGGCAAAAACCTTTCTATTTCCTGTTGTCAATGTATTAAGCACCAGTATGTTATTACAGAAGAATTGACTAAGGGACTGAAAGCAAGGGGGCGGGGAACTAAAATAGAAAATTGTTTCATGCATTCCTTTGTTTTTACAATCTGAAAAGGGGGCCTTTTTTGTACTAACAAGTATACGGAGCAGAATCATGATGGTTTCAGATTTACTTTTTTAGTGTTTCCTTTACTTCTATTATTCATAATAATCTCCAGGCCTTTTTAGTTAACATAATCCCCAAAGATATGAGTACAGTATCTGTGAGAGCAACAAAATAGACAGATGAAATGCATGAAAAGGCTAAACTGTATCCATTTAGGAAAAAGAAGAAGGAGAAATCAGAAGAAAATAGGTCAATGCCACAAACGTTTCAGTTACGTATCTTGATTATACAGACACACATACACACTTTAAGTGGTGGAAAAACTACCTCATTTTCTCATAGTCAAGAGGATGGATCAAAATGGTATAGGGAAAAAAGGAGCCAGAAACATAATATTATGATAGAAGTTCATTATGCCTTTTCCCAGACTACATTTTTTTTCTAGCTTGGAAAATGTGTGGAGATTTAGTGAAATAATGCAGATGGGTGAAATTTCAGAAGCATTTGGCTTTATCATGAGACAGCAATTTAGAACAATGAGCAGCCTGTCAACTCCCCTTGTTCACTTGGTCTTAAAAAGTTTTAGAAAGTGTCTTGTACAGACTATTATGAAGGCACCTTAAGCTGATTCTTAACATCACATATCAACAAACCAAGGAAGGCAGAGCTACATTTTCTGCAAACGAGATTACTGGTTTGGTATAAATAGATATACTTTAATGAAGTCAAAATATGAAAGTGTGGGATTTATTTGTTCATTTGTTTATTTGTCTAGGAATGGATTCACATTTTCCCCTCTCATGAGGTTCCCTTCTTATTCATCTGTTGGAAGATTTCTGAGTATGGGCTGGCTCATGATCTAAGCTTTTTTCAAACCATTCATGAAACAGGAATGCATGTGAATATCCATTATGAAGCAACAAACTTAGTTCACTGGTTTCAAAATGTGTCATGTCAGTTACAGAGGGCACACGGGTGTATAAATGCTAGTTTTCACCTTTAAAATATGTGCAAGACTAACCCTTTTCTATATTAAAGTCACATTTTTATTGTGTGTGTAGGTTTGTAATGAGTCCTATGCATGTTTTCTTGTTCGTCAGTGTATTAGTGCTCATAACATAGGTTCCTCCTACAGGCTACAATCTCACATTCTGGCAAAAAGAGCTTATAGTGATAAACAGTATTCTTACATTTGATTACTAGTGGACGGTATGGTGGGGTGCTCATGTCATTGCTGCTTACTGGGAGGTAGAGGCAGCAATGAGGCTGGCACAGTACAAACACACCAGTAGCGCCAAGGTGCTCATGGTAGTGTGTTGCACTACACCAGTCTTGCTGCCACCTCTCCCCTCCCCTTCTCAGGAAGCAGCAGCAACTCCACCAACTTGAATAATAGAATATATACATAAGATATTTTCTAGCTATAAGAGACAGAATGTCCTTCTCACCTGAAGTCCAACATTGTCTGCTTGTCCACCTTTCATTAGCTGAGAAATAAAAAGGCCACAGGCAAATTCAACACCTCCTCTCACACTTATCCCAAGTCCTTCAGGATGCAAACGATCTAACCTCACCTCCTTCAGTTTTCTGCAAAAGTTGGAATAGGATAAACAGAATTTACAGTTGCTACTTAAACAGTCCCATATACCCATCTGCCATTCACTGGTGTTGATTTTCAAGGCTTCTGAAGAAGGTGGAGTGTGTTGTCCTATACTTTACTTTGTCAAATTACTTGTATTTGCATTGCATGCAACTAAGTCTTAGGGAGGGGAAGGCCACTTATATAGAGCAGTAGGAAGCAACTTCCAACTTTCATTAGCTCTCCTCCCTTACCCTGGCTGGGTACTCCAGACTCTTATAAGGATGCCACTCTCTTTTTTTTTTGACTCTTACTCTTATAACATGTCTCAACAGATAGAAACTGGTATTGCTTTTAAAAATGATTTGCATTTCCATGTTAGAAAAGGCATCTGTTCAACTTCTGTCTGCTGTGCAGCTGTTAAAGACACAAGAGCCCCACTTAAAATACAAAAAATAACAATTCTAGTCTTGGTCTCCACAAACCAAAGACTGACAGTTCTTTAATCAGCAGGGCTCCTGGGCTCAAAGGGTAAGGACTTAGGGAGCACCTCTCCCTCCTGTTTATTATCAGGATGAGGGAGGAAGAAAAGGGGAAGAACTTCAGGAGGAGACCTGCTATGATTGATTAACTAATATTAACTTTCTGCTGCAGAAACAGAGGCATCCTGAAAAGAATTTTTTTGGGAGGGGAGCCACCTAAGGTTAGGCGAGGGCTGGGGCAAATAACTGATCAATATGCCTATGTATACTTGCTGAGTTCTTGAGTAAGAATTCATCAATTAGTAAAAAAGAAAAAAAGTGTGCTCATATACAGAGAGGTACATTGATCAAACCTACCTGGATCGTTTAGGTGTTAACTGATCATACTCCACTTGATGTTTTAATGGGATGAGAGGGCGTATGGCCTCAAATAAGGGCAGCCGGCTTGGTTCATTGATTACATACTTCAGATCTCCCACCAACACTGGAAGATTCATGGATCTACAAAATGAAGTTGAAGAGGGTTATAAGGAGAATGCAATATTAACTACTGACAATGTACTTAACATATTGTGCTCTCTGGCTTTCATAAGGCTACCTTAAAACCCCTGCCCCCAAGAGTCATTCTTCTTCTGATTCTAATGTTAAATCCACTGATTTGATACATAAGACACCTCCATTTAAATGGAGGTCATGGAGTTAAAGTAAAATATGCTGCAGGGCCTATATTTGAAAGCTACAATGAGAGTAGTTAAAAGATCAGTATAGGCTGTTAGTCCAAATTTATGTGGATTACACAACCCCAATGCTATATGATTCTGCATTTGTCCAACATGCACAATACAAAACTGCACACTGTAGTTGTCTGTGCAGAAGACAAATGTGCACCATCTATAAGAAAACGCTTGGAAATGAAATGGCCAGCATTCTGGGGAAAAATGCCATTCCTTGAACATTATGAAAAGGCTATATAACTTTAATCACAGTTTTATCTGAAGAGATGGGGGAAGGGCTCAGCGGTAATTATTTGCTTTGCATACAGAAGGTCCTATGTTCAACCCCTGACATCTTCAGAATGATCTGGGAGAGAACCCTGCATGAAATCCTAGAGAGCCACTGCCAGTCAGTGCAGGCTATACTGAGCTAGATGGGCCAATGGTCTTGCTTCCTACATTCCTATGCTTCCAATGGCTAGTGGTGCTGAAGATGGTGCTTACTATCTGTGGCCTGAACCTCTGCATGATTACCTAGTGTTCTGGAGAAGCCTGTGCATGTACAAGTTGTATACAGTGGTACCTCGGGTTACAGACGCTTCAGTTTACAGACTCCGCTAACCCAGAAATAGTACCTCGGGTTAAGAACTTTGCTTCAGGATGAGAACAGAAATCGTGTGGTGGCGGCGCAGTGGCAGCAGGAGGCCCCATTAGCTAAAGTGGTGTCTCAGGTTATGAACAGTTTCAGCTTAAGAACGGACCTCCAGAACGAATTAAGTTCTTAACTTGAGGCACCACTGTACACACAGGCATGTGCAGTAGGCTTAGGAATATTTCAGACCTCTGGCTGTTGTCAAGGCACAGCATGGGGGTCCCTAATGTGATTCCTCTTCCCCTCTCCCCACAAAGCAAATGCATCCACAGAACGCCTGAAAGGCATCTGAACATATGGCATACACATTTTTTGTTATAACTGCCCCATTCCTATGGTACTGTGTACAAGTTCTTAAGTTCTATCACAAGCATGCTTATTCAAGAGTAAGCCCAATTGTATTTGACACGGCTAATCTTCAAGTGTTTAAGATTACATGCATACTGACATTTTAATGGGATTCCAGAATAATAACTTTATGAAAATAACAGAATTAATCTGTAGCCAGTCTGTTGACTTCAGCCAAGTTACTCTAGCCTAAAGAACGGCAGAACTCCATACCATCTGTTTGTGTTCTTTACATCAGTCATCACAAGATACTGGACACCCTAGCATGTCACTTGATGTACAAGTAACACATTATTAATGGCAATTAAATACACACCAGGGTAGGAAATACATCACCAAATATTAAAGGAAATGCCAAACTGAATGTGTTGTGATCTTTAAAAATATAAACAAATGTCTTTTTATTTTTCTAAATTTGACAAATATTGTGTTCTCAGTGTTGGCCTTGGATTATATGGTTTTTATATTATGCCCCCCCAAATGTTAAATGCATATTTAAACCACCATTTTTTTATAGATATCCATGGCAAGCAGTTGTATGTTTAAATAAAAGCATTTGTCTGCTTTATGGCATAAGGTTTTCTGGATTAGAGTCCAGAACAACAGATATATGAAATGGTCACACACACACGTCTCTCTCATAAGAACAGAAACACATAGTGGAAAACTGGCAATAGTACTGTGTCATAAAAGTTTCTACACTTAATACATATTAATGCAGAAACCATTTAGCATGGATGTGATCCATTCCTGACACAAATAATAAAACTATATATCTTTACAGAATAACATAAACAAAAGCCCCAATGAGCTTATACTGTAAATTTTTACAGAAGTGGAAAGACGACAGAGGCAAGGGTAACAGGGGAATAATATACACAAACACACTTACAGGTGCTCAGTGTTAGTTTCTGGAGGGGCACATGTGGAAATGAAATATTCATCTAGCAAAATGGATTTAGGGTATTTCTTTGAAATCTAAGGACCATAAAAAGTCATATACCTTTGTAACAATATTGTACAATTTATTTAAGTGTAAGCAACATTTCCCAGCTTTGGGGGTGATGGGGCGGGAAATATAAATGCTCGAGGTATCTGTTAGGTTTACAACTCCAGTGAAGTTTTAAATAATTAACTACGCTGAATTCTTCCTGATGTCACGAGCTGCAGGCAATGCTTTATGAATGGTGAAGCAATTAGACAGCCCGAACTGAAACCAAACCGGGTTTGTAGCCAAGGCTACACAAAACTCTGCTTTAACACAAAGAGCACATGGAAACTTGAAAAGTCTACATTTCATTCCATTATGATGCTATTAATTAAGTTATGCCCAGAAACGATAATGGCCAGAATCATTCACCTATGAAGAATGGAAAAATACTCTCATCTCCTCCAACAACAACAATATGGACCAGGTGAAAGTACAGTGTACAGATGAGACGCTGGGTGAAAATAGTATACAGTGGAAATGGAATTATATCAGAAACTATATTTGTATCTTGTTTGTACAGTATTGTTTTACAGTATTGTATTTAGAAAAACACAAGCGTATAGGACCAAAATGTTAGAAATTGCTGGTGATCTCTGTGTTAAAATAACAAAGGATGCAATCCTATACAAGTTTACCTGGGAGCAAATAGGGTTGCACTGTAGTTGTTCAAATGTGACTAGAATACCAAAGGCTAAAATGCCAGAATCAAGCAAAGTTAAGAACTGGATCATATTATTAGCATTTTCAAATGTGCAGATGGCCTTTAGTTCCTAATGACAATTGTTTCAGAAATACATTTTATCAAACGTTCCTTTATTTCAACAGTTTGGAATAAGACTTTGGGAATAATTCAGGAACATTATAAAAAGTCTTACTTATTCCTTAGTTGTGTGCAGAAGCTAAAAGGAAGTCTTAAATAGTTCCTCTGCCTATTTTTTTTATAGGTTAAAGATGAGCAAACATTTCTACTGATATAACTTTCTTCCTACCAAATGCCAAACTGCCAGAAGTGTGAAATCAATATGAAGGAATAACTTACTCATGGTACATCCGCAACACATCATAGAGATAATCTTTCTCTGCTTCACTATCAATCAGCAGGTCAACCTGTAAAAATGATAATTTTATTGTAATACTCTGACCACTGTGACAGCTGAATACACCCCAACTCATTAACCAAAATATAATAATTAAATATATTTCTTTCTGCTTACAGGAGGCTTCTTGCAAAGGCAGCAATATTTTTTAAGAATGTGAAATAAAAACTACACCGGTGGAATTTATTATCGTGCCAAAATCTAGTCATTTCATACCACAAAGTAGCATATTGATTCTCTTACCTGATAATGACTAAATTGCTGAATAAATATCTTCAGAAACCTTTTAGGCCATTCACTAATGTAGCACATGACTGAGCAACCAGAAACAATTCTACCAAAACCATCTAGATACCGAGTTCAATGGTTTTAAACTAGAAATGTCAGCATCCTTCTCATGACGCTGTGCAGCAAACTAGATTGCTCCTTGCAGCTCTGATATCTTGACAGAGGAGAGCTCGCTGCTAGAGTTATTCTTTCTTCACTGTCTGTCACAACATGTTCACTTAAACTGGTGTCAGGTTTCAAGACTTTAATTTTGCTAACTGTTCAAAAATAAATAAAAGCACAGCGCCCACGTATACCATGGGAGAAGAAGTTACTTTTGGTAATCAGAAAGGACCACCACTGCCTGTGGCTTTCACATCGGTGAAAGTCAATCACGTCTGTGCTCATTTTCCTAAGAGGTATGGAGTTGCTACAAAGGCAGTTCTCAGAAGAACATAGGAACATATGGTCTGACTCAGTATATCAGTCCATTTTTGCGAGTGTCATCTATTGTGATGGTGCAGAGGATCTCCCAGGTCTCAAGTAGGAAATGGAAAGGGCAACACCCCAAGGGGACTAGAAGCCAACAAACAAAACAAAACAAAACAAGAGACAAAGCCTGCTTGAAATGGAGAAACATATTAGAAGTTGCAATACATCCAATGCTCTTCAGAAGTAAAGACCAATAATTCCATTTATTGGGTTAATTTATTCAAAGCATATTGTCTCAAATTAGATACCTTGAGCATACTTTCAACTCCAAAGGCACATGCCTCCCTTGTCTCCTGAGACAGACGGATGCCAACTGTATTTTCTAGTATGTTCTTTAACTTTGAGGATTTGTTTCCAAAGTGTCAGGCTCTCCCAACCCTGCTCTTTATAACTCTTCTAATTGGAGATGTTGGGGAATGAAGCTGGAAACTATGGCATACAGTCCATATCCTGTACTATTGGTTCATTCCTTAGAGCTAAAGAGAATGAAGATTGCTTAGCCTACATAAGCAACATGCAAAGTAACATTTGAGAAAAATAATGGGGCATGATTCAGCCATGTAATGCAATCCCCAGCATATTTACTGAAGGAATTTCAATCCAGGTTTAGTTCTGGGTTTGGCATAGAGGAAGCCTTGGTTGCCGTAATAGATGACATTTGCCAGGAGAGAGACAAGTGGAATGTGATACTGTTGATTCTCCTTGATCTCTCTGTGACTTTTGGTGATACTGACCATGGGATCCTGCTGGAGCAACTCTGTCAGATGGGAAGTGGCAGCACAGTGACATGGTGGCTCCTCTTTTACCTTCAGAGTCAATTTCAGAAAGCTGCATTGGGAGATTTCTGGTTGGCTCCATGGCACTTGTGCTCTAGAGTCCCACAAAGTTGTATATTGTCCCTCATCTTTTTTAACATCTATACAAAGCTGTAGAGTGAGGTCATCAGAGGATTTTGAGTGAAGTGTCATCAGTATGTTAATGCCAGTTCTAGTTTTCTCTGTCATCTGAGGCTATGTGTGTGCTGGATTGATGCCTGGATACAGTAAAGAGCTGGATGAAGACCAATACACTGAAGCTGAATCCTGACAAGATGGAGGCAGTGTACAGAGTTGTACACTGTACATCTGGGAATTAGGTGTGCTACCCAGGTGCGGTTGCACTTCAATTGAAGGAATAGGTGCGGCACTGAAGCACAGGTGCTGGGCTGAAACAGGTGTTCATGGAAATTATATCCCTTGCATCCTTTGAACTGTATTAAGTTGTAGTCATGGAGTCAATGGGTTTCAGCCTCTAGCTGGATCCTGACCCCAAGCACTGCTGTGCAGGGGCATTGAAACATGGGATAGGACTTACTGTTGACAGCTGTTTATAGTGACCACAGCTGTCTTTTAGACTGAAAACACAAAATATAATGGTGAAGCTCCATGGCTGGAACTCCCTGTGTAAATGTGTTTTTCTTAAAGTTGCTGCCTATGACAATGAGTTTTTGATAGGGCTATGGCACAAGGAGGAGGGTCCTGTGGGTGCAGCCACCCTCCTAACACACCTGCATTGATTGAATATAATCAAATGCTTGCAGCTGCCCTGTGCCCTAGATGCTCCTAATAAGGTCTAAGGAAGAACCATGTAAGCCCCATACAAAACTGCTGCAGCAATGCAAATGAACATCTGACAATACAAAAGGAAAATAATCTACAGTGCAGACACACCCTCCATGAACACTGTCAAACCATTTTCTTCGTCATTGCTTGTTTTTCCTGCCCCCTCCCCCCACCCAAATCTCTAATGAACAAGCAGTTAGGATTCATGTGATCACTGAACTATGTATTCTAAATAGAATGATGTACAAATGGGAAAGCCAAAACACCCATAAATATATGAGCAGGATATGTATAAGTTATTTACTGACTTTTAATATGCAACAGTAAATTGAGCATTACTTGTAGAAGGGACATAAATTGTGCAACAATGTTCAATATGGCATCACTTGGCCTTTCCAGCAGCAGCAGAGCACATAAAATAAGAACATAAATAATGATGACTAGATTTTGAAGTCTATGGCTTGGGTTGTAAGTTTCTCCTCTATTCATGTGGGTGTGGGCATTTCTACCCCCCCCCCAATCTTTAACATCCCGTACTATATCCCACATCATTCCTAAGTATCTCCCGGATGCAGAGGGAAGGAAGAAGTAAGAAATTATCCTTCCATAAAATGTGAACTCTGTTCTGTTCATAAAATGAAAGTTAGGATCCAAGCGTATGTGTCCGGACACAATAAAGGATGCTTACCCAGAATCAGGGCTGGGTTACAGTTGCAGTCCGGCAGAGCTCCTTGGGGTAGGGTGGAAAGAGCCCTGGCCATTGGTTTTGGCCAAGGTCGACTGCGGGGAATGATGGGAGTGCCCACCAACTATTCAATTCAAATTGGCCATGGAGGGGGGAGGGGGGAGGGGGGGAGCCTTGGCAGTGGACCAGACTGAGCAAGTCTTCACTCAGGTCCGCTGCACCAGCTTCCAAGGATTGGCAACCCATTTGGGCTTTTCTTCAGGCTATCCCTGACAGAAGAACCACTGGAAACAATTTCCTTCCTTGCTGGGTGCAGAAGGAGCCTCCACAGCAGTGGAGCTCCTCTGCCAGGGAAGAGTCCCATCTGCTAATTCCTTCCAGCGGCACAGAACATGAGTTAGGATCGCACTGTTGTTCAGTTGCATTAAATGGGCCATTAGTTATCTGGCTGAAATTAACATGATCCACTTTGTATGTCTCGGAGGCTGGGATGGCTTATAGTACAGAGGTATTGGAACTGTGGTGAGAGTCTCTGATTGGTCTCAGGATGATTTATGAATATTATCATCATAAAAGGCCACAAGTACAAGGTACAAGACCATAAATATTATGTTAGGTACACAGGAGAGCAATATGTCTGCTGCAACCCAGTCCAACCCTTATAGTTAACAGATATGAATAACAGTCATAGTTACAGAAGCAGAGATCCTTTATTAAAAGCTGCCAAAAATATTTTAACCTCACCTCACCATTCAATTTCACGATGGTGCTTCCCTATTTATAATAGTGGGAAGCAAATTAAGCCTAACATTTTGTTAGATAACTTACCAGTAGTTCTTAGCCATGAAAGACAAAAGAGGAGAGAGGTTTTCTTTCTGCTAATGTAAAAAGCAGTCTTGAATATGCTTATCTAGAAATAACGCTACTGAAGTAAATGGTAACTGGCAGTGAAATCTCATATGTGTCTACTCATAAGTAATTCCCATTGGTTTATTCCCAGGTAATTATTACAGGCTTGTTTCTAGAGAAATGTGTTTATGAGCTGGTTGCAAAAAAAGGCAAAGGCAGAGCCCAATAAGACACATAACTCGAAGTTAAGCTGTACAAATGCAATTTTAAAATGAAACTGGGTGGAACTTAAAAATGAGACTAAATCATCCTAGATGGCGAGTTTGGTACAGGCAGAAAAGGGGGGAAGATCAATGTTAGTGGGGATAGCTGGATGCTCTTCATGATTATTTGTTTACTAGAAATATGCACAGGTATAAAATATGGTTGGTACTGATTGTGGGTCCAAGAGTTGAGGAGGCAGCCTGTTGAGGATGGAGCTGCATTGCCTCTGAAGGCTCCTAGAGCCATTACTGTCACCTGAGGCTCAGGTAGCTTCAGCGGAGAAGAGAGTTGATTAATAACATCTGGCCCTTCCTGGACTGCTGCATTGTCTGTTATTGGTTTTATTTCATTGTAATGGCTTTTATGTTGATATGCTGTATTTTAATACAATGTTGTGTACTGCCCACAGGACCTCTTGGCTGAAGAGCAGGTTGCAAATATAAAAACAATAATTACAATTATTTGGTGTGTTCGTTCTATGGAAAATCCCTAAGAAGAGTGCATACAAACATAAATTGCATAGACGTTAAGGGCATTCTCAACAAAACTGGAGTTTCATTTTCTCCCCCCACCAATGGTTTGTATTCAGCTAACTTTTACTTACAATAGACTCATTAAAATTAATGACCATGACTAATTTTGATTCATTCATTTCAACGGGTCCAACAAAGTTAGTTAGACACAGCCCAATATATTTCCAGTATGATGCCTAAAAACGCTCTTACAGTGTGAATGAATTACAGCCTCCCACTTCACCGAAACTGCCAAAGACCATTTTCATATCATTTTGCCTGCCAAATCGCACATGAATCTTTTTTTGTTTCTTTGTTTTCTCAATGTGGTCAAATTCTGTTTCAAGAACAAGTGTTCACCTACTTTTAGGTCAAGAATTTTTTCATTGCTGTCTGGCAGCTACTTGCTTTCACTTTTTTTTTTAAAGGGTAAGAACAAAAGAGCTATTATGCAATACACCTAGCCTTGCCAAGTGTCTTGGTCATTGACAAAGAAAGACCAAAGAGAGAGGAGGAGGAGGAGACGGCAAAAACTGTTTTTGGAGGGTATTTCTTTCCTGAGAAATTGCTCTGTGAGACTTTCTAAAATGATGATGCACCCATATATGTATATATCTCTATATATGTAGTGATGTTGATTATTGTTGTAAAGACTGCCCAGAAAGTTAAGAAACGGCAAGGTCAGCTCCTTGAACTTTCCATTGCCTTCCGCTCGCCTGCTTTGAGAGGCGCAGGGAAAGGCAGGTCTGGGTCGGTAGAAGAAAGATGGATGGCGAGAGAAGCAGGTTTGCTGGGCGCGCACATTGCGAGCAGCCCATGGCAAGGGTGGGCTCTGCTCCTTCCTGCCCAGAGGAATCTTACCCTAATCCGCCACACATCTCGGGTCCACTGGGGAAAAAGAAACTTTCTTCTGCTGAAGGAAGCATGCCAGCCTCCCTTCCCCTCCCCCCTGCTCCCCCCTCCGCCAGCTCCGAGTTAATTGACACCGAGAGTCCATAGTCCCAGCGCAATGCCCACGCTCCCTTCGCTGGCAGCGCCAGCAGCTTCTCTCGCTTACGAGGCGGAAAGTGAGGTTAGCGAGGAAGCCCGAGGACGCCGCAGGGATCGTAGGGCAGGCGGTGGGCCGAGCGCCCCTCTCTTACCTTGTGCCTGAATTCCCTGGCCACCTTCCGCTCCATGGCAATGGGGAGAGCGACCTTCGCTTGGGGAACCTTCGTCGGTGCGCGCACCCAGCCGATGCCGTTTCCTCCTGGTCCTGGGCGCAGGTTAGGACGCAGGACTCCGGCCGAGCGCTAGAGGGCGCAGCGCAGTCCTGCGGGAAGGGCCGGCCTGCGCAAGCAGACGGGTTGTCGGAGGAAGAATGTTATTGGCAAGGAAGGCGCTTACCAGGTCGCCTCGCGCTGCCTCGACATTTTCTTGATCTCCTGCAGCCTCCCTAATTTCAGTGAAAGGGGGACAACTCAGATCAGCTTCCACTGCATATTATTTCTCGCAAATCTTATCTTTCTGCTATATACTACACTAGGGTTCGTCCAGGTGAAATTACGCACAATGAAAGACTTTTTACAGTCCCATTGATTTCGATGGAAGAGAGTTGCGCAACTGCTAATTAATTCTTCCAGTGAAATGAGACTTCAAGGCGGTAAGCCTATTTATCTGGCAGTAAGTTCCAATGATATCAATAGGACTTTCTTTTGGATAGGATTGCACTATTGCTTAACTTTCACACACAGTGTCTCATGACTTTGGGCACTTGGAAGTCTCCCTTATAAGCGTTCTGTGCTGCAACTTAGGGTAGGATCCCAAAGATCCACATCAGGAACTGCAGCTGGAAGGGGAAATTCTTACCCCAGAGCACACAAGTGGACTCTTTGGGTCCAAGATGGTCAAAATTTCACTTCGTTATAGACCCTCTGAATGCAGGCAGATGTAATACATTTTGTAGAGGATTATGGTTTGAACACAATCTTGCCATTCTCAACTTTGCAACTTTGTCAGTAGCAGAATGATCTTGCATAGAAACAGTTTTTCAAGTTATTTCACCTGAAAATGAATCAGCCACAGTTTTGAACACCCCCCTCACTCCCAAAGGTTCCCATCAAGCTACAGAACCTTCCTTTTCCTTCTCCTCTTCCAGCCCATCCAGGAAAAGTCTATGTAGCAGGTGCATTCCATAACTCCACCTTCTCCTACACTTTCCATTCTTCATTCTTTCCGTCTAGGTCATAGGCACAGTCTGTAGCATTCACTAGCTTCATTCCATGCACAGAAACTGTGACAATGGTACTGCTGTACTTTCAAACCAAGAAAGTGAATAACATGCTGCCATTAGAAATTATTCTAAATCCTTCCAGGTTGTGATGCCAATTCTGTTTCCTTATTCAGACTGAGGTGATTCCCTCGGAGCCTTGTCAAGTGAAATGAAACCACCTCATGGTGAAAGCTATGAGAAAAGCAAATACAAATAAGACAAAAACCTGCAAAGAACTCAAAATATTTAGTCCAATTATCCTTGATTTGTTTTTATTTTTAAGTACAATCTAAATTAAAATATCCTTGCAAGGTTTTTATACTTGTCATCTGTAGAAGGTGATATGAGCTAAAGCAAAAACAAAAAGTACTTTGTGATGTCTTGGAAATCCAGACATTTTTAAAAATCCTGCAGAGAGGTACCTAATAAACGCAAAAGTAATGTTTCTGGACAATTCAGCTAAACACCTGTGTGAGCAGAAGCCAGCATAGTCAGTCCCACTAGTGCAATGGGCTTTTCCCTCTCTCACCTGGTGCCCCTGTGCCCTCCAAATCATATTGGGGGAATTAGGAGAACCCCCAGAACAGTACATGGAGGGAGGAGAGGGGAAATAATACCATCTGGAAAGCAGGTTGTAGTATCACAACGTTGACTTTCCCTCTCTAAGTATAATGCCAAGGTTGGAAGGGGAGAAAATGAAGGAGAAGACCAGTTACTTATTGGAAGTGTTGGGAATGGGATGCAACTCGCCTTGTGTTGAAGGCTGGTAGGTTTGCAGGAAGAGGAAGTAGGCATAGGATGTAGGGCAGATCCCAGTGCTTGAACTAAGTTTTGCAAATTGCAGGAAGACTGTCTGAGGAACTGAGGTGGATAGTGGTCATGAGATATGAAGTTCTAAACCTAACAGACAAAATAGAAAGTGACAAATCACAGGTTTTGGGTGGCATCCACCACAGTGACTCAAAAGTGCAATTGCTGATTTTCTAACAAAAATATGTAACTTGTCCCTCAGATCAGCTTCCATACCCGAGGACTGGAAAATAGCAAGTGTAACAAAATTTGTTTTTTAAGGATTTAGGGGAAACCGTGGACATTTCAAGCCTGTTAGCTTAATATCTATTCTGAAAAAACTGGTAGACAGTATTGTTAAAAGATAAAATAAACCAGCATATAGAAGAGTAAGCCTTGCTACTGCAGATCCAGCATGGCTTTGGCAAGGGCAAGTCCTATGAACAAGCAAATAGATAAAAGTGATCTGGTTGCCATAGTGTACTTGAACTTTAAAAAATGCTTTTGACAAAGTACCTCACCCAAGACTCCTGAGTAAGCTTAACAGTAATGGAATAAGAAAAGAGGTCTGTTTGTGTACCAGGAATTGGTTAAGAAGGAGGAATCAGATAGAAGGAATAAATGGACAGTTCTCTGAATTTATACTTAGAAATGTGGTGCAATCAGTGTATACCCAAATAGATAACATACTTCCAGGCCATTCAGAAAGTTAACTTTGCTATATATAATCTCTGAGACACACTGATAACAAGAAAAGCCAGAAAATTGGGTACATTTGAAAACAGAGGCCATCAAAGCAAGTTTACATGGAAGTGAATGTTTATTTGTGGAAGTTCTGCTGTCACTTGAAGCTTATATTTGTGGGTGTTTTCTAGTCTAGGTTTCCCCCGTCTAAGTTAGGAGAAGCAAGCTTTATATTTTAGTTTTATTCATTACTTGCATGAGTGATTCCTGCAAAATATTAAGTTTGGAAATATTCCCTTTAAGGAAAAGTCATATATTGTATTTTGATGTGTGTGTGTGTGTGTGTGTGTGTGTATGTGTGTAAATTAGCAGCTTATTAATTGTACCAAGTAGTCCTATATGGGGTGCTATTAAAGTACAATATACAATGGTACCTCGGGTTAAGTACTTAATTCATTCCAGAGGTCTGTTCTTAACCTGAAGCACCACTTTAGCTGATGGGGCCTCCTGCTGCTGCTGCACCGCTGGAGCACGATTTCTGTTCTCATCCTGAAGCAAAGTTCTTAACCCGAGGTACTATTTCTGGGTTAGTGGAGTCTGTAACCTGAAGCATATGTAACCCGAGGTACCACTGTAATAGCAGAAGAATGGTACTGGTATTTAAATCTGAAGACAGACTTGGAGTAATTGTCATAGTCTGCCACGGTAATATATTTCCCTGTACTTCAGGAACACAAATAACCTTGCCCAGCAAGAGGCAATTTGTGCACAAAAGCAGATCTCAGTGTGCAGATTTGATTTATTTGTATAGATCTTGCCTATTCTCCCCCTCCCCTGATGTTTTCATTATTGTGCAAGGAAGTGAAATAATCTGTGTTCTTGTCTCAGACAAGCAGCATCTCCATATGAAATTTCTCAGCTAGAAGATCAGTTGAAGGAAAATGCAAGTCTCTACTCTCCAGACAGAAACCTGGTTGCAGGAAAATAGATTTTTCCTAGTTGTCAATCCATGACATATTGTTGCTGGGAAAGTGCAATCCACACAGTGCCTGCTAGCTGCTCTAAATGTATTGGCATTTGTCTTCCCTCTGCATTCACTCTGACAGGTTAGATGCTAACTCAATAGGCATGTAAATGTCAACTGTTGGTGAGAATTTGGTCACCCAGGTTTGAAAATCAGGAGTTCTGCTGTGTATCTGCTATGTTTCTGTTATGGTGCAAATGCAGCATAAGAAGCTAAATGTTTCAGGGTGCTGAAATAAACAGAGGGAGGAAATTAGAAGGCACCCTTTTTTCATTTTGTGCTTACAGAAGGACCGAGTTTTGGTGAAGACGTCATTGTGGTTTCATCATTCCTACTGAAATGAATCACTTGTTACAGCTGGAAATACAATACTTGGGGACTAATTACAAAGACGGGAATGAGATCTTTTTAATTACTTGCTGTTAACAGACTTCCTAAAGCAGTCAGAAAAGGGACTCTTTTCATCTGAGACAATTTCTCACCTGGCAATGGAAGCTTTTAAAGCTTCTGTTATGAGATAGCTGAAGGATGAAGGAAGGGAGACAGGGGTGAGAGAAAGTATGGCAGATGGCAGAGGGAGGAGGCAGGGAGGAAGGGAAGAAGATAATACTACAAAGGAATGAAAGAGGAGAAAGTGCACACACAGAATGGCAAAAAGCTAGAAATAAAAGGAGTACCTTCATTTAAATAATGTGAGGAAGCAAAAAACACAGAAATATTTAATGATTATACTTTGTGATAAAAATGAGCTGTATCAGGGGCTATCCAAACTGACATTTACAAAGTCTGTAGATTAAGGCTTGCATATTTCATTTTGAAAATATGGGAAGGAAATCTGTTATCGTGGCACACCTTAAACAGGACTATGCCATCTTGGCTCATGCTCAGGCTGGTGCTTGGAATTCTCCATTTGCCACAAACACTTTTTAGTTAAAATGCATCTAGCTATGAGAGATATGTTTCATGCACACTGTGCATGTCATTACAACCTAATTAAACCAACAAATTTACATGTATCCAGTTTGCCAATGTGTGTTGCATATGGAGAAATGGTCATTGGCCTTTGTGGCTATATATATTTTAGGTTATAACCATTTTAAGTTGCCTATTTTATGTATGGAATAGATTTGTATCACATTTACAGGCTCCCACGACTCCTTTGTTCCCATTCTGCAATACCACTGCCCTCTGCATTTACACGTAGCACATGTGAATTGCCCTGAGACCTCTGGGTATAGGGCGGTATATAAATTCAATAAAAAAATAAAATAAATAACACAAGAGAGGCTCTGAGGTCCACTGAGCAGCTTGATCATACTCAGACGTAAGATGCATCAACATAAATACACTTTTTAATGGTTTTTTTTAATACATAAAGGTAATTTATGTATGTACTACTGTGGCCTGTGTCTTGCTAGCCCAAAATGGAAAACAAGCAAGGTCCCAACTCAAGACGAATGGCAACTGATGGAATATGTGTAGCTTGTGGACCTAAAAATAGAATAAGAGAACAAGAAGAACATATGTTTTTGTTTTTGTAAATAATTTTTAGAAGAACGTATGTTAAAAGAAGACTGGAAAATGTTTATTGAATATATGGGGGGAACTGTGTACACTTGAAAACGTTGGCAGCAGTGTAAATAAGTTTTGAGGGATGTAATAATGGAATACTGACTGGTTTAGTTCATGTAAAATATGCAGGGATTTATGTTATGCAGAATGAATCATGGAAAGAGAAGGAAAGTTGTTGGTGTTTAAGGTTGTTTACATGAATATCCTAAATTGTAAAACTATATATATGTGAAGCAAGATCCATCAACAAAGCATCTTTATAGGCTGTCATCCAATGCATATTTCCTTTGAGTAGGTCTCAGAATAAAGAGTCTGCAGGATTAGCCAAAAAGGTGCGTGCCTGTATCCCCTCCCTAGATTCACACGCGCCCAACGGGGTGTTGTGTGGCCTCCTCTTTCTGAGCGCGCCACGGGCGAATCAACCCGAGCGAGGGCATTTCCGAGTCCCCAGCCGAGCTTCCCAGCGCGGGTCGTCGCCTCGCTCCCATTTCTTCCTGGAGGCCTGAGCTGCGCTCCCTATGGAAGGGGCAGGGGAACGGCGCCTCCTCCTGAGGGGCCGACATTATGCTAATCAGTGAGGGGAGGCGTCCCCCCAGCGCCGAGCGGCGGCGTTTGGAACGAGAACAAGGCGAAGCGAGCCGGCCGGTGCGGGTCCACCCCTTGCCGTCCACACTTGCCCAGCGGCGGGGCGCGGAGATGCTGGCCACCAGGCGCGGCGGGTAAGGGGAGCGCTCGCCTTCCCTCAGCCTCGCCTCCCGCGGCCACCTCAGAGAGCTCGTCGCTCGCTGCGTCCCGATGGAGCCGCGCTTCAGGCGCGCGAAAGGGATGCTGGTGTACGTCTGGGTGCCTCAGGGTGAGTGTCGGAAAGCGCGCGGTTACTGTGAGGCGGGAGGTGTCGTCGTCGTCGGTTCCTTTCAAACGTGTGGGTGGGGGAGGGGATTATTATCAGTATTATTCTTATTACTATTACCTAGGCGCCGGGAAGGGGCTCCAGGCGCCGCGTTGGTTTGTGGGCGCCAAGGGCACTCTGGGCAGCCTCGCGCCTTCCCAGCCTCCTCTCAGCTCGCCTCCTCTTTTGCAGCGCTGTTCGCGTGGAGCGTGGCTGCGCAGCTGTCTCCGAGGAGCGCGGCCCCCGGCCAGGCGAGGTAAGTAAGGGGCGTGAGGGGCGCGCGGCGTGGCCCACTTGCCCTTCTCCCTGCGCGCGGCCCGGAGCGAGCTTGGGAAAGCGGGCTCGCCGTTCCGTACCTTCCCAGCTCCAAAGCAGGCAGAAAAGCGGGGCGCTCGTCAGGGAAGCTTACCTTAACTGGCATCTCAACTTCAGACTCGGGACGGTTCCTGTCTCTTTAATCAGTGGCGTAGCGTGGGGGGTGCGGGGGCCGGCCGCACCGGGCACAACATCTGGGGGTTAGGGTTAGGGGGCGCAAATCCACGGGTTAGGGGGCGCAAATTACTTGCCTTACCCCGGGTGCTGACAACCCACGCTACGCCATTGTCTTTAATAGAACGAGAGGAAAATTCCACCAGTGCTTTGGTCACCTCAGGGTGATGGGAAAAGCTGCACCTGGGGGGGGGGGTCTGCCCCGCCTGGGCTTTGATTTGACTCTTAAAGGGCCAGGGGCTCTGGGCGACCATTACAAGACCTGGAGGTGTTTGGGCTGAGGTGGTTTAAACTGGGAAAGCTTTGCTGAAATGTGCTGTGCGTTCTGACAAGGTGTGAGAGTGAGCGGTGGGAGAATCAAAATCTGCCTCCAGAGGCAGATCTTTGTTAGTTCCCTGCAGCAAAAGTAACAAAGAGTGATGTTGTTACCTTTAGAAACTAACAGATTTATTGCGGTCTAAGATTTCATGGGCTAAAGCCGCTCGATCATTTAATGAAGCAGTCCCTAGTTAAAAGAACATGCAATGCTACAAAAAAATAAAATAAAAACGTCTTTAAGGTGACACAAGACTCATAATTGTAATCAGAATCTGGTAATATATGAAATTTAATTGTGCTTCTGGCACAGAGCTTGGTTGCCTCTTCAGTTAATCACCTGGGGGAGCAGATTTTCTTATATTCCTGTGTCAAATATCTTAGGCAGGTTATGGAATTCTTTCCTCTAGTTCCCCTTGCCTGCAGAAGAATTATGGAGATATAGTTAAATGGGCATAAACATAAATAAATGGAAGCATTTCTGCATGAAATGCTTCTGGATTACACTGTTTATTTCCCTTACTGAGTAAGAAATGAGTTTAGTTGCTGGAAGTACATATGAGGCCACAGAGAATGGGGAATAACTCTTCATGGCTATATTCACACCAGCATTTTTATTGATACAATTTAAAATGTACTAAGTGCTCACAATTTGCAACCTGTTGATTCTTAATGTTTTACAGACTCACGAGGGATGGATTAATTTATCTGAGGAGAAATTAAGGATTTGTGGCTTTCATTTCAAGGTGGAGGGGAGTAATTAAGGAAAGGAGACTTGCATATAAGAGAGGAGCTGGTGTGTATTTGTTGTTCAGGAGCTAATCAAAGCAACCAGAGACAGAGTAGAAACACACCCTTTCGGAAAAACCAAGAGTCAAACCCCTTAAGCCCACTTTGCCTGATATTCGCTCCAAAGGAAACTCGCAGTTCAACCTGGGGCCCTCAGTCTGAGAAGAGGTGCAGCTTCCCTGAGTTCTGCATGAGTAAGAAAGGTGCAGATTACCTCTGCTAAACAAACCCAGCCTTGTTCTTTTTCCGCCTAGGAACGGCAGCAGTGCAGTACTTCGGAAAGGAGATCCTAGTGCCCTGGGAGAGCTGGTAAGGCAAGGGCACCCACTCACCTGATGGGAGCTGGTTTTTTTCTGTGTTCAAAAGGTTGGAGTGCTGGGAGGAGACGTTCACAGGATGGCTCAACCATGCATCCAACAAATTATAGTGTGTGGGGTAGGGGATGGGGATGGGTGTTCCAGTCACTGTGAATGTTTTCTTTCAGCCATTTGGCACTGTGTTGTCCAGCTGCTGAACGGAATACATTTCCTTATTTCCTTCCATTTTCTAGCAGTATTGAGAAAATGACTTGGTTTGCAAACAGCTTTAATGAAAGGGTTTGCTTTCAGCAATAGCTGTGTTTGCTCTGAGAGTGTTTTGCCTTGGTTCTTTTACTGAAATAACATGCAAGAATAGTCAGACAATTATACTCTTGGCTTTAAGTAGAATGTTCCCTCGCTATACATATTATAATTGAAGAAGGGTATTGAAACGGTTTGATGAGCTTTTGATATTAATGACTCCGGCTGATGGATTCTTGACTATGGTTGTAATATGAGTCAGTAAAGCTGAGATTTGCTACTTTGGTCACTGAAAGTGACCTGTTAGTACGTAAAAACGTATATAGAAACTTGCCCATTTTTATTTAGTAGAGGAACTTCAGCTATCCAACTCTAGAAGTAGAGGGGAAACCCCACTCAAATTTCCAAATGCATTCTAATAGTTGTTTTTCTTTGAATTCTATCTTGGCAGAAATCCATGAAAACATTGGAATGAATAAATGATATGCTTGGATTTGTAAAGAAAAATGCTTATTTTATAACATTACCTTTATGAAAGGATTATGAAAGTTATTATAATAGACAGGGATAATATTGTTTTATTTCTGTAGGTAAAATAAGCTGAAACAAAACCAAAACAAATCACGAGGCTAAATTATCAGAAACAATTATTACATTAACACATTATGTTGCTGATAAGATGTATTGTAATTTAAATTAAATACTTTCATTTAAATTAATGTTTATTTTTGTTGACAAAAACAAGCTTATTCAACATTTAAGCCTGATTCCTATTAATAATTCTTAGGGATTTGATATTGTTAAATGCAAGTTGTTCTTAGTTCTGTCAAAGTCTAGTGCTTATGAACTGCTTACTTTTTGTAATGTTCAGTCTTCTGTCTGAGTGCTATAAAATCAATATTTTGTTCTTCATTTTTTCAAAAAAGATTTTGAAGTTTAATAATGACAAATGTTATAGAAAAATAAATGAAAGAAAAAATATTTTTAAAAGCAATAAAGTTGTTACAATTGCTAAGGAATAGGATGCAGTTCTACAATTTATTGAGCCAATAATAAAACACACCAAGTAGAAAAGGATGCATGTCTATAATTAGGTTTTATTTAGTACAGTACAAAGTTACTTTTTATCTTCTTTTTTTAAGTAAAAATTTGTAATGATTTTGCTTTGGGCTGTCAAACCATTTGTAATTATTTCATTTGTAATTTAATTTCTTTATAATTAAATTATACACCAGAACTATATCAACTGCCATGTCTTTTAAAGTATATTTTCCCTTCATTCTTCTTTCTGGTTCTTATTTTCTGAATGGGGAAAGAAGTTAGTCACTTTGTACAGCTTAATTAGGCTCCTCAATATGAGTCTGTTTCTTGATCTTGTTTTTCTCCACTTTTTGTTTCTGGAGAGGTTTTGCAGAGAGAAAAATATTCTGCACAATCACAATAATTAAATCAACTGCTGATAAGGCCAAAAATTTGCTTTTATGAAAAGCATCCAAGGAATGATAACAACCATTCAGTTGCCGCTTTTCAAGCTGTTGATCCTTAATCCCTTACTCCAAACAATTCTAACTTGAAAATAAATATTTGGCAGATGTAACTGAAATGGGAACATCATCAGTTTGGGTAATTTAAGACCATATTAATGGAACTGACGTAGTTAAACTCAGGAGAGGAGGGTAGACCAAGAGTGGATGATCTCAAAACTATGGGGAAATGGCAGACAGTTCATTAGCACCCATTGAAAAACTGCTGATGCTCACCAGCTGAGTTGAGCCAGTGACAACACCCACATGTGACTCAGACACAGAATGTGTCAGTGAACTCAGATCATTGGGGACACACCCCAGTCTGCTTCTCTGCATCAAACACACTCCGCAGTGCTAAAGTGCCCTCACTCCATCAGCTCTAGTGCCTCAGCCAGCAATGATCCTCCATTGCAAGTCTTCAGATATCCCTTCAGGCAGGTGCTATTGTTTTGGAGTGCAACACACAGACTGAAAAAGGAAGGGCACACAACATAGTACCCACAGAGAGCACATGCATCCTTTTTGGGACAAGAATTCAAGACATATCCCAGGACAGAAAGATTCTTGCCAAGCAGCCAAGGGGAGAGGCCATAGAGCAGGCATCCCCAACCTTCAGCCCTCCAGATGTTTTGGACTACAACTCCCATCATCCCTGACCACTGGTCCTGTTAGCTAGGGATCATGGGAGTTGTAAGCCAAAACATCTGGAGGGCTGCAGGTTGGGGGTGCCTGCCATAGAGGCACACTGACAGCAGCAACCTCCCATGGTTCACTGCATATAGCATGGGAATAGAAAGCAAGAAACAGGAGTTCAAGACTCATCAGGGAAAAGGGATGAGGAATGACCCTATTCAGCTTTTGTTTATGAGCACATACGCAATCATGGAAGGGGGGAAATAAAGGGAACTCATTGCATTCAATCCATAGTACAACATCACTGAGCAGTTCTTAACCAATTAGACCAAAGCAACGGATAGGAATTGGACACAACATGGGTCATTGGGTCTTTCCCCATCCCCATGTGGTTAAGTTACATTGATGGTTGTTACTTTGTCCCCCCCTTGCTGTTTTAATGTTTTCTGACTGGTTTATTGCATTTAATTTTGCTGTTGGTTAAATTGTTATGTTGATGTTTTGACTTAGTTTATTGGGTTTCACTGAGGAGAGATGGATATAAATATTTTAAATAAACAAGTAAATATTCACAGCACTTATTGCAATACTATTTGCTCCCTTCCCCTGGTGGCTCCAGCATTTCAAGTCGGGTTTTGCCAACTGGGTCCTAGATTGTAGTTCATTTGCTTTGCGTCAGATCCATCTCCTTGGAAGTAGGGAGAGGGGATTAAAGGTAAAGTTGAGGCAAGGCATTTGGTTATTAGTCTTTCTGCAAACAACTGCATGGAATATTTATTTATACATATATTTGTAAAACTTATACCCTGGTCTTCCAATGCATTTACTACTTGCCTTGTGCAGTTTAGTTTAAAACCGTTGCAAAATAAACATTTACATAAAACAAATAGCAGCATGAAATCAGAACGGGTTTAGCAGATAAAAACATTCTAAAAGGGTGTAGATGGGCTAATATTTTTTAAAGTCCATGTTATTTGAGATTGTTGGCCTCATCACTTGAAGGTTGTGAGCTGATGATACTGAAAATGTGTGTACTGTTGAATATTGCTGGTGTCATTAGAGCCACATTATGGACCTCAAGTCCAGTGCCCTGTGCAGTCAGAGCCCTAGCAGCAACATGTAGGTGTGCTAGGAAGCAGAACAACGTGGTGTCTGGCTTAATCTCTGAAATTTTCACCCTAGATAAAGAGTGAGTGCAAGCTCACCCTATCAGCCACCACTCGGGGGTGGTGAGGGCAGTACAGCAGTGAGAAGGTGGGCCAGGGGACTTGGTCCAACTTCTTATTGCTTCAGGGCCTTATTGGCTGTGAGCCCCCAAAGCTAGAACTAATTGGCTGAACTTGCTGCTGCTCTTGTCCTGTTGTGGAAATGATTTAAACTAAAATGGTGGGCAGATGGAGGCTTGGTACACGTTTTGGTACTCAGCTATAGTGGCCTTCTCAGCCATCTGGGGAAGAAGGAAGAAGAATACTGTTGCTGTTTCTGCCCAGCTGGGCTGATGGTAGGGTTGCCATATTGCCCAGTTGGTTGGGTTTTATCCAGATGGCTTTGCCACCCAATGCCTATTTGCATGATTAGTTCCTCCTCCTGAAAGTTATTTAGCATAGACCTTACAGATTCCTTCATTTGAGAGAAAATGTGCAGGCACTATTTTATCCAAACATTTTGTGAGAAATGCATCTCGTTTCTCTTTCGATGCTCTTAGCCGATGAGTGAAGTTACAGCTATGATTGACACTTGGGAGACAACTGCAAACCATAGAGATAACAGACTATAGAGTCACAACCTTGTGTCTGCAAAAGGAATATCTACATGATAAAAAGATTCCTTTTGGTAACTACATGGCCTTAGCCGCAGATGTATTATGGGTTATCTTATGCTTTAAACTTGAATCCTTTTTTGAAATTTGATTTAAAGCTTGATGGCAAACATGAGCATGTGTTACAACATCTTTTAAAACTATGTTTCTAAAGAGTTATAAGCCCTTCACAGTGCCATGCTTTTTTAGATTAATTTTTTTATCCTTTCTGTACAGGAATTTGGAACATCAGTTTATAACTCTTCATCTACTACAGTATCTTCCAGGCAAAGAAAATTTCACAACACAATTTGTGAATCATCCAGTAAGCTCCCTCTTTGTTCTGTTTTAAATCTGTTGGGAGCCATCCAGAGTGGCTGGGGAAACCCAGATGGATGGGTGGGGTATATAATAATAATAATAATAATAATAATAATAATAATAATAATAATAATAATAATAATATAATGATGATGTGATTATGGTTATTTTTAAAAATCACTGACCACAGTAACATGTGTCCCCACTTCACACTTCTCATTATTGACTATGTACATGCAAACAAGATGCCTGCTTGCTAAGTATTAAAATGTTTGCAGTTTTAGAGTATATATAGTCTGGATGAAGTATCTAAACAAAGTTTGATAAAGTAGCGTGAAAGGGGAAGTAAGGGAGAGGTGATAGCTGTGTCTAGAATACATTAGGAAATACAACAAAATCTGTGAGTGGTATTCACACCTCCTTCACTCAGGGTTGACCCATTGAAAGCAATAGATCTCACATAGTCATGTTCATTAATTTCATTGGCTTTACTCTGAGTAACTCCTAGTTGAATACCACCCCATATGTTGTAAAAGAAGAATTTATGACAAACTTCCCTTAGACATGAAATTGACTAGGTTGGAATTTTTCACTATGCCAAGTGATTTGTATGGGACGTGTGGAAGCTCCTCCAAGGAGGAAAAGGAATGAAAATACATTTGCTTTATGGGGAGGTTCACCTTCATTTATATTCACACACTTAATAACCTACTGATGTAGGATAATGGTTAGTTCCAAAATAGTGGAAGGGAAGAATTTAGTTCTTCTGTTCCATAGAAATAATAAACTTTGTATAGCCAGAGGCAAAGGGCAAGACAAAGTAAAAGACAAGAATCCAGAAGAGTAAATGGAGCCAGAGAGTGGAACATGTCATGTGTGAAAGCCCCAGATATAAGAGGGAAATTTATAAGGTCTTCTAGCAGGAGGAATTCTATGGATCACTAGCTCCATTAATAGCATTTCTATTAAAATTCTCCAGTGCTGGCATCACAAACTGGGCAAATGTAGAAGCAGGCACTGGGGCAAAATTGGTAATGAAAATATTAATAAAATGAACCTAGAACAGGACATCAGATGGAAAATTGCCTTTGAAATTTAATTGGCTTTTCAATTGCCATTTTCAAAGTCTGTCTGCAGCTCTCTTGCCAGCTGGTTAATGATGGATTACAGGATGAATACAATGAATATTATTATTTCTGGCTTATCTGGCAATGTCAAAAGCTATTTACCTGGTATTTAAGCATTGGCTTACAGTATTTTTCAGGATCCTAAATTAATGGGAGCTGATCCTTCTCAACAACACAGAATATGAGCCTAGAGCTTATTAAATTTAACTCTTATTACACTGAGTCTACATCTTCATATTCCTTATGAAAGTATTACTGGTGATTTTGTTAAAAAATAGTTTGTAATTGATTGTTATTTGTCACACATTATTTATGTGGTATGTAGAAATATGATTCAGAAGTTTTCCAGTGATATTAGATCACTTGTAAATGTCAATGTGTATGCTTAAATAGTTAATTTATTTTATAAACTAAATATTGGGAGGGGGGGGGAAAGATTATTTTTGCAAACTATTACAGATACTGGGCTGGATCAACAGGTTCCTTCTGTGAATGAAAGGGGTCCTTCTGTGAATATTAGACTCCTTCCATGAGTGGAAGGGAATCTTTGGATCCTGTTACTTCTGCTATTTAATACTGTGCATTTTATAGAAGATGGAATGTTTCTTTGCCTAGAGGATGGGAATCATTACATGCTGCAGAAGGAGCAGGTATATGTGTCTATGGTGTTCCTTTAACATGTGAGAATGATACCCATCTATTTTTGAGGTGTCATTGCCCTTGGATTAGGAGCCTTTTATCTGGAAGGGAAACTTTGGATGCAGCCCATCCCATGCAAAAAACTGCAACAAGTAGTAATAGCTCTGAGTCCAAACAAAGTCTATGGTTTGGCTCCCATATGTTAGGGGAAATTGCAGGTCTACATGGTACCCACTAATTGCAGGGAGGTACCCACTAACATCTGTAATGTATGATGTACCTATAAGTAGGACGATTTATAAATGCTTAGCAGTAGCCAACACTCTATCACATGTTGGTAACAAAAACATTTTTCTCAGTTAAGAGATGTGTGATTTTCAGTCCACAAATGAGATGCAAACAATTGTTTTCTGAGAAAACCCTTGCAGTCCATTATCTGAAACATGTGTTGCTATTATCTACTTTCATGTGTCCATATAATTACCCCTTAACATGTATATGACTTGCAAATAAAGGATTATGCATTCTGTCTTAATTAGATTCATTCACATGCTTTAATGGAGGTGAGTGCGTGCATTGGCAACTGTGTGACTGTAGTCGATATAATGCAACTGGATCAAGATGTCAGAAAAGTGAGTAGAAAGTAGTTTGCATGTTACATATTGTGTCTAGCATGACATAAGACCCACACTTATAGCTTTACTGGCAAACTTCTTTTCAGAAGAAGGCTCAATTGTATTCTTGGGCCTTTTTGAAGAGGTGATAGATATAGTAATTGAACTACTACATGTTTTGTTTATTGATTTTAATTGATAATTTGTGTCCCACCTTTCCTCCAAATGATGATCAAGGCAGTTAATCACAATGATATGAATGCAATAAGATACAGTGGATGCTTGGGTGGCGAACATGATCTGTGCAGGAAGCATGTTCGCAACCTGCAGCGTCCTCAACCTGCAGCGCCGCATCTGTGCACGAGCGGGTCGCGATTTGGCATTTCTGCGCATGCACAAAGCATGATTTAGTGCTTCTGCAGATGTGCAAGCGCCAAAACCCGGAAGTAACCTGTTCCGGTACTTCCGGGTTCGGTGCGGTGCGCAACCCAAAATCGTGCAACACGAAGCATCTGTAACCCGAGGTATGACTGTATTACAAAATAACCCTGCTTATGTATATTATTATGTGTATTAACACACCTGTGTATTATCAATAATTGTTTTATGTACACTGCTTTTTAAAATTAAGTATATGTTTTGCTAAATAAATAAATATTTATACATTCCTCCTTTTTGGGAGCTCACCCCCAGAAGAGGAGTAGGCATTAGTGAGAGATCCTGTTTCAAAAATTGATTTCCCCGCATCTCTTTTCATTTTTCTGCCATAGTATACAACACAGGTGCAGAACGAGACCACATTTGCCGAACATGGGGACAATACCATTATGAAACCTTTGATGGGCTCTACTACTTTTTCTCTGGAAAATCTACATACACTCTCTTAAGGCAGAATGAATTGGACGAACAGAGCTTCTCTATACAAGTGAGAAATGACAGTGTAAAGTTCATTCCAAATCATTTAAAATAAATCTGATTTGCAATAAATATGAGCATTTCATGCATTATTATCATTATTATTATTATTATTAGTAGTAGTATTAAAAAAACCCCACTGTGAGAATTGTTTGATTCTGTTGCTTCCTGCTAGTTCTTGAACTGATAGTTCCAGTGGGTTGGGCTGCTTGTACGGTTTGACTTGCAAGCAACCCTTCAGCATGCATGGTGCTATGGAGGATATGGGTATCATTTCCCAGAGCTGATCAAGATTGTGAGTGACAACTATACCTACTGCTGCCTAGCCTAGCTCATTGGCAACTGAAAGGAGTTGAGGAGAGCCTGGAGGGCTTGGAAGAAGTTGTTATGGTCAGTGCCAAGACTCAGGCTATCCTGGAGGCCTTCCTCCAATAGAGAGCCAGTATGGTGTACTGGTCAAAGTATCAGACTAGGATCTTGGAGGCCAGTGTTCAAATCTCCACTTGGCCATGAAATTGAATGGGTGATCTTGGGCCAGTCACTGCCTCTCAACCTAACCTACTTCATAGGGTTGTTGAGGGGATTAAATGAGGAGGGGGAAAGCCATGTGCGCCACCTTGTGCCCCTTGAAGAAAAAGGTGGATATAAATGCAATAAAAATGAATGAATGTGGCTCAAGTAATATAGGAGGGAGGGAACTACAACTTACCATGGCTGTAATCATACACACAAATGGGAGCAAGGCCCATTGAATTCAACAGGACTTGCTGCTGAGTAGACATGCATAGTGTATGCTACTTTCCCCTAAGATCACAAGTAAAGTGCTTCTGTGTACATGAGGGGTGAAGAATGCTGATCTTTCTTATCGGTAGCAGTCTATGTCTCATGAAATGTCATGGTGGGTTTCCCAAAGCTATTGGAGTGGTTTGGGAGGGCCTGCAGTAGGGGAATAACTAAAAAGCACATGTGCACTCTTTGGTTGTTGTAAGATCCATGCATTATCCATAGTCTGAGGCTATAAAGAATGTGGATGAATAATCTCACTATGCCAAGATATTCCAAGTTTCCAGTTTTCCAAATGCTTTCTGCTTTTGTTTGTGCCATCAAATTATACTGTTTGATGGTGCACAAAAATCTGGGTCAGTTTCTGTTTTATTTGATTGAGAAGAGCTCTGTTGGATGAGACCACAGTCCTTTCTAGATGAGCATTTTGTTCTGGCAGTGGCCAAGCCTTTAGGATGCTGACAGCCAGGATATGAGCACAATAGCACTATCCTGCTTGTGTTCCCCAGTAATTGGTATTCAGAGGCATGAAAATGCTGGTATTCAAAAGGAGTACTCCTTCACACATGCAGTCAAGTCCCACAAGATGTAGTGATGGTCACTAACTAGGATAGCTTTAAAAGGGGGTTGATTAGCCAAATGAAAATGGGATAAAACTGTCAATGGCTACTAGGCATGACGGCTGTGTACTGCTTCCAGTGTCAGAGGCAGTATCTGAGAACCTGATGCTGGGGAGCACAAGTGAGAAGAGGATTGTTGCACTCCTATTCTGGTTGCTGGCTTCCCATCAGCATCTGGTTGTCCACTGTGAGAAAAAGATACTGGACTGGGGCCTTTTATTTGATGTATCATGGCTCCTCTTGTACTGACTCTGACACTGGAGGTAATATAGCCTTTGACTGAATGGATTTATATTCTACCTTTCCTCCAGTGGTGACCAGGAGGCTGAATATGGTTCTCCAGTTTATCTTGAAGTGAATAAATATGAGATATGGAATGCTACTGTATTTAAAGGAATATATAAGAGATGCTCACAGAGGCTGCAATTTCAAAGTCATTTTGGGGCCACATTCCTAAAGCAGTATGCAAAATGCCAAAAATATAGTTGTTGCTAAAATACTTATTTCTCCCATTTTTGGCAGGTCCATAATGATCCAGATTGCAAGTCTTCTCCATATTCCTGTAAACGATCAATTAGCCTATACTTTTCTGGAGACGGGGAAATCAGATTAAGTAGTGAGGTCACCTACAAAGGGATTGGGTAAATTCAATGTATACTCTCATGATCTGTGGTGTTTTTATTTGCCATGTTCTTTTGATATGCAGAGATGTAGTCCCCTTAATTGATTCGTAACTATATGCTATCTTCATTCCTACAAAGTAGTCATGTTTGTGGGTGAAACAAACTCAGTAATGTTCATATTAATAATACAGTAATTCAGTTGGCAAGTCATTTTAAGTTTATTATTTGTAACCCTAAGTCATAAAAAAATAGTGTGTGTACATTTCTTCAGAAATGGGGGCATAATCTAAGAGTGATATAAGTGATTGGAAACAAAAATAGCATCATTGATTGATAGCGGAATGCAGTAATTACTATAATTGGAAAGAGATTATTTATTTATTTCCCCATGAGGCGTCCAAAAAAATCTGCAATATAATTAAAATATTAAACGGTTAAAAAAACTGCATAAATGCAAACAATTACACACACACACACAAAACAAACAAACAAACAAACAAACAAACACACAAACATTTTAAAACAGCACATACATAAAATCAATTCTGACCCAATATCAATGCCAACTGGGTATTCAAGAGGTCTGTTGAAAGAGGAACATCTTTAGCAGGCACTGAAAAGACCATAGATAAGGTGCCTGTTTGATAGGAAAGGTAAAGGTGAAGGTAAAGGTAAAAGACCCTGGATGGATAAGCCCAGTCAAATGTGACTATGGGGTGCGGCACTCATCCTATTCATGTGGTCAGCGTGACTAAACTGCTTCCAGCGCTACTGAACACCCTGACAGAAGCCAGAGTGCATGGAAATACTGTTTACCTTCGTGCCACAGCAGTACCTATTTATCTACTTGCACTGGTGTGCTTTTGAACTGCTAGGTTGGCAGAAGCTGGGACAGAGCAACTGGAGCTCACCCCATTGCGGGGATTTGAATCGCTGACCTTCCAATAGGCAACCCCACGAGGCTCAGTGGTTTAGACCACAGTGCCACCCGCGTTCCTGCCTGTTTGATATATAATGGGTATAAAGGATGACAATGAGTTTGTTTGTTTATCATGGTATTTGTTTGGCTTCCCAGGATACAATTACCATATACCATAGGGAACTTGTACATCCAAGCATTAGCTGGTTATGTCATTGTTAGACACCAGTATGCATTCTCTCTGGCTTGGGATGGTACCTCTGCTGTTTATATTAAGATGGCTCCTGACTACTTGGGCAGAACTCATGGACTGTGTGGTAACAACAATGCCATTCTGCAAGATGAACTTGCCACTAGTTATGGTGAGTATTTCATCTAATTTATTAAGATGTTATTTGTGTTCCTCAGCAGTTACAGGCCTTACTTAGAAAAAGCAAGACTGCTATAGTCCTCTTTTTGTCTTGTTTGGCTTCCCTAAATGCCATAATTGCTATGACTTCATCCATTGGCTAAAAACACTGAAAGGTGAGAGCAGGTTAGTTATCACAAGACAAATGGGCAAAATTTGCTTCATATCTCAGATTCTACATGGCTTGCTTTTTAAAATGAAAGCTGGGAATCTGGCACATTATGGCCAGTGGGATGGTGGAAGCACTGCCTATTAAATAGCTTCTGTCCATGAGCAGAAAAGGACCAGAATTTCTTCTTGTGTTGTTTTAAAATGATTTCTCTGTGATTTCTATATATACTTTGCTCTTCAATATTGATGGGCTTCATGTGCATTTTGTGTGCCATTGTCTTTATACCATTTTCCCCCGAGGACAAAATGTAATATAAGAAGTGGCCTTGGATGAGCTGTTGATTAGAATTTAGCATTAACAGGAGCAGTCACACTTCTATCTATCTGACAGAGATGCTTTGTATTTCTTTCATAGCTTCCATCTAAATCCGATCAATAAAAATGTTAATTTCCTGCATTTGTGCACTTTCCCCTAGGAAAACTTACTGAAGACATTGAAGAGTTTGTAGAAAGCTGGAGAGAAAACCCTCCACAGGAGAACATCTTCTCCTGGGATACCTCATTTAACTATGAGCCACCCTGTCTGACTCAAAGTCAAACATTTTTACAGGTAGGCACGATAATTAAGGTAAGGCAGGCACACTGGCTTGTTCCTGCGATTGAGGGGGCCGGTGCTCCACGACATGCTCACACTTTGGGCACATGCTGTGCAATATGCTGATGTGTCGCATGCACATTATGTGGCATACATGAGTGATGTGAGTGTGGCATGTGCGCATGGCATGAGCACATCACTGCAAAATATTGATGAGGCCCAGCCCCCTCGAAAATTGCGGAGGCCCTCGGCCCCTTCTAGGTGACACCCCTGATGTAAGACATAAACTTGTATGAGAATGAATTCTGAAACTTCTTATTTTAAAAAATGACATAAATGACTTCCTAATTGCAAAAAGAAACCGCTGCCCATAGTTATGGGATTGAGACTCCTAGTTAAATAGCTGTGATGCATTGCTTACATAATAAACATAGTTTTTGGATGGCTCACATGGCTTTATACTGGTTGAAATTGACATGACAGCAATTGAGCTAGCTGGGGTATAAATGGAAGATTATTTTAGATTCTACCTGCCTCCTGCTTTCAAGTTCATTTCTGATTTTACTCTCTACCTCAAAATATGTAGAAAATGTTATTTCCTAGAGGAGTGCTTAAGGTTCATAAATTAAGTAGATTTCTTATCACGCTTGAGTTATTTTTAATTCCTCCTTTTATTTCATTCTTTGATATTATTATTCAGAGTTTCCTATTTTAGCATTCAAAGCCTGTAGCCAGCCAGTGGATTCCTGTGTTATCTAGTGCCAGAATTTGATCAGATAATTCTTCCTCACTTGTATTAAAATCTGTGAAAGAGCTTTTGTCTCCATAGACAGCTGTGCATAATGACAAAGAAAAAGTTCATCATAATTTTGGCTACCATATTTCAGTTTCATCAGAAAACTTATCCCATACCAAGTCTGCTTTAGATTTCCTGCATAGGGATGAGGAAAAAAAATACCACCAGTTTGCTACTGGCCCTGGAGGGGGGAAAATTATTAGTGTTTATTCAAATAAAATCTGTCAACATACATACAGTATAGTGCATGTATTATGGAAATGTAATATGAGTATGTTTAATTACAAATTATACATCTGTGTTGAATCTGATAGACCTCATTTGAAACCTAAAATATAAACAATTCGAATGCTAGATGAAATATGAATTCACAATGCTGCCTCTTCAACTAAAACCTGTAGATGGAATGGTACTCCATTCATGGATCGTGGAATTCCTGCGTTCTCTATATAACACCCTGCACCTCCCTGGAAATACACTTTTAAGGACTGGCTAGGCCAGGCACCGCCAAACTCGGCCCTCTAGATGTTTTGGGCCTACAACTCCCATGGTCCCTAGCTAGCAGGACCAGTGGTCAGGGATGATGGGAATTGTAGTCCCAAAGCATCTGGAGGGCCGAGTTTGGGGGTGCCTGGTAGGCTCTCTGGCGCAGAGTGAGATGTGACATAGGAACCTGCAACATGACATGGAAAAAATAAAAAACCCAATCCCCCTTGTGCAAGCCTCCTACTCAGCAACATCTTTGCAGCCTTGCCAATCTTTCTAGGACCATTGCTGTCAGACTTTGGATTCAAAATCTAAGGCCGGATACTTATCAGATGATCTAGTTTCTAGACTATTTTTGGTTTTTTAAAAGCATTTTTTAAAAAAGCTTCTTCCTTCACGCTAATTCTTTGTGTGTTTTCAGAGGACGTATGCATTCTGCAGCATTCTGCTCTGGAGCCCTTTCAAAGAGTGCCATGAATTTGTGAGCCCATTTCCTTTCATGGCCAGCTGCACAAATGATCTATGCATGTAAGTGTCTTGGTTTGCGAAGTCCCGAATTAGCAGTCAGTGGTTGGGATTCATAGAGGTCCACTTAAAACACTTCTTGGTATGGCTGGGACTGTGCTGATTTTCAGCTTCTAGTTGCAGCACTTCATACTGATGAATGCCATTCCAAGCAGTATCTTTAGGAGTAGCTTTTTAATGTGCATAAGGTACCATGGTAGCTGTGGGAATGGGGTTCTTTGGATTCTGGCCATTAAGTTTCTGCATATATTAAATACATCTCTTTTTTTGCTCCTGCTTCTCTTCTCACTGTTTTTGACTGTTCTTTGTGGTACCATTTCTAGTTATAATAGAATGAGTGGCAGTAGAGTTAAAGCCAAATATTTATTGATTTAAACATTATATGCATTTTGAATGTTCATCATTGGTATAATTTAGCAGTAAACCATGGCTTAGCGCTATGGAAACAAGACTCAGCATGACTTGTACTCAAATGCAATCACTGACTCTACTCTTTGTTTAGCTGCAGGGAAGGAACTGGCAATTTCCACTTCTGTTTTAGCTTTACAGCAGTTTTATGTGTTGTGCCAGTCCTAAACTGTGGTTAATTAGAACAGTGAAAATAAGGCTGTGTCAATTTTATTTTTTTTGTGTTAAGGTCAGGAGCTGATAATGCAACTTTGTGTCGAGCATTAACTGAGTATGCAAGGACTTGTGCTCAAGCAGGAAAACCTCTCCACAACTGGCGGGCACAATTTAAGGAATGTGGTATGCAATGACAAGGTTTTAGAATGCTGTCTTCTGGCAAAATATTCTGCATATCGTTTATTCCCCTTTCTGCAGGTTTTCTCATTTTTAAATATAGGTTCATCTGGCCTTGCTATGGACTCCGTTGGTTGCCTGTTTTGTAATGGGGGCCTGGTAGGAATTTTTCCATCTGGCAAATTGGCAGGGCCATTTGGTTTTCATCTACCACCGTAGCAATCGTCACAACTTTGTAAGGTTTGGCCATTAGGCATTGGATCAGCAATCATGGGGAGGGGAGGTGGGGCCATCACCTGCCCCTCCAAGCTCAAGGGTATTCAGTTAAAGAAATCTAGGGATTGGTCTGGGTCTTGTCCGAAACCCCTGCTGGGGGGGGGGCTAGGGCCATACCAGGACCCCACAGGGACACCGGGGGGGGGGGGGTGAGCGGCCAGTCAGAACACTCTGGCAGTTCTCCCTCTGGTGGTGTTCATTCTTTAAGGGATTCCCCGTGATGATGCCAATGCCTAAGCCAATACCATTCACATTCTGTATTCAATAAAGTTGTGGCCTAAATTTTGCCCAATTACTTAAACTAAAATCTCGTGTCACTGTTTCATTTTTTGGGGAACTGGGGGGTCTTGAATCGCAACTATGCAAGGACTTGTGCTCAAGCAGGAAAACCTCTCCACAACTGGCGGGCACAATTTAAGGAATGTGGTATGCAGTGACAAGGTTTTAGAATGTTATTTTCTGGCAAAATATTCTGCATATCGTTTATTCCCCTTTCTGCAGGTTTTCTCATTTTTAAATATTGAACCTTAATTGGTTATTGTATTCAAGTTCAGACTTTAAGACTAACCAATATATGCTTTTGCATGGAGACCACTTCACTAGATGCTTAAATTAAAATTAAAGTAGCATCAATTTTCCACCTCAGGAAGGAGAAGCATAAATCATTTAACATTTCTTCATTTCTTCTGTTTTTCAGTCATTAAATGTGAGGAGCATCTTGTCTACAATGAATGCATTGACTGCTGCCCAGTTTCATGTCAGCAAAAAACTCATTGTGTTGACAGTGAACTGCCGTGTGTTGATGGATGTTATTGTCCAGATGGTAATGCAGTTTTTGGTGTGGAATTTTGTTAGAAGTTGTGGCCTTTCAGGAGCTTATGGCCTTTCTGCAATCTACAAGACACAGTAATTAAGTCACACTCCAGATATTTGTCAACAAAACCAGATGGGTTCATTCTAGAGGCAATGGATGGTATTCAACTAACATTTCCTGTCAATACAAGGATTTCGTCTTGTGCAATAGAACTTTCCTCTCTTCTCTTGTTCCTATGCACATTCTCTGCCTTTTCTAAGTCTGCTACAGAGAGTTGGAGGAGCCCCCAGAGCAGAAGTCTATGAATGAGCTGGACTATAAAGGTTCAGGCGATCCCTGAGGTATCCTGGACCCAAGTTGTTCAGGGCTTTGTAAATCAATGCAAGAATTTTGAACCTGGCTCAGTAGCAGATGGGCAGACAGTGCAGCTGTTTTAACAATGGTGTCACATGTTCTTGACCAGAAGCTCCCCTCAGCAATCTGGCTGCAGCATTCTGCACCAGCTGGAGTTTCCAAACCAGACCCAAGTGTAGCCCCACATAGAGCTCATTATAGTAATCCAGCCTCGCTCCAAAACTCCCAATGACAGCACCCAATGGCTACGTATAGATATTAAATAGCATTGGGGACAGACTTATTGGGAGTAAGCCTTACAAAACTTGGTGTGACATTTTAGAAAACAGGCTTAGGCTGAGAGGCTAAGTGATAGCATGCCCTATATTGACTTGATAGTATGCTATGAAATCAAATGGACTTCTGTGAAATATTTTTGGTATTTATAACTCAAGTTGTTTTTTATTTATGACAAAAGCAGCTTTTAACTGTTTCATAATACATCTTAACCTTCTGTTTGCCTTTGTTTTTTATTATACTTTATATTTTATTAAACTTTGCAGTATAAGAGGCAATGAGGAAACATACACAAGGATTTTAAATATAATTTATCACATCTTCATTTTCTAGCTAGAAGTACTAGGCAGTTTTTTTAATGATCCTTTTCAAAGCATATGGCTCTAATTTTGTTCTTATTGTCAAATGTTCATTTTAGGACTTATTTATGAAAACAAATTATGTGTAAGGCCATCAGAATGCCCTTGTGATTATCACGGATCTGTCTACAGAACTGGTGCTGTGGTTCATGAAGAATGCAACAACTGGTTAGTAACATTCCATATATTTGTTCCCTTTAATATAGCACGAATTCCCTAAACAATGTCCAATATATAAGCCTTAGCATATATACCAGTCCTTACTTTATAAAGCATACACCTTCATAGAAAGGTGCTTTCTCTTTCCTTTTGCCATTTGTAATTTTGTGGATTAATCTTAATTTTAATGGTTTTGCGTACTAAATATGGTGACCAGTTCTTTTGCATGCCTTTGGTGCATGAAGGTTTCAAGCTGCAAATTCCCAGACTCTTCTCCATATCACACAATCTATGCTTGAGTTTTTAAATAAGTGCTGACAGGACGCTGAGGAAGATGCTGTACTTGCAGTCAGCTGGTTGTAATAGGCTGGCTGAACCTCACAACATAGGGAGGAAGTTTGCATCAATTCTTTGAGAGATTTACCGGTACTTAGCTTTTTAGTTTGTGGCTGAGCATTCTGTGACGTAGTCTATTCAAAACTTTAACCTAAACACACTTTATGGGTCTGCAATTATGCAACCTTTAAGACCTGTGTCAAACCTCCATTAACATCGAAATGCCCATTCATTTTCCTTAGTGTTCCCCAGGTGTATCTTGCATTCTGAGACTTGTGGCATAATTTCAATCAGAGTGCTGGGCTCTGCCCCTACTTCTGCCTTCACACGGTTTCATGACTTGGTATCAATTGAAGCATTCACTATAAGGTTTCCTTTGCATTCCTACAACTGTTACTTCCAATTACCACATAAGGGCTATGCCAACAGCCTTAAAACATCAAATAATTCTTTCTGTTTTCAGTACATGTGTTGGAGGAAAATGGATTTGCACAAACCTTACCTGTCCAGGTATGTCTGTTCTCAGATATTTCATTCAAATATTTTATACTGGGTATATTGCATGTGATCCAAGTGTTAATATTGATGTCTGATTAATTTTCCAATCTTTCCTAGTTATTTACACCTGGAAAGCAGCATATAAATGCTTAAAAGGATTATCAGCTCTCAGAATGCAAACTGTAATCACTAATTCCTTCAAGCTTTTTCCCCACTATTGCGACTTTAATATCATACATTACTAGCAGCACAGAATATTTTGGTAACATATTGAAACACTTTATCCCCCCCCCTTTTTTTTAGCTGAATGTTCAGTCTCAGGAGATATTCATTTCATGACATTTGATGGGCGCAAGTATACTTTTCAAGCCACTTGCCAATATATTCTGGCAAAAAGCCTCACCTCCGGAAAATTTGCTGTGACTCTGCAAAATGCTCGTTGTGGACAGGTAAGACTGTAAGAGCAAATGTTTGGGCTGCATGAAGTGTGGGTACTTAACTGGTATTATCAAAAAGATTAAACTAAACTTTCAATTTATAAGTTTCCCTTTGGTGAATGGAAGGAACTTTTCATTCACTGAAAGATTCCTCCCATTCATGGAAGGTTACCTTTGGATCCAGTTCTAATTTCCTTGGGGAAGGACCATAGCTCAGTGGATGTAGAAGGTCCTAGATTAGGTCCCTTCAGTTTATGTGTATCTGTGTGGTGAGAAATTACTGTGCAGACATTTCTCAAGAACTTAAAAAGCTAACTGTCTCTGAATATCCAGTGGCAAAAGGTGGATAGCAAATAGCACATGTGCTTTCTTATGACTTTATTTTAATAATAATAATAATTTAATTAATTCATTTATACCCGGCCCATCCGGCTGGGTTTCCCCAGCCACTCTGGGCAGCTCGCAACAGAATATTAAAAACACGGTAAAACATCAAACATTAAAAACTTCCCTAAACAGGGTTGCCTTGAGATGTCTTCTAAAAGTCAGATAGTTGTTTATTTAACATCTGATGGGAGGGCGTTCCACAGGGCGGGCGCCACCACGGAGAGTGCCCTTTGCCTGGTTTCCTGTAACCGCCAGAGGGAACCGCCAGAAGGCCCTCGGCGCTGGACCTCAGTGTCTGGGCTGAATGATGGGGGTGGAGACTCTCTTTCAGGTATACTGGGCCGAGGCCGCTTAGGGCTTTAAAGGTCAGCACCAACACTTTCAATTGTGCTCGGAAACATACTGGGAGCCAATGTATGTCTTTCAGGACTGGTGTTGTATGGTCTTGGTGGCTGCTCCCAGTCACCAGTCTAGCTGCCGCATTCTGGATTAGTTGTAGTTTCTGGGTCACCTTCAAAGGTAGCTCCACATAGAGCTAGTGATTTCTTTTCCTGTTAAGAACATAAGAATATGTATTATACTGAGATAGAACATCGGCCCACCTAGCTTAGTATTTTCTCTACTTACTGGCATCATCTCTCCAAGGCTTTGGACAGGGGTCTCTCCCAGACCTATCTGGAGATTGAATCTGTAACTTTTGCATGCAAAACACCTTCTCTGCACTGAGTCGTGGCCCTGTGATGTGAAGGAGGCTCCTGGGTTGGCCTTAACCTCCACTACAGGGTAGACAGCAGGAGGACTGGATGTTACTGAAAATTAAATGCTGGAGTAGGCAGGTTTTGGCTGATCCAGTAAGGTTATTCTCATTATTCTTCGTTGGTTCTATGAAAAGAGCAGACGTAACATATGTGTCTTTAGACTGGACTCCTTTCAGAGCTGTCATTGGCAGGGAATTTTCACCCTTTTTGCCAGTATGTGAGTAGTGCCAATTTTTTGAGTGTTTGTGTCATTCAGAAAATTGAGGTTAGTTAGTTCAAACAATAGACGAATATATAAAGCTGAAGGTAGTAGGCACAATTTTTATCTGTTCCCCAGAAAGCATGTGTCAAATGCTGGGAGTGGTTGGCTAATGGTGCCTGTGGTGTTGTAACAGGAGGTTATTTAAAGAAATATTCAACTGTACAGTGTTGAAACCTTTTGCAATAGAGGGTGTAAAATTATTTCCCCTGATATATATATTTTTTGTAAAAGAGAAATATTTGCTCTTTTTATCTCTATTTATAGGTTCTGAAAATATTGGCTTTTTATCTAGTTCCTCTAAGGTTTATAGTTTTCTACTTAAGTCATGGATAGCCGCTGTAGTGCTCTCCACAAGTTGGTGGACTACAATTCCCATCAGTCACAGCTAGCATGATCAAGGATGTTGAGAGTTGTAGTTCACCTGGAGGGCACTGTATTGGCTACCCCTGACTTCAGTAAAATGTTTTAATAATATGGTAATATAATAATATGCTTTCTACGTTCAACTCGTCTTGCAGATGGCAAGTCCAACAAAGGATACACTGTTCATTGTTAAGATTTAGAGTGCCTTAGAAAGGCAGTTTTAGAATGGCATATAATCTCCTAAGCGCCTGCACAGAGTCCACAGCTGTACACATACCACTTTAATAACCTGTTAGTGTCTCTGTGAGGATATACAATAAAGCACTTTTTCTTCCAACAAAGCCACTTTGCAAGCATTTTCTTTTCTAAGTTGTTGATCAAACACAGTCTAGCGAAAACGTGAAGCGACAAAATCTCAAGGCACAAGGCGTTGACTCACAAGGATTGATTCAGTTAAACTGTGCTTTTAACAACAACCACGATTCATTGATTTGTGAATAATCTAATAAACTGTAATATTGAATGCTTGGTTTCTAGTTGTCATTTTTGAAAATGGTTGCTTAAAGTGTCTTATGTAGAAACACCAAATTATGAGATAAGGAAATGTTGCATTTTTTTATTAGACATTAGCATAAATTACTCTATTTCAGTGTCTTGATTTTTTTTTCTGAGCTTTGAATTTCTGTAGAGTTACTGAGAAATGTTCATTAAAATGCTAGAGCTCTATCGCAATAAAGCAGATTACTGTATTGAAAAAGAAAAACACCTCCAGCAACAGCCAGATAACACCTGAACAGGTTTGCGACTCATTGAATCACAGAGAGTACAGTCACTTAGAGCCTCAGGTTTGGTGACAAAAGCAATCATCACGCAGCAAGTGAGTTTGGAATGATGTAAAATTTAGCTTTAAACACTTTTTGAAAGAGGATCAGTCAAGTGATCAGCATAGCTTAGCCTTATCGGAGTCTCAAATGTCAGTATCACTAGGTTTTGTGGTTAGTTATGATGAGAAGGATATTTTAATATAGGAATTTCTATTAAGTGTCTGGTGATGAGTGAGGTACAGTTCATGAGAAGGCAGCTGCTGATAGTTAGCGGAGTCAATGTTATGAAAGAAACAATTCATTGGATCAGAGAATTATTGCCAGGATTTTAGAGCCTATTTGAGACAATATGCATATGCACACACAAATATATGTAGCCAATATATACTCCCACATTCATCTACTGGTCTTAACATTTAAGGGCTTGCTTTTATATTTGATTGGACATCTTGAAAATGGCAGAGGAAGCTGCTGTATGTGGCCAGACGATTGGTCCACCTAGTTCCAGTACTGTCTGACCAGTACAGGGTCTCACGCAGAAGTCTTTCTCTCACTTGCTACCTGGCCATTTTTTAGCAGTAGCTGCCAAGAATTAACCATGGGATCTTCTGTGTACAGTCATACCTCGGGTTGCAATCACTGCGGGTTGCGCGTTTTCGGGTTATGGACGCGCCAAACCCAGAAGTACTGGAACGGGTTACTTCCGGGTTTTGGCACTCACGCATGTGCACTAAATTGTGCTTTGCGGATGTGCAGAAGCGCCGAATCGCATTGTGCGCTTGCACAGACGCAGCGCTGCGGGTTGCGAACGCTGCGGGTTCACGGATCACATTTGCAACCTGAGGTTCCACTGTGCTTTACCTTTCAGATATGGGCATTTCTACCTTATCTAGGGTATATATCTCAGCTCATGTCTATCCAAGTCTTGAAACTTGCTTCGCCACTATAGAAGTTGGAAGCAGTATGCTTCTGAATACCAGTTACTGGAAACCACAGGAGGGGAGAGTGTTCTGGTGCTCATGAGCTGCCTGCGGGTCTCCCATGGGATCTGGATGGCCACTATGAGAACAGGATGCTGGACTAGGTGGCCATTGGCCTGATCCAGCAGGCTCTTCTTATCTTCTTAAATTATAAATTTCATCTTACTGGGTGTTCTCATTTTCATAGCACTGCATTTTGTGGTATGTAAAATCTCCAAGCAAATTATTACACTGATTTTTGTGTACCAGTGACTTTCCCAGGAGATACTTTCCTGCTCTACACCTGTCAAATTCTACCAAAAGGCAAATAGGTCTTAATCCCAAGCTTATTTTACAATGCTACTCTTCAATTTATTTCCAGAATCAAGATGGAGCATGTATCCAGTCAGTCAGTCTTATTCTCAATCAAGATTCCAAGAGGCAAGTGACTCTGACCCATTCAGGAGATGTTTTGGTATATGATCAGTACAAAGTAAATCTGCCTTATATTGATGGTAAGTAAAATAAATAACACTTAGCCACAGTGAAAATGCTATGATTTAAATTATGTCTACATATCATGCCCTAATTCCATCATGTCAATCATTCTGGTTTTATTTCTTCTCCTATAGCTTCACTTAAGCCTCTGTTTCCTTCCTCTAATATCTACATCATCTCATGATACCCCTGGAACCAGATGTTAGTTGTATATTCACTCCCTTTCATCTCACCATGTAGATCAGATGTGGTCCTCCAGATGCTGCTGAACTAAAACTCCTATCATCCATGGCCATTGGCCATGCTTGCTGGGCCTGATGGGGGTTACAGTCCATCCACATCTGGAAGGCCAAAGGTTTCCCACACTTGATATAGATAGGTGAACTAAGCGATATACACAAAGGAAGCCTTTTTACTGATGGACAAGCTATCTTCAGCCTGAATCAGCTTGAGCAACAAATTATTTTTAGGAGGCTTCAATGAACAACAAATTATCCAAAGCAATTATTTTAGCTTGATTCTTTCCAGATCTTATCTTGCTGTCAGTTCCATCATTGAGAGTTTAACAGTCAACCCTTCATCAGCACCCCCACTGCTGCTACCCACAAGGATACATTGTGGTGTTGAAAAGTGCTCATAGTATCTGGACTTCCTTGAGAACCTCCTGTCACCACTTGTCACCTGGGTAGGCTTGCAAAAGGTGGTGGTGATGAGGGCTCATGGCATGTGTAAAATAGAGTATATTTTGATCTCCGCAAAACAATTTTATTTGGCCTAAATTCAAGTAGAGATTAGGAGGTTAATTTGCAACTAACATTAAACACATTGTGAAGAATAAAAGCAACTCCTGATCTCTTGATAATATTGTAGATTACTATTAATACATTTTTTTCTGCAATGTTTATCTATTAGATGCTTTTGAAATACGAAAACTTTCCTCTGTATTTTTGCAAATAAAGTCATATATTGGATTACAAATACTGTATGACTGGAAGGGTTTGAGGCTCTATCTCAAAGCTGATGCTCAATGGAAAGATGATACCATAGGACTTTGTGGGACCTTCAACGGAAATATGCAAGATGATTTTTTGTATGTATCCTTAACATTTTAAAAAAAATACAGCTATCTTCATGAGTATTGATTTCCACCCCCAAACAGTATAGGAAAACATAGTAGCTATTTATTAGAAGAATAAAATATAAAATTTGATTATCAAACCTAGTATTAATTAAATAATAATAATGTTGAAGAAATTCAACCCAGAATAATAATATATCTTGTAATAATATATCTTGTTACTTTCAAGGGTCTGATTCTTGGGAGCAAGAACACTCCACTTAAATGTCCTTTCAAATGATTTTAATCCACAAATCTTTAATAAGTATTTTCCTATAGAGAAGTACAAAATATAGAATGCATAAGAGGTAGACTTACCCTAGTGTGTTTAATTTGCTGGAAGCAGCCCAGAGTGGCTGGGGTAACCCAGTCAGATGGGCAGGATATAAATAAAATAAATAAAATAAAATAAACCACAATGAATCCAGTACATAGTCTCTTGAAATTAATGAGACAACACCATGATTTTGAATTACTGTTGTTTGTACTTGATATTTGAAGTATATCATTTTTGTGACATTTTTTTGTTTTTTTTTTTAAATGGGGGAAAGATCTCCAGTAGGAGTGCCAGAAAGTACGCCACAGCTTTTTGGAAATTCCTGGAAAACTTCATCTGCCTGTGGTCTTGAGCATGATTATTCACCAGTGGATCCATGTGATATTCATCTACAATCAGGTAAGTGTGACGATATTATAGACAGATATTGATGATGGAGTTGGAAGCATTATAAGAAGCTGTTGCAGGAGAGGAATTGTGAGCAACATCACGGGAGGAATGTTTCTAGTACCAAAATTAAACTTTCAAGCTCCCTTGTAGTTTCTGCTATTGCCAGCAGCAAAATGTTGTTGCTTTTATAGGGTCATATTCAATTAACTTTTACTCAGTGGTGATCCATTAAATTTCTGATCCTGAATAACCCACAGTATTGAATTTTTTTTGGTGTGTATGTTGGTACATTAGCTACCATGATGTTGTTTTATTACTCTGGTTATGAAATTGATTTTGATATTGTTGACTTTGAGAGGTATTGCTGTTCTCTTTCTTGTAAGCCACTTTGAGCATGATGCTGTGTGTGTGTCGAAGGGAGTGTGGAAAGGCATTCTTATTAGTATTCTTAATTAAACGTATCTGTGTTTTAAGTCATTTTAGCCAGCTGGTTATGTTTCGTTTGAGTTTTCATCGATCAGTTGTGCAGCTGACAAAAAATGAATTTCATGATTTATTATTGTCAAGGATTGTGTAGAAAAAGTAATATAAAACAATATGTAATCAATATCATGACCCTGACTGAGCCTTATTTACTGAAAATATAGTAATAAAATTTATATCTGATGAAGAGAAATATTAATAGTGATTGCTATTTGGAAAATTCCCATAAAAATGACTGTAGTCAGTTGTAGAGTTGTGCAGTTGGCTGTGGCTTATCTATGGCTGAATCAGATAAGCTGTAAAAAGTAATGTTTGTTCCACAGAAGAAAGCCTTTGCTATTAAATTTGGAGACTCTAACATGGTTATTTTATTATCATTTACTTTAACAGCCACTTATGCAACAGAAGCTTGCGGCATCATTACAAAAGAACTCTTTGCCCCATGCTTCTCCTACCTGAGTCCTCTCCCCTATTTTGAACAGTGCAGAAGAGATACCTGTAAATGTGGGCAGATCTGCATGTGCTCCGCTCTATCCCATTATGCCCATCTGTGCCACAGATATGGAGTGGTGATAGACTTTCGGAGTTACGTCCCAGAATGTGGTAAGTTATTGTTCAGCATGTAATTAATTTAATGGCTGTCTGACATCTTGGGTACATTTCAAGACTAATCTAAATTGGATAAATCATTTGCTGGATATCCAAATTGAATGCACATGGTTAGATTGAAATAACTGTGTGCTACAGTAGATCAAAGTGGTACATGACTAGATGAGAAACATGGTAATGAAGAAAGCCCAAACTGTGAAGCTGGGTTGGGAACCAAGCACTGCATTCTCCTGTGAACAATATTCTGGGGCACACATGCAGGTCCACAGGCAAAAATGGGCAGAGCAATGAATATGACTCTTACTGTTTTACAGTATGCTACATTCCAGCCATGCAAAAACCAGTTTTTTCTACACCCTCCTCAACAACTTGTCTCATCCAGGCAAGCAAGGGGCATGATCACAGCTAAGTGACATATTCAAGCTAGGTAAAAACACATAGATATGGTGCAAAGCAGAACCAGGGATACGGTCATACAGTCTAGTATATAAATTATAGTATGCTATAAAAATATCTCAGAAAAGATGCTGTACAAGTCTTGCACAAATGGAAGAACTTCTCTATATTTGGGGTGGTTTTGTCATGCTAGGGTGGAAACAGCCCTTCCATTTGTGGATGATTTGTTCCACTAATAGTGGAAGGGTACCTTTGGTCCAAGCCATTACTATTTAAATATATTAAGGAAAATTTCTGTTTGGTTCCCTCCTCCAAACTAAGCTCACTTTCCCCCGTTTATTTTTTTATTTTTCTTGTTTAAATGACACAGTTATAGTTAGTCATGTAAGTGGGATCCAGTGTGATTTGCAAGTCTAGTTTGCAGTACTTGGTGGCTGTGTAAAGTAACCTAAGGGGGTCTTAGTGGGGGAAAAAAAATCAGGCCTACACTAAATGTTGTATAATAAATAAATAAATAATTTTCTTTGTGTAGTAAAAGTGTAAACATATTCACAGCCAGCAATACACTGGGATATGATTTGGGGCTAACTAAACTTGGGTTTAGGTTGTAGTTCTGTGCACATTTTCCAGAGAGTGAGTCCCCTGAACACAATGAGACTTATTTCCAAGTAAGCATGCAAGAAGCCATCCCAGTGTGTGGGATGAAATGTGTTACAGGCCTTTGAGAGTGGATTGCCTTTTATGCGTTTGGCTTGTAATATGAGAAGTCTGTTTCATTTGCTTAGCTCTTTCATGTGAAGATACAAAGGAGTACAGTACCTGTGTATCTACTTGTGGCAGATCCTGCCAAGCTTTCTCTGTGCCAGAGACGTGCAGTGATGATTGTGTTGAAGGCTGCACCTGTCCTCTTGGAATGTATCTGAACAGCAAAACTGACAGATGTGTGCAACAGTAGGTATAATTTGTAGTGCTGACACCAACCACTTTGTAAAAGTATATTTTCAGATTTAAGGGACCAGCTGAGAAATTGGTTTAACTTTCAGACATGAAATGAACTGCAGAACTAAAGAGTGGGGGGGGGGGGGACATGCTGCATTTAGCCAGCAGTGGGAATAGTAGGGTTTGTTGATGCTTATATGAGATGGTTGTAAACTTGGGGTGGCCAAACTTTTCTGTCAGTTTTGCCTCAAAGTATGAGAGAGTGCACTAGAATGGCCCCTCCAAGACTGTCTGCTTTTGCTTCACGTTTACCAAGTGAAGAAACAGGCAATAGTGCTAAGCAAGATATGTATATATAGGAACCCACACACAATTCTGTGATAGAGCTAAGCATTTCTGGACCATCACCTGGGAATGGGTGAGCAGATTAAGTCCATTTTTGTCTCATGCTCCAAAGAGCCTGTAGTGCCATGTTTCCATGTGAATTTTTTTGTGTTCAGAGTTTACTGAAGATTACCAAATTTGCACCATCCTGCAGTTCCATTATCTTGAGAATATGTGAGGTAATTTATTGAGGTTTCTGATTGTCACAGCCCTATTCATTTTGTTTTCCTTAGAAAATATATTTTGTGACCAGCAAGGATTACTGCTGAAGGGGAAACATAAATGCTTGTCCATGGGCTCTGCCATTTGTTATTTATTATTGGCTGTGGATAGTACAGGGATAGGAATGCATTCCAATATACAGTGTTTGACAAGAATACTTGTTAATATGTTAATACCTATTTATAAAGTGAATGCATCTTTATAACAGGGGGAGTCTGTGTTGTTTCCATGGAAACAAATTTTCTATTTTTCCCCCCTTTATAGAAATGAATGTCCCTGCTATTTTCAGGGTATTGACTATTCACCTGGAGAAAACATAATCACGTCTTTGGGAAAATGGTAAGCTATTCCCACAGAAAGGGCAGTTTCTAATGTTCTGTGGGTTTTGCCACTCATACCATCTGGCAGAATCTTATGCTGCTGTGTTTAGCAGACACTGGGTTTGCCCCATCCCTTCTGACTTTGGAACCGAGATCAGCCACAGGGAGAGAGCATTGGTGTTGCTTTAAAAGATGGCACTGTCCCTTTCCACTGCATTCTTCCCTTCTGCTCCTGCAGCTGGCCTGTCTCACAGTCTGTATGGGCCTTCACTAGCTATGCTTCTGGAGGGCTAAGAATGAATTTTTAAGATGGCTTCCCTTGTGGCCCCATCTTTTTTCACCTGCTCAATACTGTATGTATTGAGGTCTGAAATATTAATTTGATTTGTGACTTGGGTCATATCCACACCATAGATTTAAAGCACCTTTAATAATCAATTCCGTGTGCTGCTCTGGTTCACCAGAAATGGCTTAGTCATGCTGGCCACATGACCCGGAAGCTGTATGCTGGCTTCCTCGGCCAGTAAAGTGAGATGAGCGCCGCAACCCCAGAGTCGGCCACGACTGGACCTAATGGTCAGGGGTCCCTTTACCTTTTAATACTCAATTTAAAGCACATAGCTTCCCCCAAAGAATCCTGGGAAATCTGGTGCAAGAGTTTCTTAAAAGGGAAATCAGAGGGAAAATAGCATGTATGTACAGTACTGCCACCATTCTTTTCTTTGAAGAACTCTGACCAGATTCCTTAAGTTTATACAAAAAGATTCTGATGGTCCTGACTTCTTGCATTTTTGTTTCAGCCACTGCAGAGATGGAATGATGAACTGTGAGGAAAACAACATTGGTATGTAACATAAAGATGTTATTTAACCCAGAGTTCCCTCGTAGAGTCCTAGCCGTGCCAAAGTTAGAGCTCCCTGTTATACTCATCAAACATGGGCAGGAATTTTCTAAGGGGAGGCCTGAGTCAGACCGGGACCCAATGGATCTCAAGCTGAGCTCAGTGCTATTCAGGCTGGCACAGCGCTTTGTCTACCTTTGCTTTCTTTCCTGTGAGTGATGGGACTGTGGATGCTGGCTATTGGCTCAGCCTCTCTGTCATGACTTGCCACTTCTTGACTGTGGTTTGGATTATAGAATCATAGAGTTGGAATAGACCACAAGGGCCAATGAGTCCAACCCCCTGCCAAGCAGGAAACACCATCAGAGCACTCCTGACATATGGTTGTCAAGCCTCTGCTTAAAGACCTCCAAAGAAGGAGACTCCACCACACTCCTTGGCAGCAAATTCCACTGTTGAACAACAAGAATTATCTTGCTCATTTTTAGTGTGCTGTTTTGGTTTGTTCCCCAGTAACTGGTAGTCAGAGGTATACTGACTCTAAACCTTGAGGTTCTACACAGCAGTTAGGATTAGTAGTCCCTGATAGATTTCTCCTCCATGTATTTGTCTAAACCTCTTTTAAAATCATACGAACTACTGGCCTGCCCACGACCACAACCCATAACAGCAAATTCCATAAATTAATGATGAAATGTGTGAGGAAGTAGTTTCAGTTGTCCATTGTGAGTCATGATTCTCCTCCAGTCAGTTTCATCAGATGGCCTGGAGTTCTTGGTGTGATGAGAGAGGGACAAAAACTCTCTAAAGAATTAGATGTGTAGGACTGAAGACCAAATGTATAAATACAAAATGGAGGAATCTGGCTAGGCTTTAGCTTTAAAGAGGGTGCTTTGGGTTTTATGGTAAAGAGCAAACTAAATATGATGTATGTGTGTCTTCTATTGTTGTAGTTCATGACTGTCCAGATGACCAGATCTATGTAAACTGCAGTAACCCACAAACTATGGAGCTTGGCAGGGAGAGAACATGTGAAAACCAACTGCTAAACCTCACTATATCGGCACATCTTCCTTGTTTTTCAGGATGCATGTGTCCTCAGGGGTAAGTAAAGACAAACACAAGTTCAATTTTTATCCTACTAGTATAAAACCTATGGCCACTTCAGCACCTAGTGTACATTTGGTAGTATGGCCTTCTGCCTTTTAAGAAGTCAAAGACATTTGATGACTATGGCTAGCTCAAGTTATTTTGGCAGCAGAGGCAAGGGGATGCTTCACCCTCCTCCCATCTTGTCATATGCTGGACATCAAAAGCAAGCATCATGCAACGAAGCAGTGTTAAAAAGCCTCCATTGATCAAACAACCTTCAGTCCATTCTTATTCCTGTGGAGTTGTGTAGCTTTGCTATCTTTTCCATGGGGCGTTTGTACCCGTTGTAGAACTCACTCAATATCTTCAGGGATGAATCTGGTGCCCTCTGGATGTTTGGGACTACAACTCCCAACAGTTCCTCCCAAACAGGAACTGTTTTAACTATGGAAACAGTTGCACATCTTTATTAAGAAGGCATCATGGTTTAGGTTTGGAGGGCACCAGTTTGGTTAAGGCTGGTATAGAGACATCCAGATTGGGTATCTTTTCCACAGAGGGTCTGTTTTATTAAAAGCAGTATCTCTGTATGAAGAATTTGGGTGGGATTCACATAACCAACATTGTCAGCAGCAGCTCCGCTCAAGGACTTCCACTTGTGCAGTGGGGTTTCCCCTTCCCTCATGTGTGTCCGCCTCCCAAATTGTCTTTCAGGGGGAGAAGAATGGGGGTTGTTCAATTTGGCAAGCTGAAATGCTTGTGCAGATGGAGCAACTGGAAGTGTGTGTGTGTGTGTGTCTTCCATCTGAGCTATGTATTATAGTGTCACTATACAGCTTTTGCCAGCAGGTCAAGATGCGCCTTTTTATCCAGGTATTGGGAGGGATAGGGTGAGATATTTACTAATGCCGCCACCTCTGCTGCTTTTACTATGAATGCATGCATTTCATCTTTTTATATAACCTGTCAGGGTCTTTGGGTGAAGAGCAGGTAACAAATCTAACAGATCAATCAAAATTTCCAGGGTGCCTTACTAAGTTCTTAAAATTGTCTGTCAGATGTCCTGAGAAATTACATTTCCAGGATCCTTGGTACTTGGATGACTGCCGTTCCAGATGCCAGCCATAGTGTAATGAAGATATTGTCAGTTAAAAGAGGGAATTAAAAGAGGCATTTGCAGTGATGGGAAGTGATGGCACTGGGGAAATCTCCTGTAGAGCTTGTGTTCAGCTCAAAAGAAGCTGAGTGCACCTAGGTTCACAATTATGGACCTCCCTCCTCCAGTTCTGAACTTTGGCACTGTCCATGGTATTTTTGCAAGAATAATGTTGCAGGAATAATGAAAATAAGGTTCTCGGAATATTCTGCTTGCTTTTTTCTCATCTCAAAAGAAAAAAAATATTTCTCATTGTAAAACAGGTGGCATTACAGATCAAATAACTTATAAGAAGCTTAAATGAATTCCTGAAAGGTTTGTTTTTTAAAAAAAGAAAAGAAAAATCATCACTTTCTAATTTATACAAGAAAATAATGATTTTAATGGAGCCCAAGAATGTTTCTTATCAATAGCCAGAGAGAATTATGCTAGCCTAACCCCACTTAATTGGGAATAAGTCCTATTGAATTCAGTAGACCTTATTTCTAAATAGACATGATTAGGATTGTGCAGTTAATGAAGTTAACATAGACAGAATGTAATAACACAGACAGAATGTAATTTCTTTTAACCACCTTTTGTGACAGCAGTACTCTTCTGTTGTCCTTGCGGTAAAATGAACAGTCTGCATATCTGCAGTGTATTTCATAAATTCAAATGGACTGTTGTCTTGTCTTTTAAAAATGATGCAGGATTGAAGGAAGGGTATTTTACACCTTTAGTTCAAAAGCTTGACAATAACCTTCATTTTAAGTGTGCATCCTCCCAGCTGCTAAATCATTCTTTCTATAATAGCCTTTCCATAGAATTTATTGATACTTGCAGTGCAAGCCTATGCCTATTTGTGTGGAAGTAATCTCCACTGTGTAAGGCTTACTGATAGGGAGGTGTGTAGAGGCTTATAGCTTAGCTGATCATAGTAATAAACAGAATTTACTATAAATCTATCATGACTTGCCTTTAACAACATCCAGGCTTGCCTTCTCCTGTTAAGTGATGAGCTGGCATAAGATGGATCTATGATCAACTAAAAATAATGTGAAAGTCTCATTTTACCAAGTTGGCAATATTAAGTTTTTACTTTAAAAGTGCTAAATTTTAATGAGGGGTAATGTGACTATCTCCTAAAGGGAAATGTGTGGAAGAATCATACACACTTCCTCTGTCATTGCTTCTTCATAATATCTAAAGTGGCCCTTGGTGATGAGTGTAGGTGAGATGTTTTTCTTCAACGCTGTTCCTCTCAGTGTCTGTTCTGTGCATGCATTCATGTGTGTGGTTGGTAACTGCTGCTAATAGTAGGGGCTGATAAGTGGCATATGATTGAGATGCCAGTGAAATTAAATCATGCCTAAGCTCAGTAATAGGGTCTATGAAAAGGTGCATCATTTCAGTTGGTCTGTAGGCATCGTATTGAACCTTGACATATAATAGAAATAAAGTCATTTGTAGTAAGTGCCTAAAAGTCATGCTGTATTGGACCAAAGGCCCATCTTGTCCAGATGTCCATGGGAAGCCCTCAAGGATGATATGGGAGCAATAGCACATTCCATACTTGTGCTTTCAGGCAATTGGTATTCAGAGACATACCACCTCTGATACTGGAGGTAGCACACAGAAGCCATTGATATCCTCCATGAATTTCTCTAAAATCCTTTTAAAGTCATTGAAGCTGGTGACCATTACTACATCTTATAGTAGTGAATTTAATAGTCTAATTATATGCACTGTGTGAAGAGGCATCTCTTTGTCTAGCTACAATTTTCCAGCATGCAGCTTCAGTAGCTGGGCCAAGGTTCGAGCATTATGAAGAGAAAGAAAAAAGTTATGTCTGTGTGCTTTCTACACATTAAGCATATTCCTATATTATGTCCCTCCCCCACCCCGCTTGCTTACTTTTTGAACTAAAATGTCCCATATGTTGTAATTTTCCCTCATAAGGGAATTGTTCCAGCTCCATGATCATTTTGGTTGCCCTTTTCTGAACCTTTTCCAGCTATACAATATTCATTTTGAGGTGTGGAGACCACCTGCCAAAATGTCAAAATGGCATTTTGTTTTGTTTTTCTGAGTTCTTAGATCATTGTAATCAATCTGGCTGCTTGGCTTTCCAAGAGAGAAAGCTGTTAACACTTGTTTTATGCAGGGTAATATTACAGACATGAAACTTGCACTTTGGTCTCACCTTGTCAAAGTGATGCTCTTTGTCTCTAAATGTGGCCTACTTAGTTGGTAGCTTAAACCAGTGGGAATTTTCAGCTTTGTAGTTCACTATCCATCTAAGAAAGTGACACAGAACTTGAAATGGTACAGCAACTCCCAACAGGCTTTAAATAAAATTATAGTTTTAAAGTTTAATATAAATGTTGTTTTTCGGAAAAAGTTACTGCCTTCTCGGTAAACATTTTCTAGATAACTTGTAAAATTAGAGAAAGCAAACACACTCAGGAAAGCTTTGGCTATTATTGCTCCACAGTTTACAAAAGAGTGATTCATCTTTTTATAAAAGTGTTCCTGTGAAATCTTAGGTTGCATTTATGTCTAGACATTGACCAAAACAGTCATCATGCCAAAGACTTTGTAAAAAGATGTATTTGTTATCCTGGCACTGATTATCCAGTACCAATACTTGAAATGTTCGCTGGCAAACTTTTTTTCTAGTCTAGAGGACTTTTCTAGACGACTGTAGAAGATGCTAGACGAGGGAGGGGGAATTATTACTGCAAATTTGTTAAATTCTTTTTTTATCGCAGAAAAGCTTAGGTGACTGTGATGGTTAAACCAGCAACAAAATGCAGTGTTTAATAAATGTTTTGAAAAAGAATAATTGATAAGATAAATCTTGGTGAGGGAGAGCATATTTTAAAACACTTTAGCTGTTAATCATAATAGTTATTATTTTCCACCCTTCATCCTAAGGTTTCAGGGCAAGTAACAGCATTAAAACACAATATTAAAAATAGGTTAAAATGGCTTACAGTCAGAGAAATAAGACATGTTCTTAAACACCTCAAGTGTCAAAACTAGGCCAAAAGTAATAGCAATGCTTACATCATGGGTACCTGTCTGATCGTGACTGTGGCATCAATGCTCTGTTTCACATGTATATGCCCCCACCCATGCTCAGTTGAATTATTCAGTAGCAACCAGGAATATATGTATGCAAACTGTTTCTTCAAATTTACATAAATTTAAAAATATAATTGACAATGCGTTTCTATTTGATGTTTTTTATAGCCTTGTTAAACATGGTGATGCATGTTTCAAGTCAGATGAATGCCCATGTTCTTGGAAAGGCAAAGAGTACTTTCCTGGGGATAAAGTAATTTCTTCCTGCCATACATGGTGAGTAGAAACTTTAAAAAAATAAAATCTCATGTTATAAATGCAACTATACTATTCTGGTTCTGAATTGCTGTTTTGTTTTTTTCCTATTTCAGTATTTAAATGCATATACCGGCATTTAAGTGATTTTTTTAAAAAAAATAACCATCTTAAAATAGTTCTTAATAACCGAATTATGCATTGGGAAAATGATGGATAGCTATGGGTAAAAAATTAGAAATTAATCAGTGTAATAACTCCAGAGGACTGATTTGGAGTCGGGGAAAGGTGAAGCACCTGTGAAAGATGATGAGGTGACAACTGACCTTCTGACAGCAGAGTCACTCCTACTTACCTGGAGGGAGGGGACAAGGCAAGGTGGTGAGAAGGACAGCACATTGCAAATGCACTGACAGAGCCAATCTAGGACTCCTTCTGGTTCATTTGCACTGCACTGACATTCCTGTCTCCTTGCTCATATACTTCTCTCTCCCTGTTTGCAGCAGAGACTCAACTGCTGGGAGGTCAGGTAATCACACTATCACACCACACTATTCCACCATTATTGTGAAGCACCTGCTTCTGCCAAATGCCTTCCTTTCAAAGCTGCTTCACTTTTTTTCTAAAAACTAAGTCATAGGGGGACTATTGCATTAATTAGCCTGTGATGTATAGTTTTCCCTTAACATCTAAACACAATATTAACTACCTTTCCTAGATTAGTTCCCACTTCCATACATATTTTAAAGATGTGTCTTAGTCTCCTTTCATAAATCACCTTATTTTCTCCTTGTCTTTTTCATATTTGGACTAAAACCCAAATAAACAAATCCTGTTACAGCATCATTTGCTTAACAGTGGTTGATACTCATACAGCAGTTCTTAAGCAAGATCCTTCACTATCCACCCATTTTTCTGAACCAGTGATATGCTGGTGTTTCCATACAACAAACAAATGTGTGACAGCTAAAATCTTGGAAATAATACCCCATCTTATGCCTCTTCTTCCCATCATCTAGACTGATAGCAGAAGTACTACAGAGTGTTGCAACCACAACTCTGTATCTTAACAGTATCTTAACCCCTGTTGACCAGTTTGGCTAATTTGTTCCATCTGGTTACCACTGGGCCTGCACAACTTTATAGGGCCTAGAGTAATCCAGGCTGGTCCAGTCAGCACTAGTCAATGCCTTGTCTGGATGTCTTTGCCCAATCCAGCCTTGTGCTGACTGACTGCCTCTGCCTCTTGTCAGGTTCTCAGTATCTGCTCTAGAAGACATTTGTAGCCCTTTGGCCGACTGGTGAAGCGACTTACAAGCCATCTCTACTTGGCAGGAAGGTAAAGTGACCCCGTGTTACCTCCCTTGGTCCCCAAGGCCTGTACACTTTTAACTTTCAATAATTGTTTGCACACACAAAAATTCATTCCCTGTAGAGGATGTCATGAAGGGCTTGCTGTAATTCTGAAACAGCATAGTGTATTCGTTGAGAGGTCTAAACCCAGTCATTAATAATATAACAGGCAAGAGGATAATTAGATCGTTAGTATTTATTTTCTGATCTTATCAAGAAGTGAATCTTCACTACAGCATAAACTTCCAATTATCCACCAATATGCTACCAATATCCACGTTGCTTATAGAAGAAAGCTCAGTGGGCAGGATTCACCTAACAAGCTCTATCAGTGAAAGCCATTGCAAGGGTTAAAGGGTCTTACTCGTTGTGTCCTCTCCTCCCAATTTGGCTTGAGGACAAAACAGCGTGTAGGGCAGATGGGGGATAATTTTGTCTGGCAAGCTTGCATGAATAGAATGCTTGTAATAGTGTGATATGTTTTTCCCAATATGTTTTACAAGATACTCAAGGTGAGTTTGGTAGAATGTAAATATTTATCAGTTATTTATCTTGCTATGCTGCTATGCAGAACCTAGCAAATATTTATCTTTATTACGGTCATAGACCAGCATAAGTAGGGTGGGGTACAATCATTTGCAAAATCTGTAAAATGTTTTGGAGAGCTAAAATTATTAAAACAGAAGGTATATATAAAAGACTATAAGAAGCTAAAATAAGCTAAAAGAAGGGTTAGGAGCATTAAATGGATGTGGAAGAGCGTAAAAGGTTAGTATATAAGAGGCTATGACTATCAATTTACAAAGCCCTCTGATATGAGTGTTCATTAAATCTAGTTTGTGGTGCAGGTCATCAACCAATGAATTTTGAATGCTGCTTTGCAGAACCTAGCAACATTGTATGTTGTAGCAAGGTTGGCGTCTGAAAGCAGCAGGGAGGTATAGAATTGTCCTGTGCGCCCTGGCTACTTATGGAGTAGTGGGAACATGAGGCTAAAACAGATGTACAACATGCTCTGTTGTTTCTATTTGTCCAGAATCATGGGGGCATTGTCTCTCCGAGTAATGAATCTTCCTATAGTAAATACGTATTATTGATTATTGTTCATATCTCAGGTTGATGCTGAAATGGATATTAGACTAACATCACACTGAATAAGAATAGAATTTGTTATTAATGGATATCCGGTGAATGTATAACTGTATGTGTTAATGAAACTGGACTAACTGTATTTCATTTTTATAAATACATGTGTAGATTTAAAAAAACAAAACACCTTCACAATACCACTGTATATCTATTTTTCAACGTGGCATTTATTTTTGATATTTGTATTAGTTGTATCAGACTAAGTCATGCTCAGAGCAGAACCAGTGACATTAATGGAGCCAAGTTAGCCATGACATTATTTCCATGGATCTGTTATGTGATCTATTATGTAATTGGATACAGTTCTATGATTTTTTTGTAATCTTTTCAGGTAGTTTCATTTATTTCCTACTTTTCATTTTGAGTTTTTACTTTACATGTGTTCAGTTTAGTGTTACAATATATTATAATTCAGATGATTATATAATTTCACATGGAATCAGCAAACATTTTTATTCTTCCCAAAGTGGGATGCTATGAGGTTTTTGTTGTCTGGCATTGCAGCATTCAGTTAGGTCCAGCAATTTGGACCCAGAAGCAGAATTCACACACATTGCTTTATGCATGTGCATCTTATCCATTCACTGAAATGTATGGATTGGTTGCATGTGCAACAACTTTGTGTCCGAACTGGATTTCTGGATCAGGAGGAGTGTCAATGCATTTTGCTTTCACAGAAGATTAACAGACTTATTTGTGCATTGATAATTACAATTACTTTTGAAATTATATCTCTTGATTTTCTTTCCACCGTCACCAGCATCTGCTATCATGGGTCATTTGAATGCACTTTCCATCCTTGCCCATCAATGTGTACTACATATGGAGACCGCCATTACAGAACTTTCGATGGACTTTCCTTTGATTACATTGGGAATTGTAAGGTTTACCTGGTTAAGGTAAGACTTTGAGGGTTTTTTGTTTTGTTTTGCTTTTTTCTAAAAAAACAACATACTACGTATTCTAAATTTTAAGTTGAATAAAACTTGCATTAAAAAGTAAGACTGGTGGCATTTTTTTACCTGCTGCCAGCCATCTCTGTGTGAGTTCTATCTTCAGAGCCAGAGAGAGATATCATTAAGGGGTGGGATCAGAGTGGCTGGAGAATTGGACACATTAGACCGGTTTTCATCAAATGTCAACAAGTTGCAACCAGCTGCTTTTTCCCCCTTCTGCAGAGTTCCTCAATTACTAGTATATCGATCATCATAGAAAACGTGAATTGCTTTAACACTGGGATCATTTGCAGAAAGTATATTTTCATTAACATTGGAAAATCATTCATAATATTTGACGATGACACTGGAGATCCGGTAAGCTCTGGCACCGCAGAAGGAAAGACACATAGGTATAACTGTACTAGGGACTGCTGCCCCTGCTTGCTCTGCTCACCAACCCTGCAAGCCTACAAATGTTTGCCACCCTCTTCTCCCACACCTGACTACTGCCTCAATTTGCCTTGTGCTTGAGCCAGCTCTGGTACACATATACATATTTTCCCCTTCAGTGCCTTTGTGTTTTGCACTGCACATGCTTGCCCCTGACATCACATGATGGATTTGCTGGTGTGTGTGTGTGTCAAGCAAGGTGATAAGCAGCATGCAGAAAAAATGCAAAATGGACCCTGCACATTAGACATATGTACAAAGCAACCTCTAAGCATGCATAATTTAAACAATGGTTTCAAGCCAAGAAACGTCACGTCTTTTGAAAAAACAGACCCATATATTAAGTAATATTAACCTAGAGAGATGTTCAGAAGACACTGAAGTTCTTCTAAATGTAGTTTACACAAACTTTTACTGTGTGATGAGCACAGCACTCCATAGTCGCCTTTGACTGGACTTAATCACCCAGGAGTCCTTTATCTTAACTTTTACAGTGATCCATGTATTAATAACCATGAGACTGGATTGATGCAACACACTCTATGTGGGGTTGCCCTTAAAGCTGCAGCTGGTACAGAATGCAGCTGTGTGGCAGTTCACTGAAGCAACCCACCACGAGCACATAAGCCCTTAATAAATAACCTGTAACAAGCTGCTAGTGGGATGCGGGTGGCGCTGTGGGTAAAACCTCAGCGCCTAGGACTTGCCAATCGCATGGTCAGCGGTTCAAATCCCCATGGCGGGGTGAGCTCCCGTCGTTCGGTCCCAGCTCCTGCCCACCTAGCAGTTTGAAAGCACCCTTAAGTACAAGTAGATAAATAGGTACCGCTTTATAGCGGGAAGGTAAACGGCGTTTCCGTGTGCTGCTCTGGTGCCGGTTGGCCAGAGCAGCTTCGTCACGCTGGCCACGTGACCCGGAGGTGTCTGCGGACAGCGCTGGCTCCCGGCCTCTAGAGTGAGATGAGCGCACAACCCTAGAGTCTGTCAAGACTGGCCCGTACGGGCAGGGGTACCTTTACCTTACCTTTACCTTTTAACAAGCTGCTGGGGCATCCTACTTTGAGAAAGTGCCTTCACCCATATAGATCTGCCCATGCACTGAGATGAGCAGACGAGGCCCTTTTGATGATGCCCCAGCTATCTGTGATCACTTTGTGACTTCTTGGATGATGGCCCTTACGGTGATAGCTTTACAGCATGCATAAACAACACTATGCTTTCATTCTATGTTAAACCTTACCACTAGTATTCAGTACACTTACTGACATCCCACTGGATATTGTATTGCTGTGATATATATTAATGAAATGGTATAAAAATGCTTTAAATGAATAAATATGTGTGGGCTGGCTTTTCCTAACAGAGTCCATTGAGTTACCTAGACAAACTGCAGCAAGTGCATATATGGAAAGCTGGTTTTTTCACACTTGTTCACTTTCCTAATGAACACATCACAGTAATGTGGGATCAAAGAACAACTGTTCATGTAGAGATAGGACCTCAATGGCAGGTAAGAGCACATTGCCTCATCTAATTATGGGTATGATGTAGTTACAGTTAAGCATTTTGAAACCCCATTCATTTTTCTTGGAGAGATTTAGCATTATACTTAACAGTCTAGTTGAAGTCAATGGGATTTCCAAGGGTTTGGCTTTGGCTAGAATGAGTCGTATATTTAACATAATGAGAAGCTTAGATTTATTGTATAAACGAAATATTGTAGTAAATAATGAGCATTGCCATATCCAGGGTGAAATACAGTCATATATTGTCCAATATACAACCAATAGTCATAAATATTGAGAGTTGTAGTCTAAGAATATTTGAAGGGTACTACTGGGCACTTGATTATATGCCTTTGGTAACAGAGATTTTTCTACAGGACTTTTGATTAGAAAACAAAATGCCACTAGCTGGTCATAATAACTTTGCCTTCTTTTTAGGGTGTGCTGACAGGATTATGTGGAAATTTTGATTCAAAAACAATAAATGAAATGAGAACTCCAGAAAATTTTGAGTTAACAAATGCACAAGAATTTGGAAGTAGCTGGGCAGCTGTAGAGGTAAATAATTGGAGTGGTCACTCATTCTATTTCACTACATAGTTCTTTATCATTTAAAATCAAGCACCAACTGCACTGTATGTTACTGGCTTTCATGTTCTGAATAGTAGTGCTAAACAATTGTTTAAAAATGATAATTTTAAAAGTATTACATTGTTTGTACTATTGTCTAACTTTGTTTTTATTCAAACCCCAATGTAGCTCTTAAAAAAAAATGACAATAGAGGACACTTTCAGAAGCTTTATGATACCTAAGTTGCATTTTTCCAACCATCAGCACATTCCCTTTGGCAAACATATAGCAGTAATATGCCACTCTCAGTACATTGGGCCAGGGAGTAATAAGGGGAGCAACATGACTAAAATAGTAGGCTTTTAAAGGAGAAGTATATCAATGCCTCTTAAAGTGTGTGTGTGTGTGTGTGTGTGTGTGTGTATGTTTGCGTGAGTCCACATACCAACTCCTGGTGACTGTTTAAAATCAGAATGGGCAGCATACTGATAGTCATCTTACTTTAGGGACTGGTAAGAAAATACTCTATACATATTATAGACAGTTAGATATGGTGAATTCTTCTGTGGTTATAGGTGTTTATGCATGGGGGACAGTCAGTGTGCTGTTCAGAACAGCTGTGCTACACACACACACAGAGAGAGAGAGAGAGAGAGAGAGAGAGAGAGAGAGAGAGAACCTAGTGTATGTTACACTTCTTGGTTATTTTAAAAGTTAGAAAACCATACTGCTTATAAGAAAATGTTCTCCTGGTTGATTATTTTGCTTTTGGATTCAGTGTGTTGACAGCTCTGACATTCGGCATCCATGCATTTTAAATCCACTCAGAGAACCATTTGCCAAGAAAGAATGTGGAATACTCTTAAGTGAAATATTTGAGTCTTGCCATCCAGTGGTAAGTAGCTGCTCATGCATAATGATAATTCTTAAGGTTTTTAATGTATAGCTCCTGAATTCCATATTAGCATAATGTAGAACTCTGATCTTTCATTTACAGTTTGATCATAAAGACTGTTGCATTGCATTTAGGATGGGCAGGAAGAACAACCACAGTGACTATGCTAACTGGGTTCTATATGGCTACATGTAAGACTGACCATTCAGGAACACTAATGAGTTTGAAGTCCCCATCTGGAATTTGTGTTGACCTGTGGAGGTGACAGTTCATACAACCAGTGTCTGAACACAAATTGTGGCATTGCATGCTCACCTACCAATATAAAGACATCAATTCACATAAAAAGTGTTTCTACATTAACTTGCTGAGGTTCCAAGCCTGCTGGCAGTGATCACATTGTGCTGACAGAGTGTGCAGTCTTCACCTGAAGCAATTAGGTGAAGCAATTATTTTCCTCTTCTCATTCCATGATCCTGAGTAATTACTACCAGTTACTGCTGTTTTTAGAACTGCAAGGAAGATGTTCCCAACATAGAATAATCTTAACTGTGAAATGATTTATGTTTGCAGTGATCAGATATAGCAGCATTAGCACCAATATACAGTCATACCTTGGGTTACAGATGCTTCAGGTTGTGCGTTTTCGGGTTGCGCACCGCGCCGAACCCGGAAGTACTGGAATGGGTTACTGTGCATGCGCAGAAGCGCTGAATTGCTAACTAGGCTTTGGGAAGTAGGATAAGGACTCTAGGACCCTGTTCTTATGAAAGCCCAGTGCCTTGCTTACCTTTGAAGGCCGGGAGTGCCAAATGTTGCAAAACAACAGGGCATATATGAAAGGACATAGTGATGAACTTGTTCAATACAAATCAACAGTAAATGCTGCATGCCAGAATCCTTTGGAACTTGCTTTTTAGATATCTGTGGCTCTGTGCTGAAAACACGGTTGCCAATGTTTGTGTAGGTAATGATATGTTACAGTAATAATTATCTTCTTCAGGTTGATGTCACCTGGTTTTATTCAAACTGTTTGACAGACACATGTGGTTGTAACCAGGGAGGGGATTGTGAGTGTTTCTGCACAAGTGTTTCAGCCTATGCACATCAGTGTTGTCAACAAGGAGTTACAGTAGACTGGAGATCTCCGAGATTGTGTCGTAAGTATGCTTAAATATTCTTTGCATGCTGAAATAGAATGCAAGAATTTGTGTCTGCACCTAGCTTTAATTACTGCAATGCGTGCATTACTGATTTGCTAGTGAGAAAATCTAGGCATTTATGGATTCCCTATTCCTTTTGCAGAAGAAAACTGAACCAATACCCTGTTCTGTAGCCTTTTTACTCCGAGGCCAGGTTTTCAATCAATTCCGGTGCCAGGGATAGATCTGTTTTTATAGCTTCCTTTTGAGTCATGGCAGTCTAGAAGTTTATCTCTTCTGCTGTCTTTCTCTAGAATTTACAAACCACTTAATCTCTGCTAGTCATCCTAGTTAAGTGAGCAGTGAGATCCAGGCTTAGTGGGACATTGTTGTGTTGAAGGAGTATTGGTGCTTAAAGAATTCTCTCAACTGGTAGTGAGCGGAAGGCAAAAAGCTCTACCTTTTTTCCATTTAAGCAGAAGTACAAGAAGTGTGAATGATTCAGATTTCTTTCTGGTCTTTTAAAGTTAAGTTCAAAGCTGGGCATTATGCATTTCCTCTAGAAGATGCAAAAGCTGTTGTATTCACATCAAATTCTCATCTCTCTGCAGGAAAGATGTACAAAGATGTATGACCAAGCTTATTCTTATCCACTAGAGGTCACACAAGGATAAGCATCTGCTCATTGCAGCTTATACTTCATTCTGTATCAGTTTTATTAGTCAGTAGTATGTGAGTTTTTAATTAATTTGCCAGTCTTAATTTCTCTTCCCAGTCTGAATAAAAATGGAATGTGATTGTGAAAATATGCCCATATGTATACAGAACATACTGCTAGTTGTGTTCCAGATTTATATTGCTCACTGTTTCCTTTCCTTTCCTTTCAGCTTATGATTGTGAATATATCAATAAAGGTAAGCAAATCATGGGGAACTGATGATGAAACAGTTCAGTATTTTTCTGTCCACTTTTAATAAAACAACAACTTCATATCCAGTTTTATCAAAGCAGCATTCATTCCTGTTTAAATATACAGGTACAGTTCTGATTAACCTTGAAATGTATACCAGGATCAAATGTGGATCAAATTTATATCTGATCCACATAATTATTCCATACATTTGAGAGCGAGTTGCACTCCTGCACTCTCCATCTAATATCTTACATTCTGAACAGTATTTCTAAGGCAAAGGAGCGTATAAAGTTAATTAAAAAAAGTAGTAGATTACCATCCTTGTTCCTCCTGTGTGTGCCTCAGCACTTGAATGCTTTCTGTGAGATAGAGACCTGCACTTGCCATTTGGATACGACTTCAAGATTTGGTACAGGTGCATCTTTCCTGGAATGGTCATAAAACAGTTAAGAATGGCCAAATCCAGATTTTTGCCTCCTTCTGCCTCTCCTGTTATTTACCTAATATTTACTATTAGGTTTTATCAAGTATCATGTTTAATACTGTACCGTCTAATACTGCTGCATCATGATTCCATATCTTAGAATTACTAGTTACTACTATTTGTACCACTGTTTGTTACTACTACTTCTACAAAAATAAATAAAATAAAATAAAATAGTTGCATTTCCCATCTTGCAGCAGAAAATGTTCAGATGTAATGTGCAATTGCCAGAGATATGCTCTGTGTTTCCCCCCCTGAAGGGCCTCAAGAGGGAGCTAATTTGCAAGTTTTGATAATTGTTAGTCTCTCCCTGGCTGTTATTACTATATTCAGATTCATTATTGGTGTAAGAAATCAATAACGGATCACTTCACACTTTCATCTTGTACACTTTCTTATATAGCTAAAAGGGTATGACTCCGTATCCATATCCATATCCATGTTTGGCATAATTATGTATTTTAGATATATAGAGTAATGGGGGCAGGGATCTAAAAAAGTCAGGTTGAAATTGTTTTAGTTTTCCATTCTTTTAATACTTCTTTTGAGTTTTCCTCAGATAGTATTGATATTGTTCTAAACATATGAATGCGTGCAATAAAACTACAGTGAGGGTCTAAGGTCTTCTTTTGTTGTGTACCAGACAGGATGGGCGCTAAGTACCAGCTCCACTTCCCTCTGAGGGGATAGGAAAGGCTTAGCAAGTGGTAAACTATCATCCACTTGTCTTCATCTTTCCCTCCAGATTAATGGCAAGGCAGAACTAATAAATCTTAGGTAGTATTTTAGTTGCCATGAATTTTGATTCAATATTGCTTGAATATACTAGGTTCAATCCAAAGACTTCCTTCTGTCAATGGATAAAGCCCTTCTTTCAGGTTTCCCATTGGAGGATGACACTTTCCATTAGAGGAAGGGACATTCAGATCCAACTCATTATTTTGCACATATTAGTGATTTTCAATTACATCCTGCCTTGTGATAGTCTGGCAGCACATTTTTATTGATAAGCTGCATGCTTTTTACAGAATTCACTATACATTTTGATTTATAGTACTTACTGAGCAATCCAAATGCCCTTAACAGCAGGCTGCAGTAGCTTGGAATGAGTGGAGGTGTCCCTCTGCTCAGCTTTCCCTGCTAAAACAGCCACTGTTGCCCCCCCCCTTCTCCTCACTGAACATGCAGGCAGGTGAAGGCCATTGGTTGCTGCTCCCACCATCAGGAGTCTGTGGAACACCCCCTCTCCCCGAATCTGGGCATGGGGCTCAATCTGGGGTGGGGCTGAGTTGATCTGGTCTCTGATGGATCCCAAACCAGTATCACTGCCATTATGTTGACAGCACTGGGCCTGATCACGGTGCTAGCCTGGGTCTGCAATAGTACATCAGATTTGGTCCCTGTTTTTTCATGTAACATCTTTGGGGATGTATGCATAAATTATAGGTGCTCTGAAATAATGGACTAAAGTTACTTAGGTCCATTGATTTCAATGGGTCCACTAAGCGTATGACTTAATATTGGATATCACCCTCTGCATTTTATTTGATAAAGGTCTGCATGCTGGACTTAAGTTAGCTATTGTGATATGTATCTGGGGTGCTGTGAAATTATTTCACAGTTAGCGGGATGGGTGGGACAAATTAGCCACAGATGATTCATGCTGTCTGAAGCAAATTATCCACATCCCGTCCTTTCAACTCTTCATCACAAAGATCCTAGGAGCTCAAATAAAATGTCCTTTAGGGTACATAAATCTCCAGACCAAGTCCCTTCTCCTTTAGGACTCAGGCTCAGGAGAAACAACAGAATGTTACTGCCAAAATCCAAATATATGCACAAGCCCAACCCTTGGCCCCTACTAGCTTTGGGAGGTAGTTGACAATCTTTCCGCAAGCCCAAGCTTTTCATAAAACCTTTGGTGACCCGCCCTGCCTGCAGGGTCCGACTCTTGCCCTCGAATTGTACCCAATGCATTTACACACTAGCAGCCCACTTTAATAATGTTTGTGTTTGCGGTGGAAATGATTGTTTCCAGGGGTCCCCCCTCCCCACCTATATGAGCACTGGGCTTTAACATAGGGAAGAACTCTAACGTGGATACTTTCCTCCTGACAGAGGGAGAAAAGGTTGAAACCATTTTTGAAGCTGAGCTTGCAAACATTGCACATCTCTAACAGCTTTTACGTGACTCGTAGTTCTTATGTCATTTGATGGTGGTGTTTTCTTTGCCACTGTACAAACTGACCAATAAACATGTGCGATACAAGCATTTGTGGCATTCGACAGGAAATGTAACCTTGCCTTCTCTTGACAGTTCTGGGAAAGGGCCCCTACAAGCTGGTCAGCTTCTTGGACAGAGAAATTGAAATTGGAGCCAAGCTGTTGGATGGTTCTGTTTTTCCAGCAAGAGGAGATGCTATTGCTCCTGGAGATGCAGTACACTTTATGCTGACATCGGGACTGTATAAGCCAAAAGCACATGGTAAACTCACTGTTGCTGTAAAATATCTAGAAAATTAGCAAAGGCAATGCTCATTTCAGATGCATCTTTCTTTTAAGTACCAGACACAAACAATGGGGAAATGGTATTATTTTCATATCCTTTTCCAATGTTTTTCCCCCCAGCAAGGCAGTCCTTCCTTAGTAGGCAGCATGGGTTCTGGCTGCATCAGAATGTAGGAAGTTTTGTAGAAGGAGCATTAAACCTCACTCTACATCTATCAGTAGGTTCTCAACAAGAAGGCTGTCTGCCAAAATCTCTATCTAATGAGTGGATCTTCACAAGGTGATTGCTGATTTATAAATAGTCTGACACTTCAGCTTTTCAGATCAACAGATTTGTAGACCCAGCAGTCCTTATCTTCCCTGTGGCAGGAACAGAGGTAGAAAAGCATGGGAGGAAGTCTGGAAACAGGCAGCCAGCTGTGGAATTAGTGAGGTACAAATGGTTAGGTCAGCTGAGTTCACATTATGGTTGGTTGGCAGGTGGTGGGACTGTAGTTAAGTGGGAAACCACAAGTGTAAAGAGGTTTTTAGGATTACTTCCAACACCACCTTTCATTATTTGAGTTTTTAAAACATGCATGAGTGAGCAATCAGGTAACAGAAAAAAGTGAGTAATGTATGAATGATGTGAGAGATGATTTTGGAGTTTCTTGATAGTTGCTTAGCCAGATATCTACTCCACTTTAGAATTGAATGTGTGGTTATTTGTACTTTACAAAAATATTTTCTTCAACCATTTTTTAAATTTAATTTTTTTTAAAAAATTAATTTTTGCTTCCTTATTTAGAAATGAGAAAGCAAACAAGCCAATGTTGTCTGTGGAGTAAATGGTACTTTTAAAAAAAATCAAAATCTAAAACTGTTATTGAAATAACTAAAAGAAGATAGTAGTGAAATAAAGGAAAGATTAAGGAAGCATCTTGTTAAAAATTGTGTAAATGGCATCCAACATAAGAAAATGAAAGCCATTTGTTTATTTGCCCATTATTATCGATCTGACAAAGTATTGAATCTTCTGAAGCAAAACTCTTATTTGAGTTCCTGCTGAGGTGAAAGTTCAAAGTGCCAAACTGAAGTGACCCACTGTTCAAAGTTGTGAAGTGGATTGCAAAACATCCCCTTTCCTTCAGTGGACGTCTGCATTGCTGGATTTTATCGGGAAATCATCTTCATGAAATTAGCATACGGATGTTCACATATGCAGACTTTATTTATATGTTATGGCTTTATGTGGCTGTCCCACAACATCTTCATGTGGGCCAATTATGCTAGGTGGTCAGAGAAGGGCAGGTACACTCTCACTCCCTTCCATGTGCATTGTCTGAGGTGACTCTTGGAGTTCACCAATGCTTATTGAAACTTAATGAAATTGTTACAAGAATTAGCTATTGGTAGTTTACACTGGTATTGCCAGTTTTCTCGCTACTGTGTGTATGGAAGAAAACGTCAGTTCCTTTGGTGCAATTATGATTCACACAATAAATGTTGTCATCTTGGAAAATTAGACAGTATTCCCGAGTAATGAACTGTGCATCACACAACATCTGTTTAACAGAGATTATTTGTTCTCTCTGCAGGATTTTTAAAGAAACATTATCCAGCCCTGAGGGGGGACAGTTGATTTTACAGTAGTTTTATGGTTATTTTAAGCAAAATAACACAATGTACAGTGAAATAAGATTTGGAACAACAGATGCTCATCTGAGTCTCAGTTCTGTCACCCTTTTAGTGAGCGTTACTTTACCCTACAATTAAATCTGCTCTCAGCGTCTCTGTATTTTGAAGACCCGTTGAAAATTCCAGAGTAAAAATATGGCTAGCGCATACCTGTTACGGACATGTTTTCTGGTATAAGATGGCCAATTGATGAGGAAAAAACTGAAAAACAAGAACCTACAGTAGAAATGTTGCTTTCTTCATATTTTTGTGAATAAGGGTTTTGTGGGAGATATTTCCTGGGCATTGGGGAGAGCGAGTTTAATGAAAAATATAACTTGTTAAACACCATTTGTTTTATGGAATTAGAATGTTCTCTGAAAAATGTAGTGTTTCGAAATTCCTCAGTGTATAGTTTCAGAAACTCCTCTGTTTACAACAATAGCCCTATTCAGTCATGTACTTAACAGGAGTGTGCAGCGGCCACAAGATCCGCCTTGTATCCATAGCATTTAGAAGCAGCCTGATCAGTTTTGGATCTGATCTTTGTCATTCTGATTTGACTCATTATTCTGGTCCAAATCTGATGTCTTAAACCAGAGGTGTTATTTTTTTCTCCTTTGACTATAATGGGAGATCTAAAAATGGCCATAGCTTTTTCCTTTTCACATAAATGGATGAATCTGAAGGCAAAGAAGCCACTCCAGATTTCAGGCTGAGTCATCCTGGGGTTTTCCTGCAGAAAACCTTTATTTATTTATTTATTTATTTAATGTCTTTTTTATTTGTTACTATATTTTTTAGATGCAAACTGAAGATATAGCAACCTCCTCCTGAGAGGATGAAGCCCACCAGTTTTCAGAAGGATAGTTGCACCAGTTCTCCCACAAAGGCAGACTCTGTTATTTTAGACTGGGAAAGTAGAAATCACATTCCTCCCCTAGCTTTTGTGTGTGTGAGGGGGCATATGTAATCAGTTTAGAAATTGGTGACATGAGGAAGGTGTCCCTGGGTAAGAAACCTGATAAAGTTCAGAAAAGTAAGTGCAACTGCTATCATGATCCACCTATACCCTCCCTCTTGTTAATGGTGCTATCCAACTTAACAGCATGAAAGACTGCCCTAAATCAAGCCAATCTGTTTCGTTATTCACAGTACAGACAGATCTGACACATCCCCACCCCAGTATCTAGCCTTGTCCCCAAAGTCACATGATTTCCACCACTTTTGCTGTTATCACATGGGCAAAAAACTCCTGAAGCATGTATCTGTTCTGTGTGTGAAGACTCCCTGCACAATTTAGTATTCTGAGGTGCAAGGAAACTTGACGTGGCGAAAAGGCTGCCTGCTTCATAAGAAATGCCTCAGCACAGTGATTGCAGCATTGGGAAGAACTCTGTGATTTTGAACATCGAACTAAACTGGCACCCCCACAGTCCCTTCTACTAGGCTTGCTCTCTCTTCAATGCCTAAAGATAGTATGAGATAGTATAGTCGCTTTGGGCTAAGCTGAGCCTAGCAGAACCTGCCTGTGTTTTTAAAAAGTAGAAACAGTCAAAACAGAGTGTAGTGTGCTGGAGGCAAAACTCAAAAAAAAACTCTGCTCAGCTCAGGTAATTATTTTTTGTTATTGCTGTTTGTTTTCCAGATCCAAACCTGGCTTCATTTGAATCAGCTGACAGACCAAATTATTTTCTTCATTTAGCTTCCAACAATACCTTGGTTCTCGCCAAGTGGGAAAGAAGTGAACATTTTCAAAACAGATCGACGTTTGCCATCCACAAAAACACATGGCTTTCAGGATATAACTCCTTTGAGTCATTTGCAGTGCCAGGAGCCTTCATCCACATTTCTGCTGCTTCTGTGAATATTGTTAAATATCGCCACTCTGAGGCATTCAGACTTGCTACACTTTTCAAACTTGTTGGTAAGTACTTGAGTATGAATTGTGGTGGCTACATTTTCAAACTTGATTTTGGTATCCTTTGTATGATATCATCTTTTATCATGCAATGCCTGATAGGAGTTCTCATAAATGACCAATCAATTTAAAACACAGCATCCTGTGAGTGTGATATTTCTGTAGTTTAAACTTGTTCCTTTAATTTTACCAGGTTCAGAATATAACTTCATCCAGCTAGGAATATAATGTTCAATTTTATTACAAATCAAGTGCCATTCCCTTCCTCTTTTCTTCTCTAGCTTGAAATGTAAAATGAGATCATGTGCACGCAGACCAGAAGTTCACAACCAGCTGTTTTGTAGGCACATGCACTGAAATTCTTTAGTGTTAACCCATTACTCTCACTGAAACTCTCCTTTGTTGGTCTGAACTACATAATCAGGTCAGATAAGCTGCTTTTTGTTTACTGACTATATATTCTCTATTTGGGTTAGTTCTCTTAATTACCTCTTGAGTATGTGGTTGTTGTCATCTGCCCCAACCTAAAACTCACTGTTTTTCCTGAGCGTGCTTCTTTTGGAAGAATTCTTTTGGCAGTTTAATTTCCAATTGTTAACTCTGCACCATGAAACCCTTGTAATGGTAAATGTCCAAAATATATACTTTTAATTGGAATAGATTGGTATTATGGAAACATGATGTCTTCGAGAATCAAAATAATTTTAATTTAGATATGAAATCTACCCATTCAAACACTGAGCCTGTCCACAGATATGTGTAGATGATGGTTGACTTTGTAGGCTAATGTACACTCTGATCAGTCCTTAGAGAATGCACCTTGCAGACCTTATCACTGTATTGCTTGTGACATTTAATGCTGCTGTTATTCATGGGCCTTGTGAACTTTGTGAACATTCTGAGGAATTACTCCTTGAGGGAGTCTTTGGTCATTGGGAGATGTAATACTTAGGAATCATTAAGAGTTTCTTTGTTAGGGAGTCTCCACTGGTCCATTTTGGAATCTCATTTTGGTCCCTCTGGCATTACTAGTTCAGTCACTTAACCCATTCCTAAAGCATCATCCCTAAAGATCAATATTTGGTAGAGTTTGTCACCATCATCAAGAGCTCCCCCTATGTAGATTAACTGGCAAAGTAATCTTACCCCCACTCCCTCAATGCCATATCTGTGTTTGTGAACTGGATTAAGTAGAGGTGTTCTGCCCAGTTCTGGCTCAGCCAGCCTCCTCCTGGCTGCCAATATGGAGGTGGAATGGGGTGACATCAATATATTGATGACCCCTGCTGCCTACTCCAAAACATTTGGATGGCCTCTTCCAGAGACTTCATGTAGATGTCAAATAGCACTGAGAACAATATGGAATCTTGTGGCACCCTACAAGCCAGTAGCCAAAGAGTTGACCAACTGTCCCATCTGCATCTCATTCTAAAACTTACCTTCAGTGTGGCAACAGAACCAGGAAATGACAATGCTGCCTTGTCCCAACTGTGATAGGCAATCTGGAAGATTAATGTGGTTGATAGTATTAAGGGCCACTGAAAGATGTCACATTGCTAGACTAGGACTCTTACCAAGGCATTATCAGTCCCAAATCTGGGTAGCAAATCTGCCTGAAAGTGGTTCAAAGAATCTATAACATCCAAGACCTCTTGGAGTTGGGTTGCCAGCATCCATTTAGTTACATTGCCCCAAAAAGGTAGGTTAGTCAGTAATTGTCCAAGCAAGAGGGATCCAACAAGGACTTTTAGACTAGGGAGTGGTCTTACAACTGATAATTTTAGAACTGCAAGGACCTTATTCCCACTTAGCTAGTAACATCTGGAAGCTTTTAACCCAGAAATGCAAGACTGAATCATGCATAGAATCAGACCTAAACTTGTAAGGATTTTGTCCACATCCTCACACTGCACATGTTGAAAGGTATCCCTCACAATAGGACAGAAGATACTTTCAAGTACATCTACAGCTATTACAAATAATCTAGAGTCCAATACTGAACTGTTCAGCATTTATTGAGCTAATTGTATAGGGTATCTGTTCATACTAAAATAATTAAAGTATTATTTTCCCTATAAGCAAAGGGTAGAACATGAAATGTTGCAAGAGAGAGAGAGAGAGAGAGAGAGAGAGAGAGAGAGGCTCTGCTTAGGCTAGTTGTACAGTTACCAGCACATTGATTTTCATGACAGAAAGGGCCAACTGCAGGCCATGCAGAGTTTCCTGTTATCAAGCCATTGAATTAAAGTGTTAATAGTGGCATTGTGAATCTGCTTACATTTGAGGGCATGCTAAGATGAGATCCTAATGCAGCTGTTGGCTGGCACACTCCAACTTCACAAAAAAATGACAGAATTTGTCACTGCCAAATGCTTGCTGCCTCTTGACAAATTCCTTTAATCATGATGGTGCTGAAGAGTGGAGCAGGATACATGAAGCTATTGCTGTTACCAGGATATAAAGTGCTACAAACATGCACCTTAGTTTGAATAAAACAAAAATGTTGTGGCCTTTTTTCTTTAAGAGGGAAAGAAGAGGTTAAGATTTGCAGTAGACTTCCCTAGTGCTGCATTAGCTGAGAATTGTATATCTTTTTAAAAGTGTGAAGTCCTCGCCTTCCAGTCATGCCAAAGAATCCTATCTATGCCAGTGGAAAACTAAAACAATTTACCTCAGCAAGTGGGATCATATCAAATGATCATGAGGCATTTCATTAATCACCACATCCGAGGATTTGGGTTTCAGAGTTTTATAAGCAAAGAAACATGGGGCTTGAATCTTTCTCCAGTGTTCTTTCACAAGGCCCGACTTGCTGATGCAGGATAATTACATGGTCTAAAAATATAGCAGCATTTGTTTAAGTTAATGGAAAAGTTACACCAGTTCTAGAGTGCAGAGGCAAAGGCAGATTGGGTTTCCTGCTGACTGTCATAAATGCTTTGCATATTAGAGCAGAACTTTTCTAACTGGGAACTGCTATTCCTGAATATAAATATTGGGAATAGTATAATTGCTCCTTTAAATCCCCTTGGTCAAAAGTGTCTTCATGAATAGGCTTGATGTTCTCTGAAGCATATCTAAAATATTTTTAAAGACCAAGAACCCCTAGAGAAAACCATTGTTTAATAAAGGTGATGTGAAGATTCTCAACTTGATAGCAATAAGTGTACCATAGATACCAACATGCATATCATAGTGATAGAGCACCTTCAATATAACAGATGCTGATAACAAAATAATGTTGTAGTTCTCTGGAGATATTTACTGCAATTATTTGGATTACTATTTCATCTCCTTAAATCTGTGAATGACTGAAATTATCCTATCCATTTGTTTTGCGCATAATTGACTAAAAAATAACACCCAGGATATTCACAGAGGAAAGCTCTTATAATTAAGCATACAGTAAAGAGTCACTGTCACTGCATCCACCTTAGCTTCTAATTTCCTGGCTTTGTGGATCTTGAGCCAAAATGAAATAGACTTAAGTCTAGCCATAAATTGATGGTTTTTTTTTTTTAAAAAAAGTTGAGTCTTCAAGCTCTACAACTAATCCAGAATGCGGCAGCTAGACTGGTGACTGGGAGCGGCCGCCGAGACCATATAACACCGGTCTTGAAAGACCTACATTGGCTCCCAGTATGTTTCCGAGCACAATTCAAAGTGTTGGTGCTGACCTTTAAAGCCCTAAACGGCCTCGGTCCAGTATATCTGAAGGAGCGTCTCCACCCCCATCGTTCTGCCCGGACACTGAGGTCCAGCTCTGAGGGCCTTCTGGCGGTTCCCTCACTGGGAGAGGCCAAGTTACAGGGAACCAGGCAGAGGGCCTTCTCGGTAGTGGCGCCCGCCCTGTGGAACGCCCTCCCACCAGATGTCAAAGCGATAAACAACTACCTGACATTCAGAAGACATCTGAAGGCAGCCCTGTTCAGGGAAGTTTTTAATATGTGACATTTTAGTGTATTTTTCATCTTTGTTGGAAGCTGCCCAGAGTGGCTGGGGAAACCCAGCCAGATGGGCGGGGTACAAATAATAAATTATTATTATTATTATACATGAAAGTTCCATCATTTAAATTTGGTTGTCGTGTTCCACAAAGCATGTTGCTGGACTGTAACCGTTGACAACATGGCCTATTTATTTTGCAATAAAGGTCCCACAGCAGAAAGCGTTAGCTTCTAGGTACTGTGTATTTTAACCTCTATTGATTTCTCTTTTATACTGAGAAGCCTTCTATGCACAGAATTATGTTCCCTTGTACAACCTACCTTCATTGCATTGAAGGGAATTGTTTTAGATTTATTATTTAGCCAACAACATATTTTTTACCTCAAACTATAGTATATATCCTTTTTTTTTTGCTATAGTTATTTTGCTATCCAGAATAAGCAAATTTATGCAGTGATACAGCTGCAGTTTCAGAGTTGTTTGTCATATCAAGTGCCATGATCGTCGTACAGAGCATTGCTCCCTAATCAAGTAAGGATTGTGCTATTCACTATATAGAAAACAAATGACTGAACTTTAACAGATGGCATTAGGTTTCTTTTCAATTTCATGGCTAGTTGTTTTTTTTTTACAGAGAAATGTGTCTGGTCTGGTGCAGAGCCATGACCTGAATGATCAGTAATAGCACATCATTCTTTTGTTGTGAGTTAATTGCAGAGGCATCCAGAAACAGTACAGCAGTGTAATGCCCAGCTATTAATTAAGTGAATGCACCCAAAACAGAATTAAGAAGAATGGAATGGAAATTGCTAATTAGGGTTGCATGGTGATACACAAATAGCATTTCTCAGCAGAAATCAAATATAGCACTTCAGCTAGGTAGGTTTTGTAAAACCTGACTTATAGCAGCTCTCCAATATCTTACAAATGTTTCCGAGCCCTGCTCCCTAGGATCTTTTTTCACATGAGAATCCAGGAATGGAACTCAGAACTGTATCAGTTGAAATTATGTACATATAAGAAATGAATTCAAATCGCTGTCATCAATAAGATTATGAAAGAGAAAGATTTGTCTGATTTCAGCTGACTTTATAAAATGTTCATTGTCATTTTCCAGCAAATGCCAGATATTCCCTTTCAAAATTCCCCAAATTCATCCCTGCAATTTGTAGTTCACATTGGATTCCAATGCTTCCCAGTCTCAACACGTACCTTAAAATGGAAGCCTCCACTGCCACAAAGCCTTCCTAATTCCATCCTCCTCCCTCATCTCAAGAGGAAGTTTGGAAAAGGGAATGGTGGACTTCAAGTATAATGGGTCTAAATGATCCCATCCTAAATTATCGTGTATGAATGAATGAGTCATGCTTAGTACAAATGGAGTATAGGCAACTTCACTCATTACTAGCTGGATTCCTTTATTTTTGACATTTCCTTGTGTATATGTTTTTTACACAAAGGTACACTCGAAAAATGTTTCACTGGCACTCTAAAATGGTACAGTCTAGGAGCTGTGCTACATGATATTTCTTACTTGTAGGAAAGCTCCCATGAATAAAAATTGTAATGTGAGAAACTGTTCTAAATATGACTTGGAAAGAAATTTATCTCTCACTCTGTGTGTGTTCATGTGTGCGTGCAATGCCCTTTCACAACATTGCACTGGGAATTACTTTAAATTTTTTTGAGGTATCAATACCATACTTGGTCCATTTAATGTTGCATTGTGTACAGCCCACACTCTGCCACCCCAAAGCATGCAACCATTTGGAGATAAAACTTCCTAGGAATTAAAATGCTCTACTGCTTGTGAAGAAAGAAAGCACTTTTGCGGGCACTTGAAACTCAGCCGGGATTGCTGTATACTATAAATAAATAGTATCAGCAACCTAAGTTGCTGTGTTTGTAATATGAAAGCATTCCTTCCAACTGAGACAAACATAAAGGAACTCAGCACTGGATCACCCAGAGATGTAAGCCTCTTCAGTTAAGTGCAATGTGAGGACATTTAAGGAAACTGCCTCTACCTTATGAGATACTGAAAAGTCCATCAATTGTTTCTGTAGTCATTAAAAATTAAGATTGCTTCTTGCTGAAAACATTGGATTTCCAACATTTGTCTGTTGTATAACCTGTATGATCCAATACCTGTGGCTCAAAGCACTGTCTACATTAGGCATCACTCATTGTGAAATACATAAAATCAGTTCAATAAGGAGTGATCATTTGATGCATAGAGGTCTAAGTAAAACTAGAATATGTATGTGTATACATATTACATTAAAACTTTTAAATTCTATTTCTAGATACCAAGTTTAAATTTCTAGCTCACTCAACATGTGAGTGGCGCTATGATGTTTGTGCAAGCCCTTGTTTCAAAACATGCAGAGATCCTTTGGCAGAACGCTGTCAAACTGTTCCAAAGTAAGTATCTACATTTTTTTTAACAACATTCTTTCTAATAGTAACTTCAGGTGGTTGAGTGCCTCTCAATTTGGAAATGTAACAGGTCCATCTGTAGAGAACTGTGCAGTTTCTACATACACAGGAGAATGCAACTTTGTAAATGAAAAGAAAAACAACACATATTCAGCAGCTTGAAACCACCTTTAATTTCCAGATTGTATGGAATACTTATAGCAGTTGAGCGGGGGGGGGGGGGGGAAAGGGCACAAAGCAGAAGTGGAGACAACTTTTTCAGCCCAAGTTGTGGGGGGGCAGACAGCAGTGTGGACAATAGTAGGTGAAGCACAGAAGTAAAAACTTATCAAATATAAAAACATAATAGAGCTCTCAGTCTGAATTTCCTGTATGAAGGAAGGTAAGATACTGATGGCATAGTTGGTAATTCAGACTAGGAGCCCTGTTGTAATATGGAGCAATACCATTTTCTAATTTAATGTTTGTAATTTTGCAACTTATCTCCTTCCTGTGCCAAAAACATGTGTCCATCTGACTGAGCTGCCTCTTTCCATTCCAGCACATCTGTCCTTCATTCAATACTTCATAATTCTTCTTGGTCAAGAGGCCTACCCCAGCTAATGTTTGTTATCCCCTCTCCCATACCCCTGGGTCACAAATTGCCATACCAACTCATGGCAACTAAAAATACCTTGTTGCATTCTCCCTATCTTTCCTCCTAAATAGAACTTCCCCCCACTTATACGGAATAAAATTATGCTCTAATGGAGGAAGCAGCCAGGTTCATAACTATAGTATTAGAAAAGTAGGAGTGCCATCCTGAGCAGCAATTACACTGGCCAAGCATTCACTGCAGGAGTAAGAGAGATATTTTTCATATGAAAGAGGTAAAGGATATTGGTCATGACATTGACTGTATGCATAGTCTCACTTAAAGATGTTATTAATAACTGGCCTTGACTTCTGAGATTTAGAATCACACCTTTAATATCCAGTGGCCTGGACAAAACAACCTCTCCAATCGCTTCTGTTCTTGCCTCAGCTTTTCCATGCAAGGCAAATTTTTGGAAGGGCTCTGATGGGCCATCAGTGTTGGTATAAACAAACAAGGAACACAATTTTGTACAAGCATGTAGAGGCTTTCTGCCAGCTCTAAATGGAAGTATTCATCATTGGAGAAGCATATGTTTTTGTTCCAAAGGTTACATCACATTGTTCATGAATCAGCAGGATGGCACATTAGGTCAGCCACAATGTAAGCCTATCACAGAAACTGTGACAACAACCTGACATTTCTGCATCTTAAATGATTAAGAAATTAATAATGTAATTCACAAGCATTTAAAATAGCTTGACTGAAGTGCAGACTAAAACAGGTTTAAGTGCAAGTATCAGGTGTTTTGTCAACTGGGCTCCTAAGGATATTATTCAATCCCTCTCATTCATCTCCACATGCTGTTATGTGAATAGTTACATCATCATCATTATTATTATTTTCTCTTTTAGAGTGGAAGGATGTGTTCCCATGTGCCCTTCACATATGGTTCTGGACGAAGTCACTCAAAGATGTGTCTATTTTGAAGACTGTACGTAGAACACATTTCATATTACATTTAGATAAAATTCAAAATACAGTGCTACGATTCCTTTCAGTATCTTGTACACACAGGGTTCAGGAACTCGATCGTGGGCCTAATAACACCCCCTTCCCACTTCTTCCTAACCATTACAAGTCCCCTGCTAGTTTAGTTCCATTCGCTTTTGTAGTCCATCAGCCACAGCTAGCTTTCTAAGGGATCTAGGGGGAAAATGCATGTCAATCCCCATAATATACCATTCTTAAAATCTTCTATTCCTTGAAGAACTTCAGGATAGCATACAAAGAGTTATCCCATTTCCCCAATAAACAATCCTGTCAAGTAGGATAGGCTGAAAAATGTTACCTAGTAACTTCATGGCTGAGCAGGGATGGAACTGGGTCCAAGTCCAACATGCTATCCACTATATGACTTCCATTAGTTTTCTTCTGACTGGAGTAGACGTATGGAAATATGTGTTACTCCAGAAAAGGAACTGCCTGGGAATAAGAACATATATTCTGAAGGTTACCTTACTTGGTATACATGAAAAGTTGTTTTTATCCAAAGCCTTCACAACATACATAGGCAGTCATAGAAATCATTACATTTACATTTTTGTGATGTCAAATTGAGTTTTGAAACATTAAAATTGAACCAAGTTTTTCCCATTTTAAAACATAATTTCCTGACCAAGAAGACTTGTTAAAGTTGGAAATTGTTTCTTTAATACTGTTCTTCACATTTATTCTTTTTGGTGCATATGTATGAGCCTATATTATTACAGGTCCGGAAAGTAGCACCCATGTTTGTCTTATTTCAGGCATTGAACCTACAGCTGATGTTCAAATTCTGTCATCCACTGTAAAGACACATACAACGTCTGGGGCTCATCAAACTTCTGCAACAATGCTGAGTAAAGAACTAACTTTATCTCCTAGGCCAATATCAAAGGACAGAGAAACAACACAGGCATTCAAGTGGCAATTTACTCCAACTAAATTTTCTTCTCTTTTGTTGCCAAATATCACAGTTTTAGCCATATCTGCAACATCAAATGCTTCAACATACTCAGCTTTTGGTACCAGCTCAATGCCAGTAGTTTCACACCCAGTATCTGATATTAGCCTCCCTTTTGCTGTTCCTCCACCTACAACTGTGGCAGTTACGGAGTCTTTGCCTGGTAAACAGACAAGTAGTACAACACTCCCTTCTGTATCTATAGCAACTGAATCAGAAATTAAATTAATTTCTACTTCACCTATTATTGTGCTGCCATCAATGCTTACAGTTGCTAAATCACCAGCCATAACTAAAATAGCACTGGATAAAAAAGTAACAGGTGCTCAACTTCCCCCAACAGAGGAAGCAGAAAGAAGACTTGAAGGTATTACAGAAGGCAAGATTTCTTCAACACCAAAGACAGAAAGAACAAGTCAATTTTTTACCAAAGCCCCATTGCCATCTTTGGAAATGTCTTCCTATGCCCCCACAGTGAATCAAACAACAGACAGAACAATGCTGGGTGTAAGTCAACTGACTGTGACAGATGCAAATATCACTGTAGCTCTGTTTTCTACTTTATCTACTGTTTTATCAACGGTAAGGCCTGTTGGAAAGCCAATTCCTTCAGAAACAACAAAAACAACAGTTGCTTTAATCAAAGAAGGAGTTAAAACCACATTTATTACAGTACCTCCAGCACTAACGCAACCCACCACCACAGTCCCAACACATACAAGTGGTTTTCCAGTTTCTACTGTTAAAAAGGAAATAGCACAAACAACATCAAGCATTATGCACCCCCCAAGTACTTTTTCTCATTTATATTCAGCTACGACTCAAAGACGTAGTACTTCTGCCAAACTACCTGGAGTGCCTGGTACAACTTTGCCAACTTTAATAGACTCAAAAGAATTTTTAGAGACAGGATTGACAAGTGCATATTCACCATTTATTCAGCCAAATGTGACAGAAGCAATGACTGCTCTGTATACCCAGTATCCCACTTCATCACACGCTATGACAGTTACACCCCTCTCTACCAAAATAAGTTCTAAAATAACAATTCTGCCAGAATCAGTTACCGATAAAACATCAACAGAATACAGAATACCTTCGTCCCTGGAAACTACAAAAGTGAGTGTTTTACCCTATTCTATTGGTGTGACAAAAGTGGAAACAGCAAAATCTGATTTGACAAAGGAAGCCGCAGCTATGGGTGTCCTAGTTCCATTGGTAACTAAAAAAATTGAACCAGTTCAAACAACTGAATTTCTGCATCCTATGACTGATACAGAAAGAGTGATATTGTACCCTGGCACAGCAGAGTCAGAAAAAGCCACTGCAGAGTCAGAAAAAACCACTACAAAAAAACCTTCCATTATTTTGCTTCCAGGGTCCATTTCTACAGCAAAGAGTCTGATGGCGTCATCACCTGAAGTGCGAGTTACCAGTGCTGATACTCACCATCCAATAACAGCAAAGTCTACATCATTTTTTTCAGAGTCTCCTCTTACTACAAAGCTGCTAAGCACAGTTGCTCCAGAATTGTCAATAACAGAAGCTTTAGGTGCCACTGATACTACTATACGGCCATACTCTGAACTGAGCAGCCAGCCATCAACTATTAAAGAAGTAGCACCAACCAAAGTAGTATCAACCCTCTCTACCTCTATTGCTCATCCTCTAACAACACTTCCAACCACACTTTACCTGGCAGAGAAAACAGTTCTCCCATTAACACAAAAAATACCTGAAACAGCAGCCACTGCAGGGCAGCTAATTGATATAACACAACCATCTATAACTTCCAAGGCTACTTCATCTGTTCCTACTTCTCCAATGGAAAGGTTTTCTTCCCGTATGAAAGAAGAATCCACTGTTCCACATTTTATCCCCCAAACGACAGGAAAACTTGATTATTCACCACCTTCTAAAGATTACTTAACAACCAAGGGAAGTACTGCAGCCTATCATTTTCCAGTTGAACTGTTGAGAACAAGTATCCACCCCCAAATTGTTTTTAGTACAACAGAGTCAGCAACCAAATTTGCAGTGCCCTCCACATTCCAAAGTACTCCACTACCAGGGATTCCTCTTTCTACTGTATCACTCACTTCAGTGTTTTCACCAGAAGTTCCTTTAACAAGTGAAAAAAAAGTAACCCAAACAGGTCTTTTGCCATTGTCTACAATAAAAGAAGTAGTGGAATTATTTCCTACTGAAAAGTCAAAACTTGAGCTCCCTACCACAAAGAAAGCACTGACTCCTTCTCAAACACTTACAGCATCTACTACTTTATTTCATGAATCAGAACCAGCATCTCCTTCATTGTTTATACTGGAAGTACCAGAAACCTCAGCTGTGAGTCCAACAGACAAACAAGAGGTGGCATTTTTAACACCAATACAATCAACAGCATTTACATCTATGAGCAAAAGTGCCACAGAGAAGATTTCTGTTTTGTCTAAGCAAGTGCCACTTTCTACCATTTCTTTCAGTTCAACACTCCCTGCGTCTAGAGTGACACCAGCCACCCCACATTTAACAACTACGACTGAGTCAGCACTGCTTGGGATCAGTGGTCTCACAACACGGAGTGTCACTAAATCATTAGCAGAAAAGACAGCAGGGATAAAAGAATTCATGACAACATCCTTATTTTCAGTGCCTTCCATTGCTTTAGAAACAAAGAGCATCACATTGTCAGAGACTGATGGGCAATTAGTGGTTACAAAGCTTCCTGTATCACATCCGCTCACTGAACATTCATCTACCTCTCCAGCTTCACTTGGTTCTACTGTCCTAACTACAATAGCCAAAGAACCATCTGCCACGGAGATGTCCACACCTTCATCAAGTTCTTTGTTGATACCACCACTACCTCCAAATGCTACAGGAGTCATCCCAGTTCCCACATATTTATCAGGATTAACCACTGTTGAAATGGTCTCAGGAGTTACAGCAGCAGCTTTCATGCCATCTAAAGAAACAGCAACACCGCCAACATGTGTAGTGAGTACCATAGATAATTCCCCCCACCATATGAGTGATTTCTGTATCATATATATAACTTTTGGGTCTCATTTACTGATGGATATGAAATGAAGGTGGCTTGGTTCCTAACTGCTCATGGAGTGACATATTTTTGCCTCTTTATCTCACTTTGTGACATGAAATTCATCTCATCACAGTGGCCTGCATTGTGGTATAGAGATGGAGAACTTTCAACAATATTCTGGGACATACATATGTTTGTAGAATGTAAGTTACATTTAAGAAGTCAAAGCTTTAGCTCAGATTATAAAACTCACTATCAACCCACTAATCCAGAAGTTGCTTTGTATGTTTCAAAAATAATTTGCAAGATATAATTACAGATTCTAGTTATCATTAAGAATTGATACATTGATAAGCTAGTCTATTAGGGCCATGCCTGCCACTAATCTGTATTTAGCAGAACATCTTTCTTTTCTTTTCTTTTCTTTTCTTTTCTTTTCTTTTCTTTTCTTTTCTTTTCTTTTCTTTTCTTTTCTTTTTTAAAAAAGCCCTCACTATGCTATATGATATTCTAGCAATTATTGTCACATTATTCTCCAGGTTCAATTAATTATGAAAGGTAGTTGTGTATAGTGTGAGAAAATCTGACTGTTGTTTGCTCTGATTCAGCAGTTAACATGTATTGCCAACACTCATAAGTGTCAATTAGCACAACCAAAGTTTATTACATCACACTGAGCTTATAAAGTTGTCATATGCTTTAATTCTAGATATTTTACAGACCATCTCCTCTACTGCATGATCTGCATCTCTTTGACCAGCCTCTTAATATTGCTCTCCATGTGTAAAATATTATTAATGAAAGAATGCAAATTATGTATTCTGAGTAGCTGATCCCCTGAGTAACTTTGGTCTTTAGACGCTTGTCCCAAATAGCAAGGCAACATAATCCTTGAAATATGTCCATACTGTCAAATTTATAATGTTCCATGACTATCCTCAGTTTCCAGTTTTTCCTTTTTATTATATTGATTCATTGCATTGATCTGTGTGCCATTTGAAAGATTTCATGTTTCTGCTTTTTAATGGCACTACAAGAATTGACTTGAAAAGGGCATTCAGTAGTTTGGTATACTGAACTTCTTGTTTTCAGTGAATATTTATTTATTGAATATCACCTTATTTTGATAAGAATAGTAACCTATGTTTTCTAAATATGTCTTAGCCAATCACAGAGAATGAGTGCATAAAGCACATTTGCTTAGATGGACAACTAATCCAAGTTAACAAATCACAGAACTGTCCATACAATGCGACACAACCCAGCTGTGGATTTCTTGGATTTGGTGTTCAGATTAATGGAGATAAATGCTGCCCCAAGTGGGAATGTGCATGTAAGTTTTATCCATACTGTATTTATTTTAAAATTGCATTAATTTGATAGTTTGATTACGCTAAAACATTTGTGTAAATAGAACAGATAGTGAGATTTATACATGGGCCTATTAATTGCTGACATGATGCTGATAGAAAATATTTTTAAGTATCAATTTCATAAAAAGAAATAAACATCATCATATACCACAGTAAACTAAAGAAGCAGACTAAAAAACAGAATGACTTATGTGGGATGTTGGAAATCCAAAGAACGAGAGAATAGTCACGATCCCATTACAGCAAATTTTTGTTTCCAAGGACAAGCAATAGATTTATTTATTTTTTAGGACAGAACATACAACCCTTAATGCCTGTAAATACAAAAACTGTTGAAAGATCCTTTTTCAGAAGATCAGGTTCAGTGTCATCTTTATGTAGAGGCTTCACACAATTTATGTAATGGGTTGGATCCACAGTGTCCAGGAGTGAGTCTTACTCCTGTTTGATCAATGTGTTTGGCTATGTTTACTGCAATATGCTCTATGTGGGGTTTCCCTTGTACTTGAGCCAGAAGCTGCAGTTAGTGCAGAATATTGCAGCATGAGAGGCCTTGTCAGCATATAACTCCTGGGCTCAGAGATTTGCACTGGTTGCCGATTTGCTACCTGAGTTCAAAGTGTAACTCAGGCACACAAAGCCCTTAACAACTTACCTACAAGATTGCCTTACCCCACATGTGCCTCCCTGAGCAACTGGCGGAATTTACACTACAACAGGTGCCAAATAATACCAATTCCGCATGTGTAAGTATTCAGTTGTTTAGTGTGGCATCACTTGCACTTGGAACTCACTGCCTATTGAGATCCAGCAGGCACCTTCACTGTATTCTTTTTGGCACCGGCAAAAAAAGGGGTTGTTCTTTAGAGAAGCCTATCTAGATGCTTAGCAAGTTGAGGTGATTTCAATATGTTTTAGGATTTTAACTTCTGTATGCTTTAAAGCAGGCAAGCCAAACTCGGCCCTCCAGCTGTTTTGGGACTACAACTCCCATCATCCTTAGCTAACAGGACCAGTGGTCAGGAATGATGGGAATTGTAGTCCCAAAACAGCTGGAGGGCCAAGTTTGGCCATGCCTGCTTCAAAGTATGGTTGTGATTTTTTTCTATATTTTATTGTTTCATCTTCTTGCAAACCACTTTGAGGTTTTTACAATCAAGCAGTGTATAAATGTTATGAAATAAATGCATAATGAATAAGTTAAATCATTGATTTCAAGGGTCTGCTTTGACCTCATTGCAGTCAATCCTTTATAGGTTAACGATCTGTATCTAACGTAAAGGAACTAAGCAAGCTATTTTAATGACTTAGATTCAGTTTATAGTGCTTGATCAGTAGTTAGCTGTTTATTTTATAAAATATGTTAAATAAGTCCTTATTTTGTTTGATCAGGTCGATGCACACTCTTCTCTGATCTGAGCTTTATCACCTTTGATGGGCACCATTTGGCTTTATTTAAGGAAGCATCCTATGTCATCAGCCAAACTCAAGATGAAACTATAAGCATCCACATCAGTGACTGCAGCAAGATTCATATGGTAATATTAGGGCCTTGTGGAATTTTGTTGTTTATTGAGTATGTCAAGGATCATAAACAAGTGCAGTTATGCTGCTGCATATAAAAGTATGCAATTTTCTGCTGTTTCACATTAATGCAGGCATAGGCAAACTCGGCCCTCCAGCTGTTTTGGGACTACAACTCCCACCATCCCTAGCGAACAGGACCAGTGGTCAGGGATGAGGGGAATTGTAGTCTCAAAACATCTGGAGGGCCGAGTTTGCCTATGCCTGCATTAATGCAATGTGACTGATAACATTGTTTTCTGTATTCTTAAACAAACCTTAAATGTCACACTCAATTAATGGTTTATGTAACTAGCTATATGGACCTCTCATCATCTTCAAGACTGTAGAATATAGGAGCTTTGAGGATGGGAGCTGCTCAGTTTTGCATTTTCCAGCTCTTTAAATGTTTAAACCTATTCTAAAAAAGCAGAGGGTAGAATTATCTGGGGGAAGATTTTCTGTTGAGTATATGTATAATATATGTATGTTGCATTTAACCATGGAATAAGCTGACGTGTTGTTTTGATTTGGTTCTTATCTTCATTCAGGGCATTTTAACCTCTACCAAGCTGTGCCTGGCAATGTTAAATTTAACATATATGTCTAACCAGATTACCATTGACCGCTTAAACAGAAAGGTAAAGTTTATTTCTTCTGTTATAATTCTCATTCAAGTATCCTATTTTAGATTCCTAGAATTTACATGCATGTAACTTTGTTGAGAATTGTGACTCTAGTAATAGAACTGATACTTTTCAAGAGGACGACACATGTAACAGCCTTTTATTATTTGCATTCTGCATATGCAGTAAACTTGGAACACGACTAGGAATTTTTGTGCTGTTCATATTGATTTTCTGCTTCCTGTACTACATTTTTAGAGATGATATTCTTTATGATCTTGTGAAGCAGCTTCTGAGAAGTTCATCTCATGTTGGCTCCGAAGAAATCACACATTTATTCACCCAGTGTCCTGAAGGCATTAGACCAGGGGTAGGAAACCTTAGGCCTAGGAGCCAGATGTAGCCCTCAGTGCCTTTCAATATGGCCCTTGAGTCTTTGCCAAGTCACACTTGGTAAGTTTCTGCCAGGTCACACCAGGTCATCCTCTGGCCTGTCCTCTAGTGATTTTCATAGCCTGCAAGTGTCTCAGAAAAACTGAGACATCCTGTTTCTTATTGTGAGAACAGCAGCCATTTTGGTTGCCATGATATTGTGTGATTTCTCCCCCAATAAGTGCTTTGGGGAGACCATGATCTAATGTGGCACCCCAAAATACATGTCCCATGGCATGAAATTGGATGAGATAATGGCAACCAAAATGACCACCATGCTCTCATGATAGAAAACCGGAAGATGGCATCCGGGAAGATGGTGTCCTGGATTTTGGCTTCAAAGTGTTGGAGGACATAGATTTTATCTGCCTGGAATGTGTCCTTAAATATGATAATTCTTCTTGTCTGCCTGGATGGAAGATGGAGAGTGGTGTGTGTCTGGCTCTAACCCCTTTTGGCACACCCACCACTGGAATAATAATAATAATAATAATAACAACAACAACAACAACAACAACAACAACAACAACAACAACAACAACAACAATTCTTCATTCGTTCATTCGTTCATTTCATTTCTTATACCCCGCCCATCTGGCTAGGTTTCCTCAGCCGCTCTGGGCAGCTTCCAACAGTAGATTAAAAATACATTATGTGATCCCTGGAAGGTTGCTCCTCAGGGAATGTGGCCCTTTCACTGCAAAAGTTTCCATCCCTTCACAAATTGGAGGCCTGACCCACCACTCAAATGCAGCACATGTGTTGACTTGATTTTGCCACCTAGTTTGGACTGCAGAAATAGGGAAGTTGTTAAGCACCTGATAAGCAAAATACACAAGCTGTATAGGTCTGTATTAGACAATATTTGACTAGCACAGTGCATGTAAAATTCATTTCAATTATTTTTATGTTTTGTGGAGGGCTGGGCGAAATATTGCAAAAACATAGTTTTATGGCAAAGCGTAAATCTTACTGTTTGCTAAAATAAGTATGTATATTCTCCAGATAGCTGTCAACTCAAGATATGCATGGCCCACTGTTACAAAATATGGATTTAAGATTGAGGACAATGGCTTCATGTATATTATTGAAACTCCGACAAATACTAAAATTCAGTGGTTTCATACCACTGGGGTGATGGTAATAGAACTTAATGCAACCAGTGATCCAAAAGCAATGGGACTGTGTGGTAAGCAACTTTAGTAAGATTGTGATGTTACATCTGGTAAATGTGGGAAGTGCTCCACACTTGGTTTTTCTCAACTTTTGTTAGAGCATGTATAGTAAGGTTAAATATATTCAGAAGACAGAAAATGAAAATATGATTATTTTGGAAGCTGCTACTCTGTTGATTGCTGAAATGATTAAAATGATTCAGGAAGAGAGAGAAAATGCCAGGATTGCCAATCAATAAACTGCAGGCTGGTTTTAATCCCTTGAGGATCAGATTTCAGGTAGTCGTGGATAAGGCAAGTTTGCTTCCTAATTTAGAGCATTTCAAACCGAGGCATGAATGCTGAAGCAACATGGAAATAAATAGGACTGCAATAAAGAGAAAATGTATCTTACTGAGCTTTCCATAAAGCAAAGAAAAAAAATAATGCTTAGAGATTTGTTGCCTACTCTATGCTAACATAGAAGTTACTAAGTAGAATGTAATACAAGGGTCCAATTTTTAATAATTGGTGGAATTTCAAATAAATGTCATGGTTCCCCCCAAAACAGACACACACACACACACACACACACACACACACACACACACACACAAACTGGGAAAGGGAATAATGGAGATCATAATTCTTCTTTGCTACTGAGAATAGAATAAAGGTGTGAACATAGTCAATAATTAATTAATTACTTATTAATTGCATTTTTATACCAGCCTTCCTCAATGTTGAGCTCATAGCAATGTACAGAAAGCCTAAAACAGCAGTGACATAAATCAAGTCTGCTGGATTAGACCAATAGCCCAGCTAGTTCAGCATCCTGCACTAACAATGGCCAACCAGATGCCTGTGGGAAGCCCCGAAATAAATACACATCCACCCTATAAAACATGCATTAGTTACTTAAAAAACAATGCTGCAAAATCCTTTTGAATAGAGATGCATATAATCAAACCTGGAGTTTTGTAGAAGCCAAGCTGGTGGGACTAAGGTACAGCCATCTGACCTACCTTGCAACCACTCATGGAGCAGAATGTCTGGAGGGTCACCCCTTCCATTGTAGAACTCAAAACACTGTACATATCCTCAGGGTGCATTATATTTATTCATACCTTTTATTGGAACACCGGTTATTCACTTAGAATCAGTCCAAGTTACAGAAATAGTTCAGATATATGGGTACCAAAAAGCTCACAGCTCATAAAGGTTATGCTGGAATTGCTCTTAAGCCTGTTTGGTATGTGCACATGGCTTCATTCTTTCTGGAAGTTCTAACCTTGGATGATATGTTTGGTATAGGCTCTTGGAAGCATGATATCTATTGATATAAATCTTAGCTTTGACACTTGAATTATGGTTGCTGGAAGGCTTGGATGCAAAGCCCATCATTACAGTGGCTAGCTTGCCAAGTTTCATAAAGGGCAAATATGTGTAGCAACAGTATGAAATATCAGTGATACTTAGTCAGATTTCAATGCTTGCAAACAGTAATGTTCCTACAGAGAAGAGGTGCTTGAAATAAATGTTAGTGCCATTTGTTCTTATTCTGAGTTGTTTGTTTGACTAGTTTCTAATTTATTTTTTCTTAATGTCAGTTTTAAATTTTGAAGTATAAATTGAGAAAAGGCAATGCTTTAATGGGCTTCGCATATGCCAAAGTCCTAACCATGGTTTCTTACTTAAAGCTGCCTTGCTTTAGAAAATTCAGATAAGTAAATACTTACTTGGTAATACATTCTATTTGGTAATACATTCCATTGAAGTTGATTTGACTGACTTGAAAATAAGCTTGATTAGGAATGAAATGCTAGACAGAACTTGATTGAACAAGACATTTTATGATAGATTCCAGAATCTAGAAGGCTACAATAGGATGCTTATTAAAATGCTATCTACTTCACTGTGCTTCATCTCTTTTCTGTATTCACCTTCATTTCTGAAAAGCAGTCTCCCCCTACCCCAGAAGTTTACTCCTATTTCATAAAAGAGGAAACATTTTAAATAAAGGAAAGTTGGCCTAAAGCAGCTATGTAAAAACAGCTGCTGCTAGACTGCACATGTGATAGAGAAGGGTGGTAGTGACAGAATATGTGTTTGGCATGCAAAAGGTCCCTGGTTCAGTGCCTGCCATTCTCAAGCAGAGCTTAGGAAAAAATACTGTCTGAAATCCTGGAGAGGCACTGCCAGTCAATCTAGACTCTAACCAGTACTGAACCCAGTACCCTCAAGGGCTACTCAATGGGCCGTAGTACCGGTACCCCTCTCTATTTTGGTTAAAAAAGTGTGACACTTACTGTAACAACTTCATGGTGAGTACTGGCACCTACTTTACTAGGAGAAAAACTCAGAGTGGACCCAATATAATCTTGCTTCCTACATCCTTAAATAGTATTAGGGGTTGACACAGAATGTACTTTTCAAATTGACAATTATTATCCCCCAATCATGAGATATTTTATAAAGAATTATCAGACTAATTAACCAATTTTACATTGCGTAGATACATTACTGTATTCTTATTAATTTTTAATATATTTATTACATTTGTGTATCACCCATATAACTAAGTTCTGTGGACGGTATACAATGGCATTAAAGTGTGCGATTCAAAGCAGACACAATGAACCACCAGAGCTAATTATAAAAAAAATCACAATAGCAAAAAAAATTATGTAAAACCAGCTTAGGCAAAATACCTAAATCAAGTTAAAAACAGTATAAAACCAGCAAGAGGGAAGCTTGGTGCAAAGTTTTAATGCACCATATATGTCTTTTGAGAGATCTTGCAGGATTGGTACTTTATAGGACACTATGGTTCCTGCTGTTAGGGCTGGTCTGCACATATTGTTTATCATAGAGAGGCTGCTTAAAATGCCTCCGTGTCTAGGTTTTCCTGTGCCAATTCTAAAATATAGAGAATCGGTCGCCATTTTATATTTTGGCATTAGGTGGCATTAGGTGGGCCTCAAACTATGCTATATGGAGATTTTGGTCAGCAGCTGTAGCTAATACAGTGGAGATTCTTCACATAAATTGCAAATACAGTGGTGCCTCGCAAGACGGAATTAATTCATTCCACGAGTTTTTTCGGCTAGCGAATTTTTCGTCTTGCGAAGCACGGTGTCGGAAAAGTTTTGGAAAAGCTTCAAAAATCACCAAAAACCTCAAAAAAGGCTACCACACCGCATTCTATGAGTTGCTCCTCGAAGTCAAGTCGCAACTGTATTAACGGTGTTAAGAAAAAGGAAACAAACTTGCAAAAAATGCAAGACGTTTTCGTCTTGCAAAGCAAGCCCACAGGGAAATTCATCTTGCGAAGCAGCTCAAAAACTGCAAAACCCTTTCGTCTAGCGAATTTTTCGTCTTGCGAGGCATTCGTCTTGCGGGGCACCACTGTACAAGCTCAGCGTAATATAACAGCCATGGGGTTAAAGTCATTACACAGAGGCTGTTTCAAGCAGCCACTCTGTGATTAGCATAATACTGATGCCAGTCCTAAAATATCATAGTATGTACATGGAGATATGCTAATCTGTATATTGTACTCTTGTGCAGGCTTCTGTGATGGAATCTCAGCAAATGATCTAATGCTACCCAACAGGACCGTCGTAAGCACTGTAGGTGCTTCAGTTGTTTTCACAGATAGCTGGCAGGTGCCAAACACATTGAAGTATATTGGAGAACAGAGAATCCATGAAACTAACTGTTCAGTCGCAGACTGTTCCCTTTGTTTAAACACGTTATTGAACCAAACCTTCAGCAGCTGCCATCCTTACGTATGTTATCTTTTGATCCTCTGTTTGAACTAAATTTATTGTTGATCATCTGTTTTTGTTAATATTTAAGGAGTCAAAAGTATTTATTTTATGGGTTGTTCCCCTGACAAACAACTTTGCCTATTTCACATATCAACCGAGTGATTATTCAACAGTAATAATTCCAGGGAAATTATGATAGGCTGCATATAGCTTCAGAACCATTGAGTTTTTATCAGAGTACAGGTACTGTACTACATATATTAGAAACAGATAAATCAGAACATTTAATAAAGCATTGGTATGATTGCTTTTCGTATTTTTTTAATACTCCACTAATGCCAGCAGCAGACAGCATTGTAAGACTGCTCTTACCAGGAGGTAGAGGGGGAAGGGCAAGGTGGCAGGAATACTTACATGGCTCAAAAATGCTAGGAGAACCAGTCTTCCTTGTGGCCTTGACCCTCCACCTCTACTTCACAGTAAGCAGCAGTGATGTGATTGTCCAGAGGTTGGGTGAGCAGTCCCCCATCACATCATCTGCTACTAATATTCTCTAGCAACTAGTGATTATTTTCTGGGTTTGACATTAGCACCTTTATAGGGTACAGCGACATGTCAAAGATGTGTCAACTGTGTACTCCTCTAAGAGGACGACTTATAGCACATATAATTTGTCATCATCTTGGAGGTGCTTCTTCAACTGCCAGAGAAATTGTCCAACATTTGCCATACCTAATTGCATGTGAACTTTATCTCTTGAAGTGACCAGTTGGAGAACACAAAGCATTTTTGTTTTACTGTGTCCTGATGACATTTTGGGCCCAATAAAATTGTATTTTTATGTACCTAGAGGTTTCCTCTCCTCTTACAGCCACCATGCACATTATGTCACTATTATACTTCATATTGCGGATGAAGGCTGAGGAAGAGAGAGAAAGAGGCACTTGTTTATGGCTGTCTACACAGTGAGCTCATCACAGATGCAAGTTTATAATTAGGGGCTTCCTAGAATTGTGGTGACTCTGTCTTTTACCCATTAAACTGCATCAGCTTCTATTTGGCATCAAACACCTAATGATGATCTTTTTCCCCCCTCTAGTTATCCACCAGTAATCAAGTTAAGACTTTTATTTTTGTGTTAAGGTTTCTCCAGATTCCTTTTGTGATATGTGGGTCCAAGATAAAGAATACATTCAGAATCCATGTATAGCACTGGCTGCTTATGTTGCAACATGTAACAAATTTAACATCTGTATAGAATGGAGGAATTCTCATTATTGCTGTAAGTACTTCACATCAAAGACACTCTGTTTGCTGTTGATGGCAATAGCTATAATGATGATGATAATAGTTTTCCTCAGCCACTCTGGGTGGCTTACAGCATATCAGAAAACATAATAAAAACATCAGGCATTAAAAACTTCCTGATACAGGGCTGCCTTCAAATGGCTTCTAATAGTTGTGTAATTCTTTATCTCCTTGACATCTGAAGGGAGGGTGTTCCACAGGGAGGGAGCCACTACCGAGAAGACCCTCTGCCTGGTTCCCTGTAACTTTGCTTCTCGCAGTGAGGAAACCAGGAGAAGGCTCTCGGAGGAGGACCTCAGTGTCCGGGCTGAATGATGGGGGTGGAGATACTCCTTCAGGTATACTGGGCCGAGGCCATTTAGGTCTTCAAAGGTCAGTGCCAACACTTTTAATTGTGCTTGGAAACATACTGGGAGCCACTCTCAGTCACCGCATTCTGGATTAGTTGTAGTTTCCGAGTCACCTTCAAAGGTAGCCCCACATAAAGCACATTGCAGTAGTCCATGCGGGAGATAACCAGGGCATGCAACACTCCGGCAAGACAGTCTGTGAGCAGGTAGGGTCTCAGGTTGCATACCAGATGGAGCTGGTAGACAGCTGCCCTGGACCTGTGCCTCCATGGAGAGCTGTGAGTCCAAAATGACTCCCAGGCTGTGCACCTTTGATTACTGCAAGATGAAAAGGCAGTGCGGTCTATGGGACAAAGCAATGAATTTGAGCCAAAATGCTGAGGTTCAAGTCCAAGCTTATTTATATAGAAATAATGTTGGGAAATCAGTAGAAATATGTACAAAATCTCAAACCTCTACTACACATGGCAAAAAATACAGAACTGGAAAGGATACTTCTGAGTAGAAAAGCAATTTAGGGGAGGAAGTGCTTAACTTTTCAGTCATCTGCTCCTCAACCACTGGCTGTTCTAATTGCGTGCTTGCAAGATAAAAGATATGTCTGGAATAATTGGGTTGGGGTAATTGGTTGAAAGGGGAGATTCATGTGAGCAGGTGAAAATTTAAGCTTTACTGTATTTTTCCACTCTAATTTTACTTTCTAATTTGCAGTGAATCAAAGTGTTGTCACTGTTTTCCTGCACAAGTCCACATGAAACATTAGCTCATGTAAAATATTACACGAAGAAGCATCGTTGTGTTAAACACTGTGTTTATTATGTTGCTAGCCTTTCCCTGTCCAGAAGGTTTCTACTATAAGGCCTGTATATCTGCCTGTGAGACACCAAGCACTTGTCAAAATATGGAGCCAGAACTTCAGGATCCAGACTCTTGTTCAATATTGACTGAGGGGTGTGTTTGCGCAGAAGGGACCATCCTTCACCGTGTACACTCTGCGCTTTGCATCCCTGAAGAGAAGTGTGGTAAGTATCAATATGCTATTGAATTTCGTATCATTTGACAAGCAATGATGAATTATTCTGGTCCTACCCAGCATATGTATGAATGGAAACAGACTTCTGTTTCTAGATCACCCTCAGGATGTGTACAGTACCCAGGTAACTTATTTTTAATGGGCGGTACAAAAATGTGAAAAATAATAAATGAATGTCTAGCGAATACAGAAGGGTATCCCTACATCCAGGAGCTGACTTGCCATGTGCAGGGCTCCCACACTATCTACACACCAAAATACCCTTATGAAATCTCGTTAAAGAACATTGGCCACAAAAATGCCTTTTAAATAAAAACTACATGTTACCAGTGGCGTAGCGTGGGGGTGCAGGGGGGCCCAGCCGCACTGGGCGCAACATCGGGGGGGGGGGGCGCACTCGCACTCGCAGCTCTCTGCCCCTACCTGGCTCACTCACTCTCTCTCACTGCAGTGCTGGCTGTGCGAATCCGATCCGAGCCGCTGGGTCGCCGCCCACTGTGGAGGGGGTGGGTGCCAGGCGTGCAGTGCGGAGAGAGAGCGAGGGACTATCTGGGGGAGGGACAGTGCAGCGGCCGCCTAGCGCAGCGCTGAGCGCGGGAGAGAACCACACCACACCAGACCAGGCAGCAGCAAGAAGAAGCTGGCAGCGGTGGCAGGTTAGGGGTCGCAAATTACTTGCCTTGCCCCGGGCTAGGGGTCGCAAATTACTTGCCTTGCCCCAGGTTAGGGGGCGCAAATTACTTGCCTTGCCCCGGGTGCTGACAACCCATGCTACGCCGCTGCATGTTACACAACTCAAGAGTAATCGTCAGGCCAATGAGGTGGACTGAGGCAGCTGCTTCAGACAGCAGAATCCCCTGGAACAGTGTCCTACCTGCCCCTGCTGGCTTCTGAGAAGATCTCTCCAGAAGCCACCGCATGACCCCAGTAAGCAAGGCTGCAGCGGAAGGGGGAGCGGCACATTCCCATTTTGCCTCAGGTGGTGAAATGGAAAGGGCTGCCCCTGGAAAGGCAACGTACTAGTCGGTCCCCCAACCTAACATTACAACCCATTTTCCAAAGCACACAGTACAACTGGAGAAATTTCCCCCAGCAAAAATGCACCCCAGCAGAAGCCCGTGGAAGAAGAATGCACACTACCCATCGACTTGCCAAAGTCTCCCATCAAACACGTAACTTTTTCAAAATAAGCCATCACTTATCCTTTCTACCCAAAATATTATACCTCTCCTACTACCAAGTTTCAAATCAATCCTATAAGTATAAGCTGCAGAATCTGCTCCCCTCAGATAACTCATTAGAACAGCTGGGTGGAATTCAGATGACTCACCTTTGAACATGGAGCTGCAGTGGCCTTAGAATGAATGTAACTAGTTCCTAACAGGCCCAAGAACAGCAATGTTGCTTTCAGAGTGCTGCAGTTCAGGGATCTGTCTAAAAGCCATTTCTTTGCATTACTCATAGATGGTTGGTTTGTGTGCATGCAGATTTTTAAAAAGATTCACGGAGTCCATTCTGTGTCTGGAAAATGTAGACTGAAAGAGTGTATGACTCAGGTGTGTTTCCTGAGTAACAGTGCTTTACCAACCCCTGACAAGTGGCATTGATTTGGAATTTTTCCCCTCTGCCATGGTCATATATTCTTTATGTCTGTAGTTATAAACATGTCATAGAATCTAGACGTTTATAAAAATAAATAAATTACCCCCCCCCCTTTGGCAACAATTTAGCCTGTACAGACACTTCTGGAGTGCCACATGCACTGGGTGAGACTTGGAAAACCTCCCATAGTGGATGCTGCATGCACAAATGCGTTGACAATGAGACCATTGCTCCTGTGGAGTACAACTGCTCAGCAAATAATGACTTGGAATGCCAGCGTTTTGGGGAAGTAGCTTTAATTGTACCAGATGAGCAATCCTGTTGTCACCAGAAAGTTTGTAGTAAGTATCCTTAATATACACTTTCTTACCAGCACCACTGACTTTCAATATCTTATAAACTATAGTCAAGTTTTTCTTGATTTAAGATATATGCAAACTAACACAAAATGACTTAATTTGCAGGTGTTTGGAAGCAGTATGTGGGCTTTCATAAGGTACATCACTTTGACAAGTGCTGAGGTTATACTGTGCAAGGAAGAAAGTGATATGTTGATCTAGGAGGTGGATGAGTAGGAGTAGTGTTAGGAAGCAGTTGAGATTCTTTGGGGGGTGGCGGAGTTGTGACAAATAAGATGTTTATCACAACACCACTGCTTTCCGTTCTATTTCTGATGTTTCCATGAACAATACTGGTTTCAAAAGTTACAGTTTGCTGTCTTTTAAGCCCAGCTTTTTTCTTGGAAAGGAGAAGCACTCACCTAGGAAGAGAACCTCATTGACAGCTGCCAGCCACTTTGCCACCCTGTCTTTACATAAGACTGCAATGTGAATACTGCATACCAGGCCCTTGTGCCCCTTTTAACCTTAAAAATCAGTCAACATTAAAGGCAGGAATGGAGAATGAGAGCCCATATATCAAGTCCTCATAGTGCAGCTATGTATAAACAGAAGTATGACAGCAGTATGACAGCTTCTCATAGCACTCTATCCCCACTTATTTGATTGCCTGAAGAAAAGTTTAATGTGGCACAAGCAACAAAGCAAGTTGAAGCCTTCTTGGATTTTACAAAACATTTACAAATATCAGCCCTAGAGGCGCTCTCTCTCTCTCTCTTTCTCTCTCTCTCTCTGTAATACGCAACAAATGCAATCAGTTTTATTAATGCCATTCAACCCTATTCTTCTCTTGTTTTTGCTGTGATCTAAAAAGCTTGTAATCAGAGCCTCTGTGAAACGTTTATTCCTGAATGCAAGGGCCTAGAGAAACTGGCAACCTATTACCAAGACGATTCCTGCTGTCCTAGCTACAGTTGTGGTAGGTATTGAATGAAGAATTGAAATATCTGGCAAAGGAGTCTCTATTGAAATATTTGACCTTGACCACTGTTATTATTGGGACGCGGGTAGTGCTGTGGTCTAAACCACAGAGCCTAGGGATTGCCGATTGGAAGGTTGGCGGTTCGAATCCCCATGACGGGGTGAGCTCCCGTTGCTCGGTCCCTGCTCCTGCCAACCTAGCAGTTCAAAAGCATGTCAAAGTACAAGTAGATAAATAGGTACTGCTCCAGTGGGAAGGTAAACGGCATTTCCATGCACTGCTCTGGTTCACCAGAAGCAGCTTAGTCATGCTGACCACATGACCTGGAAGCTGTCTGTGGACAAATGCCGGCTCTCTCGGCCAGTAAAGTGAGACAAGTGCCGCAATCCCAGAGTCATCTGCAACTGGACTTAATGGTCAGGGGTCCCTTTACCTTTACCTTTTTTACTGTTATTATTAGGGCTGGGCATCAGATTCAGCCAAATTAGAGACAGCCCTAGATCTGGTCCCCAGTTGGGTCACGCTGGATCTTGAGTTGTCAAGGGGCAGGGTATTGGGAAGGCAAGGCTGCAGGAGTCTATTTCTGCAGGGTGATTTTCCCCACAGGAAAATCAATAGTGACACAGACCTAAGCAGAACTGAATCCTGTGGATAGTAAAGGTACCCCTTCACAAGAGCCTTCCCTGCAGGGAAGTGCTTGAGAAGCAGATCCCAGTAGGATTGAGTCCTCCACTTGTGGGCCACAGGGTGCTCCTTTGCAAGTTCCTTTTCCACGGGGTAAGGACTGAACCCTCCTGCTCTTGGTTGTGAGGCCAGGAGGGAGAAGGGGCACAGTGTCTCCTCCTTCCCCTGCCCCTCCCTGCTTATGTTTAAAAACCCTAATTAGCCCTGCCCCCAGTTGATTCAGAAAATCCATTCCCTGTTCTGGGAAGGGACTTAGGACTACAAAACATGGCAACTTCCAAGCAGAGCCCTGTTTGTCTCACCACTGCCCATGAGGGATGGAACCGAAATGTTTGCTTTTGCACATGCCCCTGTTATATTCCTTGTTCCTAAAATTGAGAGCTAAAGTAGCCTGTGCCATGTGCAGTTGCAAAGGAAAAAGGAAACAGAGACAAAAAGGTAAACAAGCCTGGGAAGGTCTTGGCGGTGCTCATTTGCCCTGTAAGCATTTTTCCATGCACTAGTCCCAGATCCATTTTTAGATACTTGGAAGGCAAGACTGAAGAAACTGTATCAATGTGGTAGAGGACGTGCTAGACCTATATTTCACAGTTTGCTCCAGTATTCTTAGTTACACTGCATGAAGGAAATAAGATGTAGTTACCGGTATATTTTATTATTTAGTGTACGCCCCCTTAGGGAGACTTCAGGATGGAATATCATATATTTTATGAAAATATTATGTTTGTTTCAGAATGTGATCCAGCAAAATGTGAGTCTATGGAACAGATTCCAAACTGCCGAGCAGATCAAACTCTGATTGCTGCCCATGTGGAAGGCACCTGCTGTGTATCCTATATCTGTGGTATTCAAATTTAGTTCTTATTGACAGCCTGTAGATTAATATGTAAGCAAAGAAGACTGTCTAGGAATATATGCCACAATGGTATAAGAGAAGCTCTACTGCCTAGTCCAGTATTCTGTATTGCACAATATCCAAAATATGGATACTTGAGGGATAGAACAAAACACCTTACACAGAGAGAAATGATGTATTGGTGTGCAGTGGTGTACTGGCACCGTTTTTCGACCGGCACATTATAGAAGCTACAATGAAGTATACAATGTAACCAGAACGGATTCAAATTCCCCCACCCCCTGCAAGCCCACACCACCCAATCTTTTGAATTGCAGTTGTTTCTAAAAGCCCAACTGCACTTCCGTGGTGGCCACTGCAATCCTGAAAGACTGCTTCTCAAATCCCTGAGTGCATTCAGCATCCTATACTCTATCAGCCCAAACCGGAAGCCCATCCAAAACTAATAAGCATTCTGTTGCATGCACTCCACCCTCTAAGTGGTTTGAGGTTACAGGGGTGCTATTTAGTTTCTGTGGCAATACTTCACCTATACTTGATCCCTTTTTAAGCTATGCAAAGTCTTTCTCCCAATGAATAAAAAACTACTTAGCTAAATTAACCTTCTCCACCCAATTTGACCTCTTTCTTTTTACAATCAAAGTCACACGATTGGGGCAGCCAAAAGTCCGACACCAATCTCATTCTCATCCTGACTCTCTAACTAGACGTAAGGTTGGCAGTTCTGCATTCAGGAGTGAAATTAGGTGGTGCTCAACTTTTCATTGTAGTTTCATCAATCCTTTGCGTAGAATTTTGCACTTACAGAAAACTGAAGACAAATGGCATGTATGTGTTCTTTCTAATAATTTAATATTTCTCTTTTTATCAGCATGTGGTATTTGCTCTGATCAAATTCCAGCGTGCCAGGAAGGAGAAGTGCTTACTGTGGAAGGCAACACAACAGACAGATGTTGTCCTGCTTACCAGTGTAGTGAGTTGATGATTTCTCTAGAGGCTTTCTTAATTGTTTGCAATGATTTTTCAGTGCTGTAAATGATGAACAATACAGAATTTTCATTAAGAGACAAGCTCATTAAATCTACCCTAATCATTTTAAGGCAGTCATGGAATAAGCATATGGAGTTATTACCAAGAGATGCTATCCATGCCTCTTAAAAATGTCATTAATTTATTAAACCAAATAACTATGATTCAATGTATAAACAAAATTTTGTGTGAAGTATATATGAAGAATGTGCTTTATGCTTTGCTGAACATTTTATTTTTGGTCATGAGTTTTGGAAATGCTCTCCCTGCTTGAACATTCAACACCGTTTCTTTCTTTGCACTTTTAACTTGCAGTTTGTGAAACCTACCGTTGTCCTGAATTTAAGTGTTTATTAGGGATGTCCTTGGTAGAAGTATGGAGCCCAGAAAAGTGTTGTCCATATCGTACATGTGGTAAGTACAGTTGTTTTCAATGTCCTTTAATTAGGTTACATCAATTTATCTTGCAGTATAAAAAGGCAATGTTGAATTAATGTTGAAAATCTAGCAATGTCTGGAGCCATCAGTAGTCTAACTATGGTGTGGGCCAATTGAGATGTCTTATAGAGAGGTGGTTTCACCCAGGTGCTTGCAGGCTGGGACAACGCAGCTTGTTTACACAGCTCAGCTGGGGATCAGGAAGGTTACTGCTCCCCAGCTGAGACAGGGGCTTTTTCAGAGCAGGAAGCGTGGGCAGCGGGGGAGGTTGCAGAGTGTTTAATGGAAAGGGGTGAAAGATGTGTGCACTACCCATGCCCCCTTCATAGCAATAAAGTAAGCTCAACCCTACATCCACTAAACATTTGAGGAAATTTGAACATTATTTGAGAATGAAGAAGATTGGAATGCTCTGACTCAGGGGAATAAAACTTTAGAGAAACTGGATGACTGTTGAGGATACTGCTTTTTTAAGATGACGTGACTCTAGTCCAGGCATAGGTAAACTTGGCCTTCCAGCTGTTTTCGGACTACAACTCCCATCATCCCTAGCTAACAGGACCAATGGTCAGGAATGATGGGGACTGTAATTCCAAAACATCTGGCGGGTCGAGTTTGCCAATGCCTGCTCTAGCCCATAAAGTGTGTGCCATAATAAATCTGCTAGTAATTAAGGTGCTACAAGACTTGTTTATGGAATGCCTGGCAAACGTTGAACTGCATCATTTTAGGAAATAATTTTGTCTGCTGATTGCTGGCATTCATGAAAGTGTATGAACATTTATTCTGTCACTTCCCTTCCCCATTTTAGAATGTGCATGTGAAACCGTTCCTAAGCCTCAGTGTAAACTGGTAAGGAGGAAATCCTATTAAAACACATTTTAAATGTTATTCTAATGCAATGAACTGCCTGCAAATTGTGCTGTCCATCTTTGACTCCAGTCATATTTGACATAGACTGAATTTGTTGCCATTATTTATATTGTTGAACACGAATGAGAGGAGACTGAGAGGAGATATGATAGTCATCTTCAAGTATCTTAAAGGCTGTCACGTGGAAGGTGGAACAAGCTTGTTTTCTCATGCTTTGGAGGGTAGGACTCAAAGCAATGTTGGAATGGGCATTATGTTGCACCTGTAGTAGTGCCAGTTCCAGCTATTGAAACAATTGAGTGGGCACATGTGGAGCAAGGCAATCTCATAGGTAAACTGGTCCCAAGTTGTTAAGGACATTGTATACTAATGGTAACAATGTTTCATAATTCATAATTATGAAACAATTTCATAATTCTCACTCACTTTTGTATCCTTTCACCCCAGATGAGGAGGAGGAGAAATCAGCATGTTCACATTGGCCCATTGGCTGTGTGTTTCCATCACCAAGGTGCATGAGGCCAGAGTCTTTCAACATTATTAAATATCTCAGCTCACTCCAGTAGGGCAGCACTGCCTCTGTAGCCTCCTCCCTTGGGGACATAAAGGCATCTGGCAATAAATTTATCCCTCCCTAATTGGCTGATTTTGTGCATATATCCCTCTGTTTCCTGGGTAGCTCCTGCTCACCAACCAGGGAATTAACCATTGGTTGCTTATCATAAATGTTCTTTCAGAGGAGTATGCAGGAGACATCCAGCTGCACCCTTTTTTCAGCTTGATGAGCTTGGAGTACTGTGTATAGCTTCCTACCTCTTCTATGGGCCATGTCAGTTCTGGGAGAGTGCTATGCCTCTTGCACAGATATGGCCAGAAAAGGGGTTGTGGGTGGAAACACAGGAGCTACATATTCTCTACACCTCTGCATCATGTGACCTTGTCTGCCTTGGGTGGTAGGATGACTTAGCTCTGTTTCCTGTATACTTTCTGCACAGTTCCCTGGAATGAACATTTGCAGTAAGTAGCCAGTATTTTGATCCAGCATCTGCTTCTGTTTGTGAAAGCAGGAAAGCATTCAGGAAAGCATCCAAATGCTCACATAGCATTTGGATTAGGAACGATGGGTGAGATCCAACATCACACCAGCAGACACAGCAGGACTTCCCCAAAACTCCAGAGCACATTTAGGAGGAGGGCGTTGGGGTAGGAGAGGAATGGGAAGTCCCATTTGTAGATGCAGAAGTCTGGTACACAAGTGGAACATCAGAAATGGATGACACCTACTGCTTTTAGCAAACATTGACAAAGAAATTGCCTTTTAGTATGCAGTGAATTGCATGTAATTTCCCTTTGACTAAGACATCCTGTGCATAATTAGGAATAAGTGCAATGAATCCAATCAGACTTTTAAATGATCATTATAAGATTGGGTGGTATACTTAATGTTTGAACATATACCGGTAAAAGTAAACTGTCTGAGAGGAAGAAATATTGTATTATTTTTAGGCCTGTGTTCCCTGAGCATGTATACCACTAGGCAGAGGCTACCTTTTCCATTCCATATTTCTAAACATTGCTATGAAACCAGATTTTTACCTCCCAGTGTAGCTTAAGTTACACTTTTCGAAAGTACTTTATTACTAAGAAACAAAATGAAGAATTACAAGGGTAATATATATATATATATATGGAATATATATATATATATGGAATATATATTTGCTTTCGTAGATTTTCACGGGTACAGGAATGCAGGTTTTGGTGTCTTCGGGTGTCTTCCCGTGTAAGAGTTGGGGTGTCTAGGCGACGTTTCGACGAGGTCTCACTCGTCATCTTCAGGCTGGTGCTTTCGGCTTCTTGTTACTGGAACAGAGCAGGATCTCAGTGTTTGAGTTCCTATAAATACTGTTGAGGAGGTGTGGTGTATAGCCTCAAACGTTCTGGGCAGAGAGGAAGTTCCCAGGTTAGTGTGCATTTTCTTCTTTTGTTCCTTAATTACTTGAGGGATATCTTGAGTGATTTCTTGAGAGATATTCTGAGTACCACTTAGGTGGGTCATTAGGTGTGGATTAGTTGCTAAAGCTTTCGTGTCTTGACCTCTTGAGCTTGTGAAGAGTTTTTCTGAGAAGATGGCTGTACTGCACTTAGTTGTGCTCTGGCTTGGCTTCGTGTATAGGGGCGAGCTGTGGTTTTGTGCCCTGTGCCAGCCAGATCTGTGTAGGGATTGCAGGGGGGTGCAGCATCCGGAGGTGCCACTATGGTTTGGCTACTGGATGGTGTCTGTAATTTATCAAGACACCATCCAGTAGCCAAACCATAGTGGCACCTCCGGATGCTGCACCCCCCTGCAATCCCTACACAGATCTGGCTGGCACAGGGCACAAAACCACAGCTCGCCCCTATACACGAAGCCAAGCCAGAGCACAACTAAGTGCAGTACAGCCATCTTCTCAGAAAAACTCTTCACAAGCTCAAGAGGTCAAGACACGAAAGCTTTAGCAACTAATCCACACCTAATGACCCACCTAAGTGGTACTCAGAATATCTCTCAAGAAATCACTCAAGATATCCCTCAAGTAATTAAGGAACAAAAGAAGAAAATGCACACTAACCTGGGAACTTTCTCTCTGCCCAGAACGTTTGAGGCTATACACCACACCCCCTCAACAGTATTTATAGGAACTCAAACACTGAGATCCTGCTCTGTTCCAGTAACAAGAAGCCGAAAGCACCAGCCTGAAGATGACGAGTGAGACCTCGTCGAAACGTCGCCTAGACACCCCAACTCTTACACGGGAAGACACCCGAAGACACCAAAACCTGCATTCCTGTACCCGTGAAAATCTACGAAAACATATATATATATATATATATATATATATATATGCAGGTTTTGGTGTCTTCGGGTGTCTTCCCGTGTAAGAGTTGGGGTGTCTAGGCGACGTTTCGACAAGGTCTCACTCGTCATCTTCAGGCTGGTGCTTTCGGCTTCTTGTTACTGGAACAGAGCAGGATCTCAGTGTTTGAGTTCCTATAAATACTGTTGAGGGGGTGTGGTGTATAGCCTCAAACGTTCTGGGCAGAGAGGAAGTTCCCAGGTTAGTGTGCCTTTTCTTCTTTTGTTCCTTAATTACTTGAGGGATATCTTAAGGAACAAAAAGAAGAAAAGGCACACTAACCTGGGAACTTCCTCTCTGCCCAGAACGTTTGAGGCTATACACCACACCCCCTCAACAGTATTTATAGGAACTCAAACACTGAGATCCTGCTCTGTTCCAGTAACAAGAAGCCGAAAGCACCAGCCTGAAGATGACGAGTGAGACCTCGTCGAAACGTCGCCTAGACACCCCAACTCTTACACGGGAAGACACCCGAAGACACCAAAACCTGCATACATATATATATATATATATATATATATATATATATATATATATATATAAATATATAAAAGCTGTGCTTCTTAGCACTGACATTGAAATGCAACATTAATGACATAGTAATTGTATTTTTCTTCTTTTATGGACAGGGAGAGAAACTGATTATAGATGAACAATTCCAGAACAGCACAGAAAATGTTTGTCACTGCACTAAGTACAAGTGTTGTAAGTATACAAGATTTTTGGTTGAAAAAAGCATTTAATTTATCCTATTTAACCCAAGGCTATGGCCACATTCACACATCATGCTGTACCATAGTTTAGGACAGACTCTCCTCTCCTTCCAGAGGTTTGTAAGCTTTTACTTCCCCTTTTGCTTAAGCAGTTTTTTGCTTTATCCAAGCTTGCACAAAGTAGCTAACATTAAGTATCATCTGCTTGAAACAAGCCAGCTTGGTTTCAAGATAGCTTATTTCAGATGAGCCATAATTAATATCAACACATTTGTCTGTATGAAACAATAAACCATGATGAAGCAGAAGTGGAAGACAAACCAGTTTCATATGCTGCTGCTGTGTTCTCAAGGAAGCATTATGTAGAAGGATTGGAAGTATTATTATTATTATTATTATTATTATTATTATTATTATTATTATCATTATTATTATTAAATCAGTTTTAGTATAATAGTTATAAATTGTTCTAAATCTATAGTTTCTCATTATTCTAAGGAAATAATTCTTAGAAAATTTTCCTGCATATATTTTATGCTTTCAAGAAAAGCTGCGCAGATATGTTTAATGAATGTGTCCTTTGGTTTTTTTAAGAGGCAACCAGTATGAGCTAACAGAAAGTCATAAATAGGTATACAAATGGATTCAGTTGATTCACTTTCACAAATAAGCCAAATGATATTTGTGAAGGTCTAAAAGTATTATGTCCTCACTTTTCTTTCTTCTTTTGAAGCATCAATTGTCAACTGTTTTGATTATTTCAGTTAACTTTATCCAATGTACTTTGTTTTTGGAAATCTGTTCCAGCAAGAGACAAAGTGTGCCTAAGCAGCGAGAGAGGTGTTCTGCATCCAGGACAGTCCATTGTTGAACACTCACCTGATGGTGTTTGCCACACTTCCTACTGCACAAGCATAGTTGATCCTGTTACCAAGTACTATCGGATAAATATATCCACTATAGATTGTGCGGCAAGGTGCAAATCTGTAAGAAGTTTAGAATTTAACTTTGGGTTTTCTCTGGTAAAATAGAACAGCAGATAGGAATAATAAATTTATTAAGAATAAAGGAAACTAGTGCAGTTGCAGTAATTTCCCCACCCAGAATCTCTGATGTCTTATAACAAGAGGTCTTATTTGAATACTGGGATTGGTGGTTGACCCATTGATAACATTCAGTTATAAGAACAGATGTTTTAATGCTGCTATGATTTGTTCTACAAAAGTAAATACCGTACTTGCTGTTAGAAGTTAACTCCACTGCATAGGTAATAGTTTCAAGGATCAAAGCAAGCTGCAGAAATGTAGAGTATATTTACCGAACATTACATAAATTAATCAATTGATACAATGCATTTTGTTCCTGGTGAAAATTTCCCCATATATTGAATCAATTGATATTGTATCTGTTTGTTAAGGCTTGAAGAGCTTCTGTACAACAAACAAGAAACTGAGCGTCATCATAACTATTCTGCTACAGCAAATGCAGCGAACAATCCTTTCTATGAGGACAGGATATCATGCTATTAGTGTTGGACAAAGGCTTGTTGGAATATTGCACTATGCATAAATGAAATTTAATTGTGAAAAAGCTCATGTTTTTGCTAATATGGAATACAGAAAGTCATTTTGTGTATGCTTTAGTGGTGTAAACATGAATGTGCATGTGATACACATAAATGTGTTAGAAAATGCAAACATAGTTCATTATTTAAGCTGAGTAATTGCCATGGGCAAACAGAAGTCAAACCACTGCATGAATTAAAACTTAATAGCCATGCTTGACTTCTCTGCAGAACTTAAGAAGTTGTTGCCTCAAACACTGATGGACATTAACCAGGTTATCCTGGTTTTATTGTATCACGGCATCTTGGCAACAGAAGATAATCTGTCTTGGACACAACAAATGTGTATGAACTGTACTTTTATCATTCTAAAAACTGATCACGCTGAAAGGCCCACAATCAATTTCAAAGTGGCTGAGCCACAGCATGAACCCAGCTTCCCCATATGCAAGTCTAAGGGCCATTGAAGTACACTGGTCTCCTAGTAATAGCAGCAGTACATTTATTTAAGGTGCAATAATACATTTAATAGTAATGTTAGATACTATGACAGAGTCCAACGGAATATTGTAATAAAAAATACACGTCTGTAATCTTAATTCCTGATTTGAACTGTATTTGAAATGATATCCTTTACTTTTTCAGAATGAAGTCTATGAACCTCCAGAGGATTTAACAACTTGTTGTGGAAAATGCAAGAATGTGTCTTGTGTTCACTCTTTCAGCAATGGAACAGTTTCACATTTTAAGGTAAATTCGTACTTACAGTTTTTCTTATGGAGGGAGAGTAGCTCTCATTGGTTACTAAGTGTAAGTGCTGAATTAAGTTTGTGCTTCCGAACCAAAAAAACCTGTTGTGGAATTTTTTGAGCAAGCAATCTGTGCTCAAACTACATTAGTGAAACAAATTTAGGAAACATGAAGTTGCACATTCCTACTCTGGTGATGGCATAGCTATGTATGATGGGAGCTACCTGGACAGTAGTGAATGACATGGTGGGATGATGGTACTCACCTGGCCTCCTGACAATGGAGTCACTGTTTTTATGGTGAGGGAGAGGGCAAGGTAGTGAGGCAGTTGGTGCCATGCAAACACACCAGCCAGCAGGAGTGCAAGAATGGCTCCACCAGTGTGCTTGCACAGCATCAACCTCCCAGCCGCCTTGAGGACATGGGTAAGTGCTGAGTCTAGTGGCCAAATGCAGTTGCTGACCCTTCTTCTTCTTCCCATCATTTCATTTTATTGAAAAATCTTAAGGTGGGAAAATTAACAACTGTAAGATCAATAAGGAGCACTATAGATAGTAGAGCAGGCATCCCCAACCTTGGGCCCTCCATATGTTTTGGACTACAATTCCCATCATCCCTGACCACTGGTCCTGTTAGCTAGGGATCATGGGAGTTGTAGGCCAAAACATCTGGAGGGCCGCAGGTTGGCGATGCCTGTAGTAGAGCAATAGTACAGCTCTTTAACAGTATGTAGGCTTTGGCTTCTCTTCACAAGAGGTGAAACAGCAATACTTTCACTACTAATTTGCACCCCACATAGAGTTATGTAACCTTTCAGAAGTCACATTGAATTATGCTGGTCTGTCACAGGACTCTGTGGGAATAAGAAATATAATAAACCAAGGTTGCTACAGTGCAGAACTGTATTACTTTGTGGATGCATCTGGAAGTCTTGTTTCTCAGAAAGGCACAATACTGATTGTATTTGGTGTTAGGAATGTCAGTGAAAGCTCCCTCAGTGCGAGCAAGTGGCTTATTTTGACCTTAAATCAAGTTTGTTTGTTTGTTTTAAAAAACTGCAAATTCTATTGGTTTTTGAAGTGTTTGTATTTCTGATAATTATTTTAAATACTCAAAATAGCCTGGCACCAGTTGGATTTCGAACTGTGTCAGATACGACTGCACAAACACACCATTTGGACCTGTTCTAATTACATCAGCCATCAGCTGTCCACCGTTTAATGAAACAGAATGTGTGAAGGTCAGTGGTTCATCCATTTTGCATTCGATTTTGAAAGCTTTTATTTTGCTTCCTCTGGACACTTCCATTTATTGCAACAAGATAGAACAAAAGGCCGTAAAGGCTAAAGAGCCGGAACACAGGTTAGACTTTGCATTTGGAAATGGGATGCTGTTGAAATCAGTCCTCCCTCTGGTGAGTGACCCTTTTCCTGGCTATAACATTTAGATCTACTTAACATATAGATCACAAAACCGCCATGCTGTAAGTCTCTGTGTGTCCACCACACCCCTGGCAGCACTGGTGGGGAAACAGGGATGCTCACAACATCATGGTAATATAATTACCATAGAGCTATATGTAATGTAAACCACCATAGATCCAGTGCTGTAAAGTGGTTAGCCTGTAGGTACTAGGACTTGGGAGACCAGGATTAAAATCCCCATTCAGCCATGAAGATTACTGGGTGACTTTGGGAGAGTCTCCACCTCTTAGCCTAACCTACCTGACAGCATTGTTATGAGGATAATATGGAGAGAGGGAGAGCCATGTACACCACCATGAATTCCTTGGAATGAAAGAGGGATATAGATGCAAATAAATAAATAAATAAATAAATAAATGAGAGAGAGAGAGAGAGAGAGAGAGAGAGAGAGAGTGTCTTTTCAGAGCCATAAAGGTAAAAAAGCCTCTACAGTGAGCACTGTGACTGCTCATTGATTTACCAGGTGTAGAAGTGTTCTACAGATGATGGGAAGAAAGCAAATGTTGTATCACTCCAATGCAGTTCAGAGGGGCAGGCAAAGTGCCTAGAGGATTATACTTACATTTTCCTCTCAAGTAGACTTTCAAGAGCAGCCTTGCTATGTTGCTCCTAATCTGTTGATCTGACTTTTGTTTAGAGTGAATGTTACGCTGAATCTCAGGTTGTTTTTTTTTTTTTTAAATGTAATAATAGAATCACAGAACTGTAGAATCACAGAACCGTAGAGTTGGAAATGCAGGAATATGTATCTGTCCCATATGGGGATCGAACCTGCAACATTGGCATTTAACAGCATCACGCTGTAACCAACTGAGCTATTCAGGCTCATATTTTGTTTCAGTTAAAATAAATATTGTATTATTCTCTAGATTCTGGTTTATTTACTGTTTAGTTTTCTTGATAGTGCAGTTAAGTGCTCTTCCAATAGTTCATCTCTACTACTGCTACAACCTGTGAATTAGTGCTAAAAATGGTTTTATACTGGTAGTGACTTTTTTTTTAATACAAATTCAGGTTGGAGGATATATTGTACCATTCTTAGAAGGATGCTGCAAAACATGTAAGTACCAAAACATCAGTAATGGTGTACATATGAGAGAGTTTTGAGGGGTACTTGTTGCCTTCCGAAACATCTAAATAATAAGCAGCACTAACAATAACAAGAATAAAATTGGTTTACCCAATGCTTACAATAGCAGTAACATTCTAAACTTAACTTTAGTTATTAAGAGATCATGTGCCATTTAAATCAATGAAATTTACCTCCATGTTTTGTTTAGATCATTGTGTGCCTAGTATGAGATTGCGAATGACTGTAAAAAAATCACACAGGTGATAGCATTGTCTACCATTGCCAGTAAAACTAAATCTAGATTCAGTCTGAGTTAAGACAATATTTACTAAGGTTAGAATGACACCTGTGTTATTTTTGCTGGTTGGGACTGAATCTAAGGCTACATTTCTGCAACCAGTAGTGATTCTTTCAATCATAATTCACAAATCAGACCAACCAGCTGGGAGTGGGGCAAGAGCTGGAAAATTGCTAATCAGTGATTCATTCACTATGATTTGAAATATTAGATTGGTTGCATGGTCATTTAGTTTATTTAAATGAGCTTTGCTGTGTATTTCCTTTAGCTGAAGATTTTACTATTTAAAGCATTAATACCAACAGAACCAAACAGTCATAAACAAATAAGTACTTACGGGATAAATAAGAAACGAAAAGGAAAGCCATAATGTTGTTACATGGGGACATAATTCATCAGGAAATTCTGCAGCTCAAATCCCATTACAGTTTACAAAAGCTGTTGCGGGGTGTATGTGTGAAATAAAGTTTCTCATGGTTTCAGTTTGTCAAGAAATTATTATTAATAAAGTAGGGGCATATTTGTCTATGATATGTGGTATATTTTAAGCTGTTTAATTTACATTTAAAAGAAAATAAAGGGAACAGTGCCATTTTCAAAATATAACTTGACATGTAGAATTGAGGTTCATGAAAATGTGGCTCTTTGTTTTGTGATATCAGCTCTCTTTGGTATTCCTCAAAATGAAGTTAACACATTACAGAAGTAGAGGCACTGTGAAAAGCAGAAACTATTACTAATATTTTGTTTAAATATATCGGATGAATGAATCATGGAGGCAGTATCTTCGTTTATGGTACAAAAGAGTTGTCAGCTTATTCATTTCATAATTTCACAGATACTTACGTTTTTATTAAGCCCAGAATCACTTGGGTATATGTTTATATCAGAGGCTGCAATCCTATGCTATCTTACTTTAGAGTAAATCTCATTGAACTCAGTGGGACTTATTTCCAAGTAAACATTCAAAGGATTGTATGGCACATCATGTAGTTCCACATCTAGACCAAAATCCATAGACTAACAGTACATGTCTTCATGTTGGGTTGTGGCTATTGTGAAGTTGTTAGAGTGTCAGACTTCACCTTGGAAGATCTGGGCTCAAATCCTTGTTCAGTCATGAGGCACTTTGGGTAGCTTTGGACAACTTTACTTCAGCCTAAACCTACCTTGTAGATTTGTTGAGTGGATAGAATTGGTAATGCTCATGTATTATATTATTACTGTAGCTACATAGCAATACTTGCAGTAATATGTACATGTCAGTACAATACAATTACTAAAATATTCTATGTTGAGCTCCCTGAAAGAAAAATGGGACACAAACATGAAAAAATAAATAAGATATTACTGTGTGTAATTTAAGGAGAAGGAAATTGTTTAGCAACTACTACATATAAAAGAAAGTTACATGCACAAGTGCAAGAACCTATTTTAAATATAAAACAAGAAAATATTATTTAAACTCAGGAAGGAATTCAAAGTAGCACTAAGAGGCTCTGTCAGTGCAGGCAGTTATGCTTCCTTGATGGAATGATTTCCTCACCCTCATTCTCCTCCCCCCAATTATCATGGGGGAATGGGGAGAACTCTTGGAACAGTGGGATGGGGAACAGGAGTGTAGAGCCAAAATATGTACCTTGAAGGAATGAATGCCTTAGCGCAACACTGAATTCCTCCCTAATGTTTGTGCATCTATGTATCATATATAATGTGTTCGATTTGTAATATTCTTATTAGGTTCTGGAATGTCATTGTTGCTCCCATTCCCCGTTAGCCCAGTCACTCCTGTACCTAGTGCTAGCTGTAACACAGGTACATATTCTTGGAAATCAGTAGGAACAAACCAGACAGAACCATTGTTGATTTCCAACAATGTACTCCCTCATAGGAGCATCATGCCCTCAGGTCACAACATCTGGTTGAAATAAGCTGTATTGTAGTATGAACTGCTGATTTTTTCAGATCTGCTCACATATCTTTTCATTTTGCACTGTATGGGCAGTGCATTGTTGTTAGCCAACAATGTACTGTTGGTAGTAAGCATTTGCATAGTGTTTTAGCTTGCTGCATGGTTATTTTGCTTGCTATTTCCAGTAATTTCCATAGTGCTGTAGAAGATAGAAACTAATCGCTTTGCTTGTTAAAGCTTGCTGTTAAAATAACACTTACCCAGAAAGTATGGCATATGTGTACAGCACTGTCTCCTTGGGTATATGCTGAATGAATGGCTAAATATTATCATCTGTTATGTAACATTTCTAAAAATAATTATGTGGTGCTGGTAGTTGCTCAATGAGAAATACTGCAAACCAGAAACAGTGCAATAATCCTTCACAAAAGTCTTCCCCATACAATTGACACACTGTCTTCTGGCAGAGTTCCTATTGGATTGGGAGTAAATAAGCAAATGGTTCCTGTTGACCTGTTTGTTTTATTTTAAATATTTGTATGCCACCTGTCCAACCATATTTTCAAGGCAGTTGGCTGCAGTGTGATGTGTAGCTTCTAGCTATGAAGGATTGCAGCACGAAGAAATAGCTCGACTGCAGCTGCATGTGAAGGTGGTCTCACTGATGGGCCACTCTCCACTAAAAGGCTTGTAGCTTGAACTGAGAATGATAGCAATAAAACACCTCTGTGAATACTGGTGTTATTCAGGAGTTTGTGCCAATGTAAGAACAGTGGTATCTCATATGTTGCAAACAAATCCTAGCTTGTAATGCAGCCTGTCTGTTATTCATTTGTAACTCCTATGTAAAATAGTTGGGCTGGTGTTGAAGATTTGGAGTGGGGTATCATGCATAGGAAAGTTGCCTCCAAATTGCACTGTTTCTCCATCTCCTCTATCTAGTTCCCTATTACACAGTTTGGCATTGGTGGCTGTTGCCTTTGTGGCTTTGTGTTGATTTGGGATGTCACATCATGTTGTTATAGTGTGAAACCCTTAGAGTGCAATCTTCAAATTGCTTACCCAAAATATGATGGTGTAATTAATGTAGACTTGGCACTATGAATGTTGCCATGTACACAACATATTTATTTTGATGTAACACCAGTTTAGTAGTATTGAATTCAGCTGAATTAAATTATGTTAAGTGCTTTTGGAAAATACTTGGGTAGTTTACTTCCACATTTTTAGATAGACCTATTCACAATCATGAGGTTACTTAGCAGTAAGTAATTTAAGACTAGGGCCCTAGATTATAGTCCTGAGCTCTTACTTGAGAACAATTATTAAAAACACTGGTACTTTAAAATAAATACATTTGGAATTAAGTTTTCTGTTGATTTGGAAAGTGAATTTTAGGGTGCTGCCCACCCCAGGAACTTCATTGGTACAAGCTCCACTCATTTCAATGGCAACTATACTGACACAGTCCTATCTATATTTAGATTTTTTTGATACATAGAATATTTGTGCTGATAATAAATGTAATGCTTAGAACAATTTTGAGAGTCCAAAATTTGAATGACATAGACCATTGCTCATGGTCTTTGTCTTTTATTTTCTATATGCTTACCTGGTGTATCAACTGGTTTCTAATCACGTCATTCTTTGCAGGCAAGGAAGATGGAAAATTCTGCAAAAAGGTGACTGTTAGGATGACAATACGCAAGAATGATTGTCGAAGTAACACACCAGTAAGTAAATGACTAGCTGTGTCCCGCTACTATTTGCACTCTGTTACCCTGAAAGTTTAGCATTATTGTTGGTTGGAAGCCATTTAGCCATTTCTCTTAGCACATTAAGTTATTTTTCTGTTTATTTCCAGGTAAATATTGTTTCCTGTGATGGAAAATGCCCTTCTGCAAGCATATATAATTATAACATCAATACATATGCAAGATTCTGCAAATGCTGCAGGGAACTTGGGCTACACAGACGAAATGTGCAGCTATATTGCAGTGGCAACTCCACCTGGGTCAGCTATACTATTCAAGAACCCACAGACTGTTCTTGCCAGTGGTCATGAAACAATGCTACAAGAAATCAATGTGTTCAACAGCTTTGGGGGAAATTAATTTTACTCCCTGAGTTAGGACAAAGAATGTTGATGACACAGTTGCCTACAGTTACAAAACAAATCAGCATTTAAATAAACTGGATTGTGTTCTGGGATCTCTGCTGAACAGATGAACTTACAGCACTGATGTTATATTTTCAGAACACAACCCAACAAAAATCTGAACGTTTCAATGAGGCACAATATTCTAAGGGTTAGTTCATACAACAAAATTGGCCACTTAACAGATTGTGTGACCGGTCTACTTACAGGAGCAGTGTAACATTTAAACAGAGAAAGATAGTTTCATGGTAGCAATGGCTGTGAAGAGGCAAATATGCATTTTCAAATTCTCCCATTCATGGAAGTTATTGCCATACTGCTTTGCAAGTTGCTTGTTCATGTTACATTGTTCTTATGAAGTCATAGAATTCATGTAAGCTGTTAAATCTACAAATCATTGGTTGATTGTGATATATGAACCATCCCTTAGAACCACTAAAAGAGAAGAGCCCTGATCCAGCTCTCGTTGCAAGGAAGAAGTTGTGCCCAACTAATGATGGTTCTATAAGATGGATCTGTGTTCCCCTGTGAACCCATTCGGTTAACTATGCATTATGGAAAGGTGATACACGTAGTACTTCTTTAGTGGTTTGGGGAGGAAGGGGATCTTTTTGGTCAATTTTTTTATAGCTAGATTTCTATTACTAGTCCATAATAAAAACAAAAGCAAAAAAAAATCTGAAATTGCAGGATTTTGGTCCTGTTATTAATTTCGTGTTTTTTTTAATTGTGGTATGTGCCAACTTTCAAAAGAAAAGGGATTGCCTTTGAAAGAGGCCATGAAACAGACAGAACTGTTTTTGTGGTAGTCTGCTTTATTCTGTGCAACCACACCACCACTTTTTAAAACAGGGTGACCAACAGATATTTGGGACTGCAGCTGTCAATGTCTGTGACAGTTGGCATGCTCAGCGGGACTGATTGGAGTTGTAATCTGAAACATCTGGAAGGTGCCAGGTTAGGAGGGATGGATGGACCTATTAAAGACCAGTCTATCCCGGTTTCCAGAAGCTATGGGGCTAAATTTATCCTTTCCTGTTTCTGGGAAGATTTTTTAAAATGGAAAATCTTTAAAAAGCTGCCTAGAAACATACTTTTAAAAATATAAAATAAAATACCAGGTGGTCCAGGAGTTGGGCACTGCCTCCAATCTTTCCCTCCCCACAAAAAATCCTGAAGCAGGGCACCCAGCTGCTTTCAGCTTGAGTGGTTACTGCATGGTACTCTATGCCACCACGCAAATCGATTCAGTGTGCAGTAAGCTCTCCTGAGTGTTACAGGACTTGCAATGCTTTTACTGTCCAATTCTCCCTGACAGAGACGGAACGTCATGAAGTCCTGGTGTCACTAGGTGCTCAGACTGTGGGCAATTGGGTGCCCTGTTTTAGAAGTTTAAAAGGAAAATTGCTGGGGGTGGGGAAAAGATGGCAGCCATCAAGCTGCATTGTAAACGAACCTACCAGACTGAGGGTTCTGAAGACCATTAAGGCAATTCTGGTCAGGATCTACCCAGGTTGGATTAGACAAACTTGTTTTTTGAATCAAGTAGTCAGGTTCCTACCCCATTCCTACATGTTCGCTATCCTTGTCTGTCCCACCGCAAAAAATACACATCTTCAAATAGTGTACTGTGAAATCCTATGCATGTCCTGTTGAGTTCAGTGTGACTTCTTCCCAAGCAAGTTTGTATAGGATTGTAGTCGTAATACCTAGACAATATTGTGTTATGAGTGTATATACATTGGATGACACTGCAAGTAAATTGTAAGAAAGTATACATCACACTGATAATGCAAAAGAAGGCAAACGATATAAATATAGTTATGTTTATCAGGGAAATATTTTCAATATTGAGAACTGTATATATAAACATGTTCCCTGGTATGAAATATGATATTTTAAATATTTTATGGTGTTATGTAAAAGCATATTTGCTAGGAAATATAGATCTGCCATTTGACAGTATCCAAGTTAAATATTAGCAATAGCTGCATCTTGAAAATAGTATGACAAACTGATTTTCACCAGTTTATCAAATTTAAAAAGTGTTTCCCTTTCCTTTCATTTAAACACATTTTATATGAAAAATAAATCTTTTGCCTTCTATAGCATATCATATTGTATGTGTGACATTTGTGTGTCTCTTAAGGAGAATATCCACCATCTAGAGAAATATACAACTGGCTCTCTATATAGTTAGGTAGTTTGGGGGTGACTGGTCGTTTTTCTCAAATGATAATTTCCATACATTGCATTTCAAGCTACTTTTCACAGAATCATAGAATTGTAGAGTTGGAAGGGACCCTGAGAGTCATTTAATCCAATCCTTTGCAATGCTGGTATCTCAGCTAAAGCATCCACGACAGATGGCCACCCAACCCTTGCTTAAGAACCACCAATGAAGGGGACTCCACCACTTTCTGAGGGAGTCTGTTCCACTGCCAGGATAAATTCAGAAGCAGTTTATGATGTGTTATGGAAGCTGGCTTCTCAGAACAAAATCAACAAAAGAGATGGGTTACATGATGTTTGTAACAGCAAGTGACACATGATTCTCTCTGATCAAATGTATTCTTTCCTGACTTTCTCTGACCAGTTCGATCAAATATGTGTTGTGAAATCAAGAAAACAATATTATATGCAATCACTTTGTATTATTCAGCTTCTGAACTATTTCCAGCAGCTGGTATTGTGAGGCAGAGCCGATCTCTCAACACCAGCATTGCTGCTGCTCACCCAGATGGTGCAAGGGTGAGACAAGGTGGCAGCAAGGTCAGGACCGCACAGGCGCACTGGTGGAACCAAACTTGCTTTTGTACTCATAGCCCCACCCTCGCCACTGTTCTACACCACCCCATCCTCTAAGCAGCCATGCCAGTATCAGGAGGGCACCTCTGTAGCACTGTCCCACCATGCCAGATGCTCGGGGGAGCAGGGAAGTACTTGTGTTAGTCTGTTGCAGCAAAATAACAAAACAGCTTGTGAAATGTTAAAAGTAGACAGGTTGATTGACAGGACAGAATAATCTACTCATGTACTTTGACCTTGCCTTTGAGAATCCCTGGTACTAGAATTTGCCTCTTGCAAGCTATTAAATTACAATGATAATAAAAAAATACTAAGGCAAAAGTCACATCGGTTTGTTTGCTATCACTTTCTGCATACTCTGCATGTTATATTCACTTATCTAATAGACACTATTTTATAGATTAGTTTTTTCTACTAGTGCTTTAAAGTGTTTGATGCAACTAGACTGCACTGGTGTATTTCATTTATATTGTGTTACAAAAATCCTCGAGTGAGTTTTTGCAACACAGCTGACCATTGATGGATGGTGGTGGGTTGTTGTTTTTTTAAAATCAAGTAAAAGAGTTCTGTTTTTATGCTAAACCATCTTTCTGAATTGTTCCCACTGAATGTGCAACATAAATGGTCACATTTTAACCTGGATAATAAAAATCAAAAACATTATTGCCTTTCAAAGATACTGTGTTTCTATCCCCAAACTTTAAATAGAGGCTGTTTAAATAGGGCGATATTCCTTTCAGAGGTCCTCTATCAATTTTATAACCTAAGAGTCCTGTTGGATCAGACAGAAAGTTAATCTCTTCTACCATTCTGTTCTCACAGTGGCTAACCAGATGCCTGTGACATAAGTGCAATAATAGCTCTTTCTCCTCATGTTCCCCAGCAAATCGTCAAAGGATGCATGGGATCCTTCTGTCATGAATATGAGAGGTACTTCTTGTAGAGCCCTTTGGCCTTTTACCGCAGCTCATGTGTCAGATTATCACAAATGTCTGTTCTGACATTATAAGTATGCCTGTGACACTTTTCAGAATTTTACCTTCAACAGAGAAATATATCAGAAATATATTCTTTGACATTCACAGCAGGGGTTGCCAACCTTTTCAGGTCAGTGGGCATGTTTGGACTTTTGAAAAAGTGCTGTGAGCACCTGTCACAAAATGGCTGCCTTGGGGGATGTGGCCAAACACAAAATGGCTGCCAGATCTAAAAACATTAAAAGAAAAGGGACCACAAAATTGTGCGACATGCTCCCACCATCAAACCAGGAAGAAGCAACTACATCAGCCATTGTCACACTCACAGAAAGAAGTTCTTTGCACCTTTCCTTTGTTCAGAGCAGCCTTGATATCCAATGAAATGTTAGCATGTTTAAGCAAATATGTCTGATGCAGGAAAGCTTGACCCAGAACTGAGTAGGAAGAGAAAAGAGTCTCTTGTGCATTGTGTATTTTTAAATGGATATTTACTGAAACTTTTCGCTGGGTGGGCACATTTTTGCATTGGTGCCCCCTGGCATAAAAGCATTCATCCATTTGGTTTTGGTGTTTAAGGGGTCAGCAAACTTTTTCAGCAGGGGGCTGGTCCACTGTCCCTCAGACCTTGTGGGGGGCCAGAGTATATTTTTTTGGGGAAAGTGAATGAATTCCTATGCGCCACAAATAACCCAGAGATGCATTTTAAATAAAAACACACATTCTACTTGTTTGTCCGCAGACAGTTTTTCTGGGTCATGTGGCCAGCATGACTAAGCCGCTTCTGGCGAAACCATGAGCAGTGCACGGAAACGCCATTTACCTTCCCGCCGGAGCGGTACCTATTTATCTACTTGCACTTTGATGTGCTTTCGAACTGCTGGGTTGGCAGGAGCTGGGACTGAACAACAGGAACTCACCCCGTCGCGAGGATTCAAACCGCTGACCTTCTGATCGGCAAGCCCTAGGCTCAGTGGTTTAGAACACAGTGCCACCCATGTCCCGCTTTAGTTTGCCTACCCATGGTTTAAAGGCTAACATAAAGTTTCTTTAGTCAGTTTTGCCTTTGGAAAGATAGCACAGTGTTTTAAATTAGCAAGTACATGAATGTGGAGTTAAACATGCAAGTTTCTATTCTAGTTACCAAATAAGCGAGACTCCTTTTGCACCAGTAAACACCCCGATTTTAATCAGTTGTTGACTAATGTACAGGACTCAGTCACGGCTAGCAGTGATAGTTGACTATCATCAAGTCTGTTTAATAGAAATATGTTCAATGTTGATAGTGAATGGTTAAACATACATATAGGGCCACTGTCCCTTTGTGTTTCCATCATTATCTTCCTGTTGCGGGACTGAAATAAAAATAAATTTGACTATTTTATAAACCTGATCTTCCAAAATTCAATTTGTTCCACATTTCATGTTTTAATTACAGTAGAAGCTTAAAGAGCACTCTTGCTCTTGATCTCTCTTTCCTAATCCCACAGCTGTGTTATCTAAGCCCTATTCCCTCCTGGCAGCTGTATTGTTGACTTCTTGCTTCCTAAGTTCCTAAAGAGGACAGAAGACAGACAAGTTCTATTTTGAAATTAGCATTTTGATCAGGCCATAATAGGTCTGATCTGCACACACAGAAAACACACACACACACACACACACACACACACACACAGTATGATGACGCTGGAGACTTGTGCTTCCACAGGGGTTCTGAGATGTAATTGAATGTGGCCTCTGAAGTATATTCCTTTAGAGGAATATTATCCTGTTAAAATGCCTGGCATTCTTTAAACAAGAGTGGCTTAGTCAGGGAACTAGTGTATCTTGTATTGTCGTCCTTGCCTGATTATCAGCATTAGTAAATAAGGGCTGCGTAAGACACAGGCAGCCATGCTGGTCAATTAGGGGGGGGGGGGAATGACAGCAACAACAGCACTATACCTTTATTAGGACCAATTCTGTTGCCTTTGAAGAGAACCTATTTCAAAATAGTCAAAAATCTCCTAGAACTGGAGGAAGATGATTTACCATATAATGATGGAATTTGATCTAAGCTGGAAACGTCATGTATTCAAACCATAATATAAAATTGCCAGTTTGAATTATCTCCCTAGGGAGGCTCGCCTGGTGCCTTCATTACTTATCCTGAGGCGCCAGGTGAAAAGCTTTCTCTACAACCAGGCCTTTGGTTGATGAACATTCTGTGGCCTTTAAAATGTGTTTTGGGTGAGGTTATTGGTTAGTTTTTGTTTTATTATGTATTTTGTGTTCTGATTTTGTATTTTTATGTTGTGAACCACCCTGTGATCTTTGGATGAAGGGTGGGATATAATAAATAATAATAATAATAGAAATAGAAATAAGTTGGGATAAACACAAAAGAATATGCCTGCTACCAATTCAAATACATGTGGGAGTGGATTACTTCAGTCTAATTCGAAGAGTGAGAATTAAATTAAGAGCTAAATAATGTTCAAATGCTGACAAGCTCTGCAGGATAAAGCAGAGGCTTGGCAATTGCTGTAAGCAGAATCTTTTAGGCTGCTGAAAATTTCATACAGCAAAATATTACAGTGCTTCCCTCTAAGCTTAACTTCTTTCAAGCAAGGAGCTGAGCAGCAAACCACCTATCCACAGCAACCTTTCCTTTCTGACAATGCTGCCTAAGTGATCCCAGCATGGAATGCATATCATTAAAACATTTGTTTCTCAGCTTTCTTCTCCTTGACAGGAAAAAAGAGAGAAGGGAATGGTGACATTTCCCAGTTTTTTTGGCCCGGCTGTATTGTAACACTTCTAAATCCTCTGTCAACAGTGGCATGGTGTTGCATTCATGTTTTTTTAAAGTCTCTTTCTAGGATCCATCTGTTATATAAATAAAAATAATGCAGCCCTATATTTTTATGGTACACTAATCCACCTTGGCTATGGTGTAATTATCAAATGATTTCATGCTACCCTGGTGGCAGGCTGCATCCAGACCCCTGAACACTTGCTGCCGAGCCCTTTGTAAATCCTCTTTGCACAGTTTCATTCATAAATTTGCCATGGCTTTTAAAGCAACATAGTTTAAAGCTTATACAGTGATATTAAACAAATGCATTTATAATTCTACAATGCAGCAACTCCCCCCCCCCAAAAGCTCCACTTCTGCACATTACTTTATGCTTGCTATCTTCAGCTTAATGACTGAATCAATATTCTGAAAGAACAGGCACACTGGATCTGGGTTGACTGAAGTAAAGGACATGAGGTTCTGATGAGCTCAGAGGACATAGCACCTGACCCCCAGAGCCAAGCAGGTTAATGGGAGTGCAAAAGCCAAATCTGCTGTGATTATTAAGGAGGGTTTTTTATTGCTAAGGGGGTTTTGTGGCAAGTGGGGTGTGCTTCCCTTGACTTTCTTATTCTACGCTGTTGCACAACCAATGGAAAATCAGCCTGTGATATCTGTTACTGCATAGGTCATTGGTATACAGTGGTACCTTGGTTCCTGAATGACTTGGCTCCCAAACAAATCGGGTCCTGAACGCTGCAAACCCAGAAGTAAGTGTTCTGGTTTGCGAACATTTTTTGGAAGCTGAACTTCCAAAGTGGCTTCTGATTGTGTGCAGGAAGCTCCTGCAGCCAATCGTAAGCCGTGCCTTGGTTTTTGAATGGTTTTGAGAGTTGAACGAACTCCTAGAATGGATTAAGTTCAAGAACCAAGGTACCACTGTACTGGAATGATGTAAAACAGATTGGTGCCTAGTACACAAATTTGTGTGTATAGGGGAAGAAATTTTAAATTACATTGGCACCTTTCTTTCTGGCAGCAGTTCCCTACTTCTCCCTAAAAGCCCACATGTGAAGTCTGGGAACTCTCAAGAGTGGCACCTACGACCTATTCAGGGTTGCCCATGGGATGTAGTATTTGAGAATGCTGATCTAGGAAAGGGGTAGGCAACCTAAGGCCCAGGGGCCGGATGCGGCCCAATCATCTTCTAAATCCAGCCTGCGGATGGTCCGGGCATCGGTGTGTTTTTACATGAGTAGAATGTGTCCTTTTATTTAAAATGCCTATCTGGGTTATTTGTGGGACACAGGAATTCGTTCATCCCCCCCCCCCCAAAAAATATAGTTTGGCCCACCACATGGTCTGAGGGACAGTGGACTGGCCCATGGCTGAAAAAGGTTGCTGACCCCTGATCTAGGAGATTGGGGTTTGAATCCTCACTCAGTCCTCAACCTCACTGGGTATCACTGGGTCAGTCACTATCTCTTAGTCTGACCTTCCTCACACGGTTGGTGTGAGGTTAAAATGGAGAGGGAGAAGGGTGTACACCAGCTTGGGCTCCTTAGAGAAAAGGTGATATATATAAATATAATTTTATTTATGGGGACTGGGAAATCAGCAATCCTCCCATGCACTTGTACAGGCTTTTCTTTAAACCAGTCTTATTTTATTTTATGTATTTAGTGCAATATTTATATTCTGTGTCAATGTGCACTCAACATAGCACACAGAAAAATGATAGCAAAAAATGAAAATGAAATCTCAGACAGCAACAACCGTAAAATTATGGCATTAAACACACCAGAAAACATCAGATAAAAACCAATAGCCTGAAAGCTCTAGCCAGAGAGGAGCCGTTCCATAGTTCAGGAGCCACAACGAAAAAGGCCTTCATGCTCATCCCCACCATCCATACTTAATGGAGATGACAAAGATCTCAAACCCTGCCCTCAAATGACGTTTGGACAATTTAAGCTCTACTTGAACTACTTGTATGTGCATATAAACACCGTTAACAAGATAGGAAAAGAACAAATTTGGAATTAAATGTACATTCTATCGGGTATAGGCTTTATGTTTGCAATATGGATACAAGCAATGCAAGTAAGTGTAACGCAAGTAACAGTTCTTTAGAATGGTTCTTCCTCCAAGGCACAAACTTTTCCAGAGATGAATATGATACTTTCAAGAGCTGTCACATTGTATGCCCGCACAAATGTATCTTTCTTGTAACTGGGGTAATGCACCCTCGAGCCCAGGCTAAAAAACAAGGGGACAACTTTTCGAGGGCTTTACATGCATATCACATTGCTAGAAGTTAAGACTGCATACAGACATATTTTGATAGATGACACATTTTCTCCTTTATAAGCTGAAAGTCTGAGCAATCACTTCTCCAGAAGAAGAAAAAGCAAGAAAGTGGAGGTCAAGAAAACACAATACAGTGGTACCTCGGGCTAAGAACTTAATTCGTTCTGGAGGTCCGTTCTTAACCTGAAACTGTTCTTAACCTGAGGTACCACTTTAGCTAATGGGGCCTCCCGCTGCCACCACAAGATTTCTGTTCTCATCCTGCAGCAAAGTTCTTAACCTGAGGTACTACTTCTGGGTTAGCGGAGTCTGTAAACTGAAGTGTCTGTAACCTGAAGCGTCTGTATCCTGAGGTACCACTGTACAGTTAAGTCAGAGTATACTGTGGGCCTCAAACTGTGGGGTCAAACCAAATCAGTATAGGAAGAACTACATTTTGCTCCCTTATTCCTCAGCTTCTGATTTAGATATTCAGTTCCCATAAAAGTCCTCTCCTGTTTGAGGATCAGCTTTGAGCATGTTCATGTTCCTAGTGAAATATCACAATGCAATTTCTCCTCTCATTGGACTTTCTGAACCTGGTAGCTCAATCTCACCCATCCCACTTGGATCTGCAGAGCTTCACTTCCAGCAAAGGCCTCATGTCTTTCTCTGCTTCCATAAAATGCTCACTAGCTGCTTGGCAGTGAATTTCCTATCTCAGTTCATGTCCTGGCTCTCAAATCCTAGCATAGGCTTCTTCTCATTGAGTGACCCCACCACCTAACCTCTGAGTGCTACTGAGATACCTTGTCTTTTATTTAGCCTGTTCTTGCTGTTCTGTGTATGAGCAGCAGATCAAAGAAAATATGGTGCTGCTTCATCCAAAATGCTTTCTCCTAAATAAGACAATCTGAAGTACAATAGTTCTCTTGGGCTGTGTTACTAAGTATGTGCTACACACAGTGCCTAACCATTAAACCTTCCTAGATCCTCAGTGGTTATTCAGACTACAATAATCTGTTTATTTCTGTGTCCTTAAACCCAAATAAAGTAAAATTGTCATTATCTGATCACACATGAATGTTTACATTCATTATACAACTTCCACGCTAGCATAACCTGATGTAAACACCAATTTTGATAATCCAACAGTAAATTAAGCTAATTAAAACAACAGCAACAACATTGGGTCAGGCCTTGACCCAAGGCTAGCCTCTAACCTTCCCCAAATTGGTGACCTTCAGATGTTTGAACTACAATTCCCATCAGCCCCTGCTGGCAAGGCTGATAGCAAAAATGGGAGTTTTTTAATAAGGCAAACTGATAAAGTATACCCACAGATATTCTTGAAAAGTGAGATTATAAACTTTTTGTTTGTAGAAGTATTTGCCTAATGAGAAACCTTCACTTGCTGGTTTGTCCAGTTCTACTCACCTTATGCATCAACCCAAGGTCACCATCCTACCAATACATAGATAAATCCAAGGCATTTTTTTCAAGTAGCTATTTTAATCAATGTGTCATTGAGGACTCATCTCCTGTTACACTCCCCTTCTCTGAAACTATTAAATTATGATCTAGATACTTGGAATGAACTGAAAGCCTAGCCGAGTTACAAAGCCTGAGACTTGCTTATTGCTCATCTAGTCTATTTTGGTTAATATGTCATTTGAAGTTCAAATTAAAGTCTTGCAAACGTTTGCAGCATAATGTTTGGTGCAAGATGCTGTTTAAGAAAATCCTCCTCCCAAACATTTAAGATGTACTTTTAATATGAGGAATTAGTGCAAATCCTGCTCAGATTATTATTATTGCGGCAAGAGGTGCCTGAGAACAGACTGGAAGTGATGCCAGGTGCATGTCCAGTGCCAAAGCCTGTTTAGAATATATTTGCTTTAAAACACAGGTTCATGGACCCTGTCCTTTATCATCAAGTGCCAAACCAATTTATAAAGTATCAAGCAGAGATTTAAATTTAAAACAAACCCTCTTGTAGTTATTCTTGCACACGTTTCAAAAAGGCCAAGAAATCTGCTGCCTGGTGGACATCTGAAATATTGCACATTGAACTGTAATAGAAAATACTCCTTCCCAAGATTCACTTAGTTCCTGACTTCATTTAGTTCACCTCGGCTTCATTTGTTTCTAAGACTGCCAGGTCTTTCTACAGAATGATCTGTAAACTTCAGAGGTGTGTTCTGTAGTCATTATGAGATTCATCTCCCATACTATCGTATCTTCTCTGACATACTCACTGTTGGAGCGCCACTCCCTCAAGTCTCATGACTGGCAGCTTTACTGACAACTGTGTGCAATGATTCCAATGGAGAAATTGAACTTTGCTTCTGAAGTTCATTTCATCTGTCCCAGAAACACCAGCCCTGTTGGTGTCGTGAGGGAACATACCACTTATCAGATGTAGGATTTAAAGAAGTAGTCAGGGCAGAGCCACTGTGGCCATACAAATGAAGTCCAAGGTGTGGAAACCAACTGGTTGGACAGTGTTGTGAAGAGAATGCTGGATTAGATGAACACTTGGTCTGAACTAGCAATGCCATTCTTATGTTCTCATGTAAAATAAAATACCAATTTAGAAAAGTATATACACTTTTAAAAAATGAAGTCTTATATTATTGGGCCCTGATCCTGAACAGAATTGTGCTTAGAAATTACTGCTTTTTAATTAATAGGTTTGAACTTAATAAAATGTGGTAAGTTGAGCTGAGCCAAACAAAAATTTAAACAAAAGTTGGAGAATTTCAGGGTCCTCACAGAGAACATTTGGCAAAATACCCTCTCACTATTTTCACTATCCTCAAATAGGGGAGAATTTCAGGTGCAACTTTTGATCCATTTTTACTATTATTTATATTATAATATTGTTAAAGGAAGGAATGGGATTGCCCTCTCTTCTTTCCAGTTAGTCCCCTTAGTTCTTTGCTTTCTTCACCCAACAGTCTGATCTAGCAGTAAAGTTTCATTATTAACTGAGCTGAAATTTCCAAAAAGAGAATTTTTGGAGAATTTCTTTTTTCAGGTTCCCTTCAGGCTTCTGGCATTATGCCTGTTCTTCTCCCCATTAGGGTGGAGAACGTTCAGAGACCATTTTCATTCAGTCAAATGAGGTAATTTTGATATCCCACACCTTTAGGGATATATGAAAGTTTGATGCTTATGTAAGATGTGCCTGAATCTTTTGTGTATTATAGAAATAAAAAATGCAACACTTATCAAGAAAATTTCACCTTACTACAGACCTGTATTTTCCCAGATGACAAGCAATGATATTTTCCAAATGGGCAAATCTCTTGTCTGCAATTTTAATGTATTTTACATAACATAAGAGGTTTTTAGCACCAGAAAAATTCCATTTTCCTCAGTCAAGTTTCAGGTTCCTAACCTGATTTTCTGGGCTTAATCCTCTTCCTGTTGAAATAAATAACTACATTGTAATATAATGATTCACGTTCAAGGTTCAACCATAGAAAATTCAAGCTACATGCTGATTTTACTGCCATTGTTGAAAGATGATCTGCTGAAGTGTGTTAAAGCACAATAAACTCTTAACTCTTTCACTACTTCCTCAAGAAGCCTAATATGAATGCGTCTGTAAACAGGAGGTGGAGCATGTACATGAATTAGTCAGGTCTGAAAATAGACACTTTAATGGTTTTGAAGTTAATCTATAAGGCCTATGGACTTTAGATAGCTCATTGAAGACTTGTAGAGCTAGAAGAGTAAGGTGGACAGGGAACAGAATAACCATACATTATTGCATAGTTCTGATATTGCATGAATGCAATCATGCCAGAGTGCAGCGTACCATTGTTATTTTGATTCATGACAAATGTAACGGCATTGCTTTTTATGTTGCAACAATTATCCCGGGAGCCAGAGATGCCAAGGGAATATGTTGTTCTGCAGCCAGTTCTATTTTCTCCAAATGTTACTGAAGGCAATATCACTATATACCTCTTCTGTCCTTGCTAAGAGCTGGCAATAGATGACTGGTCATCCTGCGTCAGGGTCACAGTTAAACTCAAGAATCCTCTATTCTTCTGCTTCTGCTCTGTAAATGAAATCTGTGCTAGGATTTACATCAGTCAACCATAGCTCATTTAAGCAGATCGGAATTTTTCCTCTCCTCTAGGCCCTACCCCCTGGCATGTAGCTGGAGGAAGTTTTGATCACAAAGTTATAAGCATGCTTTTAAAAAATGTATAATCAACATAATATTTATGTTGACCCAGAAGGATGCACTCTCTTCCTCTGGAGCAAGCTCTATGAGCAAATTCTGCCCATGTTGTAGCCTCTTCTCCTTCAATAAGAGAAAGGCTTAAGAACATTCTCTCTGTTTATGAAGTTTGGAAACGAGTGTATTTTCTAATGAGACCAAATCAGCACTATCTAGGGGTATTAGCAGAACTGGGGGAGCCCTAACATTCGAAGAATTACAAATAATATTGATACATGTGTGGAAACCCTAAAGGGGGGGAATTCCTAAAAAAGCACAGAGAGGTCTGAGCAAGCTCAATGACTATGGAGTGGTGATCAACTGGTGGAAAGGAGAATGAAATGAAGTATCTTGAAGAATGCATGGTTGACTGACTGGAACACTGACAAGAACACACTGCAGCATTTTGTTACAGACCCTACTTTCAAAGCACAGTTGCCTACACAGTCTCTACACAGACGTTGCAAGCTGCTTGTGTAATATAAAAGCATTTTGGTCTGGTCATATGATGTCTAGCCTCTGTATAACTGCTTTCTGGCCTCCTGAAATGGTAGAAGCACCCTGCCAGTGTATTATCTTCTTTACCATCTTCTCACCTGTCATGCTACTTGTCACTGGACCGATGCTTAAGTCAAGGATGAACATACATTCAAAACACCATACTGATATGGACCATTAGGTCCAGTCGTGACTGACTCCGGGGTTGCGGCGCTCATCTCGCTTTATTGGCCGAGAGAGCCAGCGTACAGCTTCCAGGTCATGTGGCCAGCATGACTAAGTCACTTCTGGCAAACCAGAGCAGCGCATAGAAACACTGTTTACCTTCTCGCCAGAGTGGTACCTATTTATCTACTTGCACTTTGAAGTGCTTTTGAAATGCTAGGTTGGCAGGAGCTGGGACCGAGCAAAGGGAGCTCACCCCGTTGCGGGGATTCAAACCACCAACCTTCTGATCAGCAAGCTGTTTAACCCACAGCGCCACCCGCAGACTTAAGTCAGGTATAAACATACATTCAAAACACTATACTGATATTGCTAAGATATAGCCCTTCTGTAATTCCCCTTTGTTCTGGTTAGGTTTGGAGCAGGAAGATGTAAAAGTTAATGGCAAAGAAGGAGATATCAAATATTTTAATTGGCTAATTATTTTGTAACAGTCCCATTTTTCTCATGTCAGCATAGGACCCAGCTTGGCAACTTGGCCACTGACTGTTAAGGAACCTTCAACAGTCCTTCTGATTTCATCAGCCCTCTGCTGTCCAGACCCCGCTATTTTATAGCACATGATACAAAATCATCATTATCACAGCAGTACATTTTTAAATTTCAGCTGTCAGTTCCTTTTTCTATACACTGACCCTGTACTGCTTTATAGATCCATTACTTTATTTCTCCACCAAGGCAGCAAAAAGTGGTAGTGTGAGAATGTGGCAGGTGAACCCACTGTGGCCCAAAACTAAGGCCTCTGAGAACTAAACGCAGTCCATGGGCCACCCAAATAAAATAAGGCTAATTCATATGGAAGTGCATTACTCACTTTCAACCTTTCCCCATAGGGCTTGGTCCCTAGTTGGCCTCACCATCTTAGTCACCCTTCTCTGCACACATCCCAGCTTGCCAGCCATTTTTTCATCTTAAAGAAGAAGGTCCCAGAGACCTACATGGAACCTATGAGGAAAGGCTGGAAGAGTTGGGAATATTTAACCTGGAGAGGAGATGTTTCAGGGATAATGTAGTAGCCACATTCAAATATTGAGAGGGTTGCCATGTAGCTAATGGAGCAAATTTGTTTTCTGTTGCTTCAGAGGTAGGACTGCGTCAACAAGTTCAATGACAAGAACCTCTTGATGGTATGAGTTATTTGACCTCAGAAGATGGAGGTCTCTCCTTTTTTACTTTTTAAAGCAGAGGCTGAATGACCACCCATTAGGGTTTGCTGCATTGGCTGGTGTCTGTGCGTGAATGGCCTTTGAAGTCTCTTCCAACTCTATGATTCTGTAAAAGAGGTGAAGAAGGGGCAGAACACTGTCAAGAGCAAGCAGCACCTAATTTAAATAATGAATTAACAGAACGACTTGTCTCCTTTTTCTGTTTTGAAATGTCCCTGGTAAAGAAAAGGTTAATAACCGTGTTTATGGTAAGAAAAGCCCCACTTTCTTAGATACACACACTTCACTGTACCCGGCTAATCCCTGAAGCAAGGAGGTTTAAGGTAATTTGTGGTGCAGCTGTCCTTTCCTGGAACACAAGCAAAATTTTCTGCCCATGGTCAGCTGCAAGAACAAATGTCTATAGCAAATGAAAAAACAAGATGTTCAACCGCAGCCTTCAGCTCCAGCAGGAAAGGCACGTGAGTAGGGCTGTTGGCATTGTCTGAATCAAACTATACAGCACGAAAGGGTTTACTGTACGGCTTATGGCCAAGTAGAAGCAACAGGTCAGTGGTAAGGAAAGAATGCTGGTGACGGAAACCCCATTGATTGACATGCAGAGGCCATAAAGTCACAGTAAATCTATTGTTTCTCTAGAAGGAAATGGGATTAAAGAATGTATAATCATTACAGCCCCTGCACTATAAAGCACCAAAGTGACAGTTGGCTCAGTCAATGCTGAGCATTTTCCTCACAGTCCAAATCCTTCTGTCTATACTATACTCACCCTGAACTTATGTGGCTGATCTTGAGTGCTGCAATCTTGCCTCATGTATGTTCCAGAAAGTCAGTTCTGATTGACAAAAAGACACTATGGAGCACTAAGATCCTTATTTAATGTGCTTCATTTTTATTTATTTAAAAAAGCATTTCTTTTGTGCACTCACAAAAGGTCTTATACCAAGGCACTTGGTCCATTTGGCTTAGTATTGTCAACACTGACTACTACTATTGTTGTTGTTGTTATTATTGTTATTTAAATATGTATATCACGCTACTGTATTTCCTTAGATCTCAGGGACTTTCATAACACAACTAGCAGCAGCTCTCCAGGGTTTCAGGTAGGAGTCCTACATGGCAATGCCAAGGAATGACCTTCTGCAAACAAGGCGTGCTCTCCTACTGAGCGCCAGCCTCTCAGCAGCTGTTCCACTGAACTAATGCACAGTAAGCTTGGATGCCTGCTATGTTAATCTACCTGTGCCAGGGTAGATGGTTCTGTTTAAAAACCTAGTCACTGCTTCCTCTCCCCTCGCCTCACACTTGGTTAGATGGAATTTTAAAGCTGTGCTGTAACAATTGTGTTGTTTAGGCTGTCACCAGATGGTGCCATAGTGCTTTTCTCACACGACAAGGTTAGCTCAGAGAAATAACCACTGGAAAACAGCCTTAGGCTGTAGTCCTCTACTCACAAACCTGGGAGTTGGTACTACTGAACCCAGTCAGGCTATGCTCTTACTAGACACATGTTGGACTGGACTAGTATACTTTCTATAGTATGGAAGCAGAAAACCACCCCACCCCACCCCAAATTCAAATTGGCCTAGTCTTATATTCTTGTTTATGGCCTCCTCTCCCCTCTAATATATTGGAAGCATGTTTAGCACATTTCACATACAGGTTGAGTTTAATATTTGAAGGGGATAGGTGCTAGCTAATACTGTCTTAATTTTCACATCAAAGAATTTCAAATTTCAAATATAGTAATATACCAAAAACAAAGTAATGAATATTCTCCCTCAGTATTGTCAAATGGTAAGATATGGAGGTCATATTTGCATTTGTTTCATTTAAACACCGCCAGCTCCATCTGCATGTTGTCTGCTAGAAAGAGAGCTATAGACTTTGGCTTGAATTGAATTGAATAATGATAGAACCAAGGAACTGTAGAATTGGAAGGGAACCTGAGGGTCAGTCTGTGTCTGGGGCCCAGTAGCTGAGGTTATCCTGGAGCATAGGAGTCAATTCCAAGGGGCTGAGGTCGCTTTGACCCCCTTCCCAATAAAATACTTGATGGGGCCAAGCCCAAGCTGATGAGCATAGCCATTCAAATGGTGTGCATGTACCATATCATGTGATGACGACGACAACAACAACAACAACAATTTATTTGTACCCCACCCATCTGGCTGGGTTTCCCCAGTCACTCTGGGTGGCTTCCAGCATATATAAAAACACAATATAACACGAAACATTCAAAAACGTCCCTTTACAGGGCTGCCTTCATGTGTCTTCTGAAGGTTGTATAGTTACTTATCTCCTTGGCTTGGGGGTCCATACCCTCCAACATTTCTCTGAATAAAAGAGGGAAGTCCTAAGGAAAAGTGGGACATTCTGGGAGCAAATAAGAAACCAGGATGGCTCTGTAAAACCGGGACTGTCCCTGGAAAAAAATAGGGACACTTGAAGAGTCTGCAATTATGCAGGTAGGGCTTACCTGCCCCTCCCATATTTTATTCAAATTGGCACCTCTGTCCTGGATTCATGGTGTAATGGGTGAGGACAGAGCAGAGTGGCTCAGCCTCTTACTCCCGATAGGATGAGGCAGCGGCGTAGCGTGAGTTGTCAGCACCCGGGGCAACGCAGGTAATTTGCGCCCCCTAACCCGGGGCAAGGCAAGCAATTTGCGCCCCCCCAACCCCTAAACTGCGAGTTGCCGCGCAAACAACGCTGCTTGCCCGGAGGAGGATGGAGGCAGAAGCAGCCGCCGCCTGTGGCTGGGCCAAGGGGATGGCGGCGGCGGCAGGGTGCAGAGGCTGCCCGTGCCCGGCCAGGCGTCGGTGGCGGCGTCGGCGCTGCTGCAGCGGCTGCTCCTCCTGCGAGCAGTGAGCGGAGCACAGCCACAGCGACGGCGGGGGGCGCGCGCGCTAGGGCGCAAGGCTGGCGGTGGCGGCGGGGAGCCCGGCGGAGGAAGGAACTTGTCCCTTCCCTCTGGACTCGCGCCCCCCCCCAGATGTTGCGCCCGGTGCAGTCGGCACCCCTGGCACCCCCCACGCTACGCCACTGGGATGAGGCTGCAGAAATCGTATTTCTAAACTGTCCAGGTGCCAGGGTCCTAGATGACCCTAGCTGTCTTCAGATCTTTGAGTAAGTTGTGCATATCCATAGCTAAACAAACTGAAATCCTTATTTTTCTTTGCTTTCTGCCTTTAGCAACCTTATATAGAAAACATTTGTGCCTTTCCACCCTGCGCCCAGCCTTCAGTCATTCAAAACAGTAGCACTAAGTTTGTTTCCCAAGAAAAGGATTGTCTTTTCCCATTTCCTTTGAACCTTGTCAGCATTCTTGGTTTCTATTCTTGCTGGGTTACTTTTGGTTTCCGTTTTTTGTTCCACCCCCACCTGCCCCTAGGCTGTGTCCAACAGCACCCCAAGCTCCTCACCAGATCACAAAAAGGCACAACCCACTCATTTATATTATCACTGTATTTCTAGTGTTTCCAGTTGTTGTAACATTTGCAGAATCATCATTAGATTAGAACAAGCAGCATCCATCTGAGCTGCCTGCCTGTCATGGAAGGCTCTCCTGCAGAGAAGCTCCAAGTCTGAGCTTGGCAGCCACTCTCAACAGGAGTTTTAGCAATCACTCTAAGCCTCCTGTTGGTTGGCTGGATGTGCACACATCTGTGTACATCAAAATAAATACATTTAGAATTGGGGGGCAAGGACAAGTACCCCTGTGGACCCTCACAAAGCCCATCTAGCCACTGCTCAAATCATCTGCAATAATGCCAACAATCTGTTGAAAGGGCAGGGAGGTGAAGTATGATCTCTCCCATATGACACAACACATGTTTACTGAATAAATGTACATTTTGGATTGTGTTTATCACTTTTGCTAGTCTTTCCTCAATTTTTCAGCATATGTACTTGGAAGTAAGTGTATTATTATGAAAACATACAGATTCTATGAGAAAAGGGGATTTGCTTTCACATGATGTTAACACGAACCTCTGATCCACCAAGCTTTTCACTTTAAAAAAGATTATCATCAGCTTTAAAAATCCACAGTTCTCCTCACTGTGACAGACTTCTAGGGCTTCCTCCAGGTAGCTGTTAAACAAGTTAGTGCTGAATCACACAGACATTCTTTAGAGCTGGAATAGCCAATGAGGTGTGCTCCAGATGTGGTTGGACTCGAACGCTCATCAACCCCAGTCAACATGATGAATGGTGAGGGATGATGGGAGTTGCAGTCCAACAACTTATGGAGGGCAACATTGCCTGCTTTTGAGTTCTTGCTTTGAGGAGAAAGATAATTCAGCTCCTTCAAAAACTTTATTTGGTCCCCACCTAGAAGAGCAGATATGCTCAGCCATAGTTTCCTGAAGAGTGTTCAATTTCATTTAAAACACACGGCCTTTCAATAAACAGATCTTCGTTGGGGTTGGGGAATGTTCTCCAGGGTAAAACTAGACTGACTGAAACTGAAGAGATGAAAGCTGATTGATTTGAATTATATGACTGGAAAGCACACTGAGAAGACTTATAAGTTATACGTAAACAAAAGCAGAAACAAACATATGCAGAATTCATTAGAATGCAATTAACTTTGCTAATTGAGAATCTGCAAAAATCTAACAAGTCTCTGAGTTCTTTAAAAGGGTTAAAACAGCAGCAGCTGGTCTCAAGGAGTCTGGCTTGCCTAGTCCTTATCTCACTGTTATCCTGAGCTATTAACTGGCCACAATTACGAAACATATCAGTTACTGCCATCTGTTTTTTGTGAGGCACTCATCGGATCGTGGCCAGCAAAAGGGGATTAAGTGGAGAAAAGCAGAAATGGCAAAATGATTCTATAGTGTTAGACTGCTACAGTCGGGTCCCCTTGTATGGTTGTGCTCCGAGAGTATAGTCTGCAGTTTGGAACAGCTGCAAAGAATTAGGTATAAAGATAAACTGTGAAGACTGTTTCAAAGCTGCTATAAAGGAAATGCATTTCTCCATGCAGTCATGTGGGATTGTGCAAAAAGAAATAAAATCATACAGAGTGCACATGTTTAATTGTGGAGAGTACTGGGAACACATATATTTATATGTCAAATTTGAGGAAATTCTTGGCGGGGGTGAGGCAGAGGAAAGCCATGTTGACTATGAGTTTGCACAGGTGTAACGTCATGGTGGCTCAGTTGGAAAAGCCAGTAAGTAAACAACTTAATGGCAAACACAAGAAAATATAGCAAGCTCAACAGCCATTCTGCTAGCCTGTGTGGCAACATTGCTGAAACACACCAATTATGGAGCAGCATGGCGACAATGTCCCCACATCAGCCAGCCACAGATGGGCTCAAATTGCCCTGACAATGTCATTGTGCCATGCCACATCCATCAGATATAGAAACATCATGCTATCCACTGCTGAAGGATCCATTGTGGTGCCAATAGAAAAAGCTCAGTTGCAACCAGAAGGGAGGACAGAAAACAGAGCAAAATACCCTAGTAGCTCACTTTGGAAGAGACCTGCTTATGACATTGAAACAAGTGTCCAAGGCCCTCTGGTGATGCAAAACCCACCTGAAGCAGAGAAGTTGCTTTTCATCAGTCAGGGAAAGCAAGGCACTTGGATGGACAACACACGGAACAGCCACTGCACTTTTACAATAGCTCACTTCATGGTGCAATGGAATGGGAAGCAATGGAGTAGACTGAAGCCCTACCAGGAGGAGGGTAGAAGTAAAGTCAGCTTCACCTTGCCCCCAGGCAGTGGCATAGTTACAATGAACAACAACATGATGGCTACCTGAAGGCAGCAAAATAGGCTGTTGTTGCAATTTGTGCTGCCATGCAATAGGTGTGATTATGTGCACTAGCGTGTGTTTGGTCATCTTCCAGACAAGTCTTGCACCTGCTCTGCAGTGTCCCAGGGAATATTCCAAACCCCATAGTCTCAGAGAGAGCACTCAGGTACAATCGTGTCAATGGCCTCACCTGATGCATGGAGCATAGGTCCAGTTCCCTGGGGCCCTGGGTGTCCGAGCACCCACAAAATTCCCCATGAAGGGGCTGGGCACCCATAAATTTCAGCGCCAGGGCCATGCATGCTGTACAGCACTTGCGGCCCCAGGTACCCATGGTCACAGGGCCAAGTTGGCACTCCTGCCATGAAGGCAGAGCCTGAGTTGCATGAAATTTTGGTCTCTCTGGTGGTGGATTTATGACGGCAATGGGATTCACTTGACATTATGCTGGCATATTCTGAAGTTATGCTGTCTTTGATTTTTTAGCAGTGGCATATCTCCAGGAGCTGCTGGCACAAGGAATTGACACCAACGTGTAATGCTGTCCAGACAGTGTAATTTGAGCATAGTCCTTCAAGATCAAAACTCGGGCCCAGCTTCTTTTTAGGCATCAAAATGAGAAAATGAAAAGCATAACTTTCGGCTTGAAAAGGCAGTTCAAAAATGATGCACCATATTTTCAGTGCAATCCTATGAAGATTTAATTGGGATTAAGAATAGCTCAGATTAACCCAGTGGGGCTTCCTTCTGAGCACACAGGGCTGTTCTTTTTAAATAACTTGCTTTAAAAATCTGCCTTCCCAAATACTGTCCTCCTTCTATCCCTAGAAGATAAGCTGTCCAATACAATGCCAAAGAGTAAAGAATCATTATGGTCAACAGCTGTACTTTGATTTTGATTCCCGCCCCCCAAAAAACCCCAGATTTAATTGAATTATTCCATAATATGCCATGCTGCCAAAAATAAAGTACACTGGACTTTATTGCTTCTAGTAAATTAAATTATGGCCTAATACAAAATTTTATTGTTAGAAAATTAATACCTCAGCTACTTTCCTTTGCTAATAAATAATATGCCTCTTTAATATTTACTTGATGCTTTATAGTCAATATCCTCTGGATTATCTTCAAAGGGCAAAATAAATTGCTTTATCTCAGAAAAATACATGAATCCATAAAAGTGCACTCCACCGAGGACACTGTGCCACTGATATGTTCGACCAATTGTCTTACATAGCATGAGATATAGTATCGTGCTACCTTCAGGGTCTGGTGTCACTCTCTTATTTCACAACACTAATTTGTTGCTTGTCCCGACTGTTGTGCAATTTTAAGGTAACTTTTGATTTTTCTGTCACACCTTTGCAGACTCCACCAGAGAAACTGTGAATCTTTTACATTGTTGGTGCTTCCAGTGTTAGAGTAGACCTATTGTTTTCAACCCTTGGGGTGGGATTCATCACGAGTCCCATCAGTGGAAGCCTTGCACATGGACATCTGCTTGTGCAATGGGGCTTCCCCCCTCCCCCCCCCACATGCCCCTCTGGCAGCGGCTCTGGGGGGTGTCAGGAGAGGCCTCTGTGCTAAGAGAGAGGAGATGGGAGAGATCTTTTTTCTCTGGCAAGCTGAAATGTTTGCCCTGATGAAACAACCATCTGAGCATTGTGATAAATGCCTGCATTAGACTTAGTCTGTAATCCTATGCACATCCACTGATAAGTGAATTTTGGTTAATGCAGTGTGTTCCGCATTCAAAGAAACATTGGCTTTGGGCTGCTTGGCTCCTCGTGTGGTTAGAAAGCAATGCTTTGATTGAATACCACACAGTGCTGCAAACTCAGTTAAAGATGATAAACAATACTGTCCTTTCTATTCAGAAGTGAACCATGTTGAATTCAATAGGAATGGCAGGTAAACATTGTAAGACTGCAACCTAAAAAAACCCTTCATATAGGTACTTTTGCTTTATTTTGACTGCACATTCCTTTGTTTCGTGGTGCAGTATAAATTTGGAAACAAATTTGTCTCTGTACCACTTGCATCTCGGGCCTTGGGCAAAAGAATGGTATGAAGAAACCTAACTCTATGTAAAGAGGATTCCGATCACTTTTTAATCTCTCTCATAATTCACTCTTCTGTCTCTGCCTTTGAAAAGAGCACTGTCAAGTATTTTGGCCCCTTCAAACTGATGCAAGCTGAAAAATGAGACAGATTATGGAGTTGAGGTATAACTTCACTTTAACGCCTCCCTCCCAGCCACTATTTTTCATTTGAATATTTTAATTTTCTTCAGTCAGCTTTATTATATTATACAGAATTATATTGTACACACTGAAAAAACAATGGTGATACTATTCAGGTATCTGTTTCTACTAAAAAAAATGAATAAATCCATACCAAACTGTAAAGCAGACCTGTATAACAAATTTTTCTTCACTCACTGCCTTTTTGCACATCCTTTTGAATTCCATGCAACAATAGTTCAAAAGCAGAAAGTTATCAAACTTCCAAGTCAAAAGCAGAAAGTTATCAAACTGCATAGCAGCCTAGGACAGAAAGAAGCCAAGGAAGTAGCTATGCCAATGATGGATGACTTTCTAAAGAGCAAGGATGAGTCTGAACTCTTGTCAGGCAACAACAAAGCAGAAGGCAGCCATAGGAAATCTCCTATACTTAACCAATCGCCTGAAATTTCTGTTTAAGTTATAATGAAGCAGTGGTGTGGGGGAGGACTGTCTATCAGGAAGGATAAATAAAAGATACAAAAAGGAAAGGTTCTAAATAAGTTTGCTTTTGATCACAACCAAATATATTCCAGCCTGAAAGAGGGAGTTGTGCTGATGAAACTACAGGAGCTGCATTGCACTCTGGGCAAACCACCTTGCTATGCTGAACCTTCATTTTAATTTCATTGTTAACATGTAACTGCTATATTATTGAGGGTGCTAGGAGAGCAGACCTTTGGGTTCTATCACACACTGTTTTTTAACGTTTCCAGGATTCGAATCCTGTTTATCATCTGATATGTGTGCGTGTACATGTACACTTCACCAGACTCTCTTTGTGCCCCTTCTCTTTCTGTGTATATGCATTCTGTATTGCTATAAGACTTTATATCCATTTGTAGTGTAGTGTTTCATCGGCTCAAGTGGTGATATTTTAGATGCCAAGAAGTCACCAAGCAGGTGTGACTCTAATACAGAGGTGGTGAGCTTGTGGCCTCCCACATGTTGTCAGTCTGCAACTCCCATCATCTCTGACAACTAGCCCTGCTGACTGGGGCTGATTACACTTATTTTGCCCTTGAAAGACACATAAAAATTGAGGCAGAATAATTAGAAGAGTGTGGATGCCATAGTAACTAGGCCATTGAAATCCGCTGGATTTCTGCACCATTAATTGAAATAAGGTGCATGGAGGTTCAGTCTTAGATCAATAGAATAATAGCAAGAATTATTGGATTTAAAAGGTAAAGGTACCCCTGACCGTTAGGTCCAGTCGGGGACAACTCTGGGGTTGCGCGCTCATCTCGCTCTATAGGCCGAGGCAGCCGGCATTTGCCTGCAGACAGCTTCCGGGTCATGTGGCCAGCATGACTAAGCCACTTCTGGTGAAACAGGAGTAGCGCACAGAAACACCGTTTACCTTCCCGCTGGAGTGGTACCAATTTATCTACTTGCACTTTGATGTGCTTTCGAACTGCTAGGTTGGCAGGAGCAGGGACTGAACAACTGGAGCTCACCCCATCGCGGGGATTTGAACCGCCAACCTTCTGATTGGCAAGTCCTAGGCTTTGTGGTTTAGACCACAGCGCCACCCGTGTCCCACTATTCTTGGATTTACCTAGGTATTATGAGAAAGCAAAATCTCACTTTTTGCTACTGGGCAGAGTCTTACAGTGTAAGCATATACATGTGTACTCAGAAGTAAGTACAGTGGTGCCCCGCAAGATGAACGCCTCGCAAGACGGAAAACCCGCTAGACGAAAGGGTTTTCCGTTTTGGAGGCGCTTCGCAAAACGAATTTCCCTATGTGCTTCCTTCGCAAGATGAAAGCCCATAGGGAAATCTCCGGGACAGCGGGGAAGCGCAGAGCGTCTTCCCCACTGTCCTCGGACCTCCTCCGAAGGCTGGCGGTGGGGCGGAGAGACCTCCTCCCGCCGCCAGGCTTCGGAAGGCTGCTCCGAAGGCTGGCGGCGGGAGGAGGTTTCTCCTCCCCACCGCCAGCCTTCGCAAGGCTCCTCCGAAGGCTGGCGGTGGGGCGGAGAGACCTTCTCCCCGCGCCAGCCTTCGGATGGCTGTCCTGAAGACTTGCGGTGGGAGGAGGGTTTTCCTTCCCACCACCAACATTCAGAATGCTGTTCTGAATGTTGGCGGTGGGGAGGAAAAACCCTCCTCCCACCGCAAGCCCCGGGAACAGAGGAGAAGCCTGCGCCCCTTCCCCTCTGTTCCTGTACCTGTCCTGAAGGCTTGCGGTGGGGAGAAAAGCCCTTCTCCGCACCGCCAGCCTGGCAAGTGGTTTCCATAGGAACGCATTAATTGATTTTCAATGCATTCCTATGGGAAACCGTGCTTCGCAAGACGAAAAACTCGCAAGAAGAAAAAACTTGCGGAATGAATTAATTTCGTCTTGCGAGGCACCACTGTACACACTGAGTTCAGTGTAACTTACTCTCAGGTAAATGGGTTCAGGATTGCCACATTCACAGGCCCTGTTTAGTTTTAATGATCCTGATTCAACAGATCAGATTTTGTTAAACAGGGAATAAGCCTCCTATAGAAAAGGTTAGATTATTTTCTACATACATTCTAAAAATGAAGTATAGCAGGGCGTACATGGCTGAACCTTTAACTTTAGTTTTTGCATTCCAAGGAGCTATTTTTACATTCTAGATTGGCTCAAATGTTAACCTACACTTCAGTCATATTTAGTTGTTGTTGTTTAGTCGTTTAGTCGTGTCCGACTCTTCGTGACTCCATGGACCAGAGCACACCAGGCACTCCTGTCTTCCACTGCATATTTAGTTATTCAACACATTTCTTGAGGTTCGAATGGTTTGTTTTATGAATTTGAAAGAATAACCATGCTAGCACTTGATAACTCTTACACTTGAAAGAACATGAAACAGGTGACTCAGGTGAACACAACATGGGTGAGGCTGGGCGTAACAAATGAGGAAAAACTGATACTAACTTTCTCTCCTTTTCACCCAGAAAAGGGCAGTTGTTCCACTGATATTTATAGCAGACATTTAAAGGAAAGAGAACATGTTCTAGTCTGCAGGTTTTTGACGCTTGAGAGGCATTTCAGCTATGGCAAGGCTGGATTTCATGTTCTTCTAGTGGCAGCCACTATTACTTTAAATAGTTCCATCCCCTTGTGGGTATAGCTGGTTTCTCTTACATTTTGAGTTAACGATATCTTACTGAAAGAAGGAGGATATAGGATTCCTGGAGTGTCAGGCTCTCTTTGCATCTAGATTTTTTTTTTATCATTCATGAACGATGTGCTATCCCAAAGATAAGATAACACCACCTTCATCACGTTTGGTAATTTAGCTTAGTTCATAGCAGAATTATGTTTCACATAGCAGCATCAGGCATAACCAATGGTTCATTACAACCATCCGTAGACCCTCATGTTCTTATCCAATCGTGTGCATTTAACAGCAAGTTTAAACAGGTGAATTAGGATTGTGAATGTCAAAGGAAGGGTCTCTGGGCAGCAATCTTTCATCCTTCCAGATTAGCAGTTTTCCCTTCTCAAAGAGAGTTTACTTGATTACGGGACAATCACATCATGGAAATGCTCCTCTCGGCACGGGTGAGCAGTTTGTATCACAAAATGTACTTCCATAAATTCTTCTAGTAATGTTTGTTGCTGGGGTTGCTGACATTATCAGGTTTCTGAGTGCAAATTCTTTTCCATGGAGCCAGGTCTCTCTTCTTCCTAGGAGCGCTTAATGAGTCATTATTTGTTTTAGTCTTGCAGTAACATTCAGTTTGGCTTCTGGGAAATCAAAATGTGCCAGGATCAGAGCAAGAGAAAAGGAATCTATTTTTAATGTTGAACTCAGGCCATCTGGTGCCACATTTCCAGTTTCAGTTGCACAGTTTATCAACATACTTCCTAGCATTTCAATTTAAAAGGAAAACACATTCAAGAATGGTGCATCATTTTTGTAGATATTCACTAATTTCATTCATTGAAATGCTATTAATATAATCATTAAAGGTTCAACTAAGTCAGTTGATACTTGCCTACAGGCATTCACCTCTAGTACTCAGGAATTCAGTCTCAAGAGTATGCTAGCTGATTTCTAGATGGGTGAATTGAAGGTTACTGCTCTGAGACACATTTTTGACACCATCTGATGTCTTATATTTCTTATAAATTATAGTTGAACCTAGAGCTTGGAGAAATTCAAACTGGGGCAAAAGTAAAAAATGCAGTCCTCATAATTGCAGCAGCTTCTCATAAAGATGCTAACTTCTGAAATATTCAGGTGCCTGGGTGAAGCCTTGGCTGGAGCTAAGGAGCAGGTCGAGAGTACAGGGGTAGAAGAGAAGCTTGGGGAGCTTTTTTGGCAAGTCAAAGGTAGCCTAGTGACTTTGTGGTGGATCCAGGAGCAAAACCAGGTGAGCCTTGGGGAAATGCTTGACTTAGAGCAGGGTGGCCCAACTTTTCATACCAAGTGGGCTGCAAGAGTACCGTACTTTAACATGGAAACCGCAGGTTGCACACTGCCTTGTAGGCTTGGCGGGTGGACTTGGTAGCAGAAATGAGTAGAAATGTCATATATGCTTTTTCACCCTGAGTAGAAAAAAAATCTTTCTACTCACTCAAAGTGGACAGATGCCAAAGTCCCTTTTATGTCTATGACAGAAGCTTAGAAGTTGAGCTGCAAATCTGTGACCAGTTACTGTCTGGGGCTGAACTGTTCTATGAGCTTATACAATAAGGTCCCATTCATCACTCTTGTAGAGGTAATTAAACGGAGCTTGAGAAAAAGCTCCAATTAATGTCTTAATACTTAAACTGTTTTGGCAGAAAAGAAAAGATGTGATGCTTAATTCCAAATATAAAACACACATGCAAACTAAGTTGTTGTTTAAGTAAAACAGTGTGCTGCCACCAAGCTCTGGCCAAGGAGGAAAGTTTCAGGAAACTTCGTTAAATCAACGGGCCAGAGAGGGTCAGATGTAGGGATGGAGAGATTCAATTCAGTTCACCTAATTAGCACTCATATGCTGATGTGGAAATGTGGAGAATTGAGTATAAGATTGGAAAAATGAGAAACTGAGAAAAACCAAAAGTGTTAGATTTGCCCATCTCTGTTTAGGTGATTCTCTGTAAAGATACAAGGCCACATTTGGTCACAAGATCTATTAGGAAATTTGTTGCTGAGTACAAGCCAATCAAACTTTGCCCCCCCCCCGGCTCCTTTGACCTTTGCTTTGCCTCACTCTCCATTGCACAAAAGATAGGTCAGGCAGCCACTTGGCCTCTTAGCACTCCCAAGGCAGCAGCGTTCCTCTCCCTTGTCAGCAGCACTCAGGTTGACCTGCCACTGCTAAGACATGTTTTCATAGCTACTCTGTTGAACTATTCACTCTTGGTTCTTAGTGGCCTCTGGCCTCTTTTGGAGCATAATATCCAAAAGAAAATTTAAAAATTATAGACAAGAAGAACCAAGTTAGATGAACTAGCTGAAGTAACAGGTGTGTGAACTGGTATTTTCTTCTCTGAAGCTAATTTAAGAGTCTGAGTCTAACAAAATTAATACACCATAATAAAGCCAAAATCTACAAAACATAGCCACGTCTATATAGTCTGTCAATTAACAGAAATGAAAAAGCAAAATAAAACAGCTTTTCTTCACAAGAAACAATAAACCTATTACCTCTGATAATCAATTAAAAATATTAGGCAATCAGGCAATCACAGATGTAGAAGCTTATCTTTCTTTAAGGCATTATAAATCACATCCTTCCCTAAATCTCTCAATTCCTTATATTCTAATCCCTGTTCGGGTATCATTTTCATTGCTAAAACATACTGTTTGCCAATCAGTTTATTAAGGTTTGTCTTGCCTCTGCCAAAACAAATGCCCTTGTTCAAAGATAAAAGGAAGCCTAATATTAAAACAATAATTTCACATCTCTGCTTGCAGAGCCTAATTATGTGAGAAATTGGCACGTAGAATTTCTGAGGTGATATAGAATTCATATGTCAATAGTCGGTCTCTTTGAAGTTGACCCATGCTGTTCTTGACTGTGTTGGGTTATAATATTAGAAGAACACTTTCTTGCTTTCTATTCCTTTCTATAATAGAGCATCAGCCATGATGCTTTTCAAACAGAGATCCTAAAGAGAAAGATCATTCTTATGGTATAAGCAAATGCATATCAAACATGGGAATTCATTCCCTGACGTTGCACTGAACCAGGAATTGCTTGCAATTGTGGTGGCGTGGGCATGAATTGGAACTCCCACAGCCACTGTCACTTTAGGATTAAGAGTGTTAACATTAGCTTGTCAAATAGTTTGAGTCACTTTCTCTCTTTCGGATGTTAAATAAAGCCAGAATTTGAATTGCCCAGCACTGGAAAGATCCAGAAGTTCCAGCTGTATTGTCATGGGAGAGTCAATGTTTTTTCTGTGTTTAGTTGTCTTAAACTCATCAGTGAAAGAAGGCAGGAAGTTCCAATTAAAGTAATGGTTGCACTGATTTAAAAAAAAAAAAAGTGGACCAGATATGGACAAACAAGTGGGACTAATTTGGTTGCAAGCTTTGAATAGTGAAGAGGTTACAGATATTTATGAGGTTTAGTAACCATCAATGGTCATTTTAACTTACATAGTACTGCCCCCCCCCCCACTGTGGATCCATGTGTTTTTATGATAAAATAAATTATGGTATTTATTTTATGAGTAGATTTATTATTGTATTTATTGTAGAATAGAATCAAATAGAATAGAATAGAATAAAAATAATTTATTATTTATACCCTACTCATCTGGCTGGGTTTCCCCAGCCACTCTGGGCGGCTCCCAACAGATTAAAAACAGAATAAAACATCTATATATATATATTCTACTTCTACAATAAATACAATTATTCCTATCTTAGTTTTCTGCAGAAAACATGAAGCCAGAATGCACATGTACCATCTTTCACTCTGTTTAATACAATGAATAAACTAACCAGCTCTGTGTCTAGGAACCACAATCAGGGAAACAATACAGATGAGTGATAGAGCACATGTATTGTATGTGCAGATCCTAATCTGACCCTGGCATCTCCAGCTGAACCAAGTTGAATATTCTGTGGAAGACCTTCCTGCTGAGACCCTGGCAAGCTAGATGCACTGGGTATATGGTACAGCAGTCATGCAAATCCTCTTAAAATGGGTGGCTTTATCTACAGTTAGGCCACATTCATGCCGTACATTAAAAGTGCTATGATACCACTTTAATCAGTTATGGCTTTCCGGCCTAGAGTATTCTGAGAGCTGTGGTTTATTAAGCATGCTGAGGGTAGTTAGGAGATCCCTACCCCCCCCCCCCGTTAGGGCTACAATTTTCAGACTACCATATGAAGTGGGATTGTGTGTTAAACCATTTTGAGCATTTTAACTCTGCGAGGGGAAGAGAGGACTCAGAAGAACTTTTCCCTCTCAACCCCATCAATATCTGTTGATGTTTCAGTGATGTTTTATGAATATTTTTATTATTATTTTATCCTTATATATTGCCTTGATATATTTTCATGAAAATGTGAATTACAAATACATAAATAAATAAAAGCAGAATATAAGTGTAAGAATATATATATATATATATATATATATATATATATATATATATATTTGCTTTCGTAGATTTTCACGGGTACAGGAATGCAGGTTTAGGTGTCTTCGGGTGTCTTCCCGTGTAAGACTCTTACACGGGAAGACACCCGAAGACACCTAAACCTGCATATATATATATATATATATATATATATATATATATATATATATAAAATTAAAGGTTTTTCCTCTTTACAAAAGCACATGCATGGTATCTTTCTTCAGGCTGTGTTTTCTACAGATCAGTTACATTTGTTGTGAGACATTAGTGTTATATGCTGTATATGGTTATATGCAGTCAATTACCTTTCTTTTTTGTTCTATTAGTATAAGGAGTCTTTTAGCTGCTGTTTGTTTGTAGTGTGATGAGAAGGCTGTGATATCTTTTCTGTTTTGCTAATTTTTGAGGTTTGTTTTTTAAGGCATGGTTTCTCTTTTCTGCAGTCTCCTCTGGTGACTGCTTTCATTGTGTCCCAAAGGAGTGGAGTTGTAGTATTGTCTACGTCATATTCTTTGAAGTAGTTCTGGATAGTTTTTGTGAGACTCTCTCTGATTAATTTATTTGTGGTTAGGATAGGACTAAAAAACCATGTTGGGGTGGTTCATGTTTCCTCTCCTATTTTAAGGATAGCTTCTACTGGGGCATGGTCTTGATGTTACCTATACAGTGGTACCTCGGGTTACAGACTCCGCTAACCTGGAAGTAGTACCTCGGGTTAAGAACTTTGTTTTTTTTTTTTAATAATATTTATTAAAAGTTTAAGAATTAAAGAAAAAAGTACAAAAAAAGAGAGAAAAGGAGAAAAAAATAAACAATACAAATCGATACATTACAATACATATAAAAAAGCAAAAGACACAATACATCAAAACAAAAACAAAAGCAAAAACAGTTAAAAGCACAGCCAATATTTCCATATCTTTATCTTTCATTAACTTGTTTCATCGACCTCCTCACATCTCCCTTTTTGTGTTCTAGTTATTAATTATTTCAGCAAATCCTTTCCATCTTTCACTGTTTTCTGTCATTTAATTATCTTAATTTGTTTTAACCTTATCTTACCATTAAAACCCTAAAACTTATTTATACTTAATTCCTTATAACATTTCTACTAAAGCCATATAATTTCATTCCAACATTTTTCTAACACTCATTAATTTTGCAACATTTCTCTAAATAAAATTTTTAAAACTTTTTTTCCAATCTTCTTCCACCGTCTCTTCTCCCTGGTCTCGGATTCTGTCAGTCCTTTCTATCAATACCATATAGTCCATCAACCTGGTGACCTTCTGTCGGAGGCTCTTAACTCTCTTCCATGTCCCTTCTGCAGATCTTCTTCATATTTATACATGCACTTTACTTTATCTTCTGCTGATCTTATTCTTAATTTCCTTTCTTTGGCACTGAGGAGTAGATCTCGGGGAAACTCCAACCTAGCAATGTCTTTATTCCTTCTCGATGGGTCAGCCCATTATCCATAGTCAAAACTAAAGTCCAAAAGATATTTCAGAGCGCCACTCTCCCCCTGACCCAAATCCAGATCCCAAAGACCAGAGCATCCCTGCGTTGGAGGATCTATCCAACTTTCCTTCTCCAATCCAAGCAGGGCTCCATCCCACCAAATCTGACTTTCTCTAGATTCGATCATAAAGGGCAATGGCTTATGATCATCAAATTGCTTCTGTGAGGCCGGGGCTCTCTCCACTTGAATTACTTGAGGTTCAACAACAACTTTCTCCTTCGTCTTCTCCACAGCTTGCCATGTCAAAACAGATTCCTGGGTCAATTCCTGAGTAATTTCTGTATAGATATTCCCTTTTTGTCCCAACTCAGTCATTTTTTGTTCCAAATTGTCAATTTTATTAATCCACACATCCGTCTTCTCATGAGGCTGTTCCAATAAAGCACTTGTCTTGCAAAATGCAATCACTAAGGCTTCTTCTGTCAACATTCTTGTCCAAGGTCAGACTCTGATTCTCACACTCTTTAATCTCTGCAGCTGGAAAATTCCCCAGCTCCACTCCTGCAACAGTTTCAAAAGCTCCCTCTAGGGGAAACAATTTCTATTTGTATCCATCAAACGCAGATCCAGTGACAGAATTAGTTTCGATTTTCAGTTACTTTTTTTGCTCCTTTTAAGTGCAAAAGGAAACAATGGAAACAATATATTTCTCTTATTTAATTATCTGTCAACATACGTTTTATTCACAGTCAATGAAGTTTCCCAAAACGTCAATCTTACTGGCAGCCCGTTCCCAGGTTCGAAACGGTGGTGATTTAACTTTCTTCACTCTCTCTCCTGCAGGCTTAAACAATCTAGAATTTCCCCCCTCTTCTACTGCTTCCAAGGGGGGTTTAGTAATTTTAGCCGATGGAGATTTAATCCTTTACAAAAGACTTTCCAGACTTTAGCTTGCAACGTCTTTGCTTTGATCTATTTACAAAAGAGGAAGGTGGACTTCCTGTTTGAAACCTTCCCGTTTCGATGCCAAATTAAGATGTTTAGAGATCCAATTTTCTGTTCTACTCACGGGTAGTTGTTTAAAGTCCAATTGTCCACAGGAAAAAGTCAGCGCTCTCCAGCAACAGCAATGCGGCTTCACTCCATGAAAAAAGCAGTCGATTCAAAGCACTGTGCCACTCACCCCACGTTGCTCCGGATCCCTGAAACCGGGTTTCCCCGCGAGTAGGGGAGGCGCAAAAGGTGCCAGCTGAATCCCACGTCCACAGGCTTCTCCCGCCTGTGGTTTTTAATGGGTCTCCGCCTCGCCGTGGTGGTCCAGACCCTAGTTTCCATGAAGCGGATTCCTCCCGATCAGAGGAAATCTGCCATTGCCGTAGGCGCTAACCCGGAAGTCTCGGGTTAAGAACTTTGCTTCAGAATGACAACAGAAATCACGCCGCGGCAGTGGGAGGCCCCATTAGCTAAAGTGGTACCTCAGGTTAAGAACGGTTTCAGGATAAGAACGGACCTCCGGAATGAATTAAGTTTGTAACCAGAGGTACCACTGTATTCGTTGACTCAACCATGGGGTTGGTGTCACACATTTTTTGCCCCATATGTCATAAAGGCCTCCGTTTTTTAGTATTTTTAGCAGTTTGTAAGTTTGTCTCTAATTGTTTGAGGTTTTCCTTGGAGGAAGGTGGCCCATGGGGTTGTGGGATGGATGTCTTTCAGGGAGATGCGTCTCATATTTAGGTTGAGGTTACTTCCCAGGATTGCTTCCCCTTCAGAGAAGGAGAGGAATTTGTTTAGTGTTTTCTGGATAAACTCTAGTTGTTTTGAGTTTGGGGCATATTTGGGGCCGATTGTTAGTTTAGTTTTGCCTTCTAGTATCCCTTTGGCAAAAATGAATTTTTGTCCTTTAGCACTGTTGTAGCTTCAGGTTTTTGCTCAGTATTATGGCTACTCTGTGAGCTTTTCCCGAGCTAGGTGCAACCCCTAGTTGATTGAAGCGGGGTACGCTTAGGAGTTTGCGTCCTTTGGATGGATTATGTATTTCCTGTAGGAAAGCTGTGTGTGGTTTTATGGTATTTATGTACGATGTGATGCATTTCCTTTTGATAGGGTTCGTGTGATTGATTTTAAGCTAGCCATTCTGCATGTCTACTTTATAGGACAATTTCCTGCCAACCCGTCTGGGTTGTACCGTCTCTATCGCCTTATATTGTCTATCAAACCTAGTGTGTTGCGCTGACCTAAAGTATGATGGGCAGGGGAAGAGGGAGATTAGAGTTGGAGTTGGGTTGAGGAGTGGATTACAGAAAGTAGCCTATATGTAGTTATACAGGTTTTTGTTGGGGATATTTTGGACCATTTGGCTTCCAATCAGGTGGTCCTAGGTCTCAGCTGACATGAAGGCCCTTGTTTAGAAACAGGCCTTCCTCCCTTTTGCTTGCAAAAGGGGGGGGGTCAGTGAGATGGTGTCAAGTGCCACTGTGGCACTTGTCTTGGGTCCAAAGTTTATAAACAATGTTGTCAGTATAGTTACCAACATTGTTGGTTTGTTGGGGTGTTAGGATAAGGATATGGGTATTGGCACAGTATGGCGCCACCATTATGCTAGTTGTGTGTCAGATTATAGCCTGTTTATTGGTTATTTTATTGAGGTTGTTTTATAAGAGGCTCACCATCTTGCCTCGCCGGAAGTCCAGAAAATAATTTTTAAAAACTGTCTATCATCCAGCACTGCCATTTTAAAAAACTGTCATCATCCAGCACTGGGGAGGAAACCTTAACTATATATCAGAATCAGTCTTCTCTAGTCTACAGTCTCACTATACTACATACGGAAAATGACCATGGCTGACACTGATAAGTTAGTATCTGACATAACTTGCGAGTGTGACAAAAAGGAATTAGTTCTGTGATGGACTGCATATGTATTCTGATCTTAAACATACCTTCTAACCCATTCATGGCATGTGTGCAGTAGACATAAATATATTGTGACATTTAAAATGTGATATGAAAGCATATGGAGACTCTCTTACCAAGTACAATGGAGTTATGTGTTTTATATCATTCTGCCTTGAGACAGCTGGAGTAAGCTTGGAAGAGGGGGCTGAAACTATAAACACGATTAGGATTTTTTGTTCATCTCTTCTGATTATTGCCAATTTTATTCTTTGTAAAGGACAATAGCCTGTAGTTCCTGTATACTGCTATCTAGAGGAGTCTTTTCATGCTTCTGTCCCCCACCACCCAATCAGCAGATGCCATTAACTGAAAGTAGATAGCCATAAATGCCCTTCTCAAAGGAAAAAACTTCTCCATACTAGATGACTGTAATGAAGCCTTTAACATTAAAGCACATCACCTGTTCTAATGATATCCATTTGATACTCCTTTAAAAAAAAATTGTTTCATAAGGAAATGCCCAATATTAAATCCTGATGGTTGTGTGCAAAGTAGTGGCACGAAGTAACACAAAGTATTCAGATTAAAACAAGCAAACAAGGGAAGCAAAAAGTGAGCAATACAGAAAACTTTTGTAAAATAGGGGGCTTTAGAATACTTTGTTCAATGATCTGCATTTTTATAAAATCATGGCAAAGTGTTGCTTGGGTGGTGGGTAGGTAAACTAAAGGTAAAGGACCTCCGGATGGTTAAGCCCAGTCAAAGGCGACTATGGGGTTGCGGTACTTATCTCGCTTTCAGGCTGAGGGAGCCAGCGTTTGTCCACAGACAGCTTTCTGGGTCATATGGACAGCATGACTAAACTGCTTCTGGCACAATGGAACACAGTGACAGAAACCAGAGCACACAGAAAATGCTGTTTACCTCCCTGCCACAGCGGTACCTATTTATCTACTTGCACTGGCATGCTTTCATGGGGATTCAAACTGCTGACTGCTGAAGAGGCTCGGTGGTTTAGACCACAGCACCACCCACATCCCAGAATTGGGTGGTGGGATGGTATAGTGAATGCTGTTGCAGTGGCATAGGAAGAGGAAAAAGAGTGTCAAGGTCCTATGTAGGTGTGGGACACATACAGTAGAGTGGCTCATGCTTTGTTTCAGTCTTTACCTCCTCTGGGTTGTTGTTTTTTTAAAAACTCCTTGATCTATATTAATCAATAGTGTGTTTCCTGTGCATGTTGCCTTTATGGACTGCCTTTATGGGAAGCAACAGCTCGTGGACCCCTTCTTAGGCCCTGCTACCAGCAACTTGACCATTTCTTTCAACATGCGGCACAGTCCTATGCATCTGGTGTTCAGTGGGGGAAACTCCCCGGTGTGTTGAGCACTGCAGTTGGAATCACAATTCTCACCATCAACAGAGCAGATTCTACTATTGAGTGGATTCTTCTGAGTCCTGTTTTCAAAAGGGTGTGGGCAAGGGAAATGGCAACCGTGGGAGACCCACCAGGTTAGTTTCACTGGATCTTTCTAAGAGGGGAGAAAAACTGCTGCTGGCTTTTGTTGTTGCTTAAACGTGCTGTTAGATTTAGGGAATCTGAAGAGTGAGATATACCATATGTTTGGATAATTAAATGTTCACCACATATAACTGATGCAGTAGAACGTACACAGAAACTTTGCCACATCAGAAATCAGTGTAGAAAACAGGCCCGAGATCCTTGCGGACAAAATAAAGACTGACAACTCACAATTAGTCTCTAAGTTAGCATTGCTTCTGCCTTGCCCCCCCTTCTATTTCCTAACCCATGGGAAAGGAGGGCCTAAACTTCATGAGTCAAACTTTGTCTCACTTAATATAGACAATGGTAGTAGCAGGTCAAGAATTTCCACATGGACAGTGAGGATATATTGCAGCACTTCAGTGCCCCTCAGGGGCGCCCATCAACTTTGGGGGCCCCAGTCCCCTCAAATATTTTATTGGGGGGCAAAGACTCCTCAGCCCCTAGGAGTTGACCCCTATGGTGTCCCTTTAGTCATTCAAAATAAAGAAGGTCAGACACTTCTGTACAAACTTTGAGAGCAAGTCCTACTGAACTCAGTCAGAATTGCTTCCGAGTAAATGTGCAAAGGTTTGGGCAGTTGGTATTCTTCCCACTTGACATCTTGCCTGCCCCACTGCTGATATGACATCCTCAGAGACAAAGCAAGGGATCCCTTAGTACCCAATCATGTCATCAATTCACAACCTTGACAGCAAATGGAAGAGTGAAGGGTGGTTGGCACGTGTGCACTGCTCCCATATCAAACCCTTTAATGGCCACTTAAAGCAACTTCCTTGAGTTGGTAATGAAAAGAAAGGAAGATGATGATGGGGGTGGGTGGGAAACCCTCCTGGTCCGACTCATCTAAAAGACCCAGGGAGAGTCGTCCCCCCCCCCCCCGTTCCAGTAATTAGCAGCGTCCCTCACTTTGCAAGCTGCTTGCAGCAAGCATGGCAATATCTTTTGTGACATACTCGGATTTCAAAGACCGTCCTCAGAACCAGCTGCAGCTCACGAAATCAGGCAACTTTTTCTGCAGAAGATATAATGCCAAGCCTTTTGAAATGAAAGCTGGGGCTAGACTAGTAGAGATTAATGTAGTGGGTGGGGGGGGGTGCTTCTTGTTTGATAAGCCACAGATGTCTGCATGATTTGTTGAGATGGTTGACAGTTGCTGATGGCTTGCAGCTTGGGATTTACCCCTCACCCAGAAAGTGATCAGTTCAGGTTTACCAATGGACTAGATGTATGTTGCTGACATCCAGTAAATCATGGGCTGACTGGCAGGATAAGGGGCATTTTATCGGCTGCAGCAAGGGAGCATAAGAGTGGTGTCTAAGCACTCAGGTTCCCTCCTGGATATGTAGTATTTTATGAAATAAATGAGATATATTTGCATGGCCTTTAAAACAGCTTCATAGGATGCTGAAGGCTGGGTGCATACTCCGTTGGAAACTCATACTCCAAAGTATTAATGAATGTGCTACTAAGCAATCCAAGTGATTACATGTCACTAAGAGTGCAATCCTAAGTGCACTAGGTAAAGAATAAGTCCCACTGAACTCAGTGCACTTTAATTCTGAATAAGCATGCAGAAGATGGTGCTGTTAGGGACTTAATTAAGTCTCTAAGTTTATAATCATATACTATAATATCTGTTGTGCTTGGTACATAGCTAAAAATGAAATAAACTTTGGGATTGAAACGTTGGGTTAATTAGTTAATCCTGAAAGTATTATTAATCAGATGCCGCTCAAGGAGAGGGGACCATTATAGCCATACTGTAATGCCCTTCACATTTTAATTCTAATTACTTTTTCTTTACAATCTGATATGATTCGGTCTCAACTTGAACACAATAAATTTTATTGGGACCTATCAGTTCTCCCATTTGTCTGAGAATCATCAAGTGCTGATTGATCAGTGGATGAGAGAACAAGTGATAGACATGTAACCTGTGGGTCAGCGCCCAGGGCTGGCTTCAGGATCTAGGTTCCTCCATCAAGGGCGCTTCCCAGCCAAAGGAATGCACACGGCACATAGTTAACTTTTTAGTGTCAGACATAACACAGTCGCTTCTACAACTCCGGATACCTATTCACACCAATTTAGCATCTAGGCAGCAGTTCCCAAGTCTGTGCTCTATGGAGTAGTTGCCACAACAGGGGACCACCCAACCCTCCCCCCGTTTATGTACCTTCCCCTGACAGGCTGCACACATGTAGCCAGCAACTATGCCTGTCTTCCACTGCCTCCCGCAGCTTGGTCAAACTCATGTTCGAGAACACTGTCCAACCATCTCGTCCTCTGTCGTTCCCTTCTCCTTGTGCCCTCCATCTTTCCCAACATCAGGGTCTTTTCCAGGGAGTCTTCTCTTCTCATGAGGTGGCCAAAGTATTGGAGCCTCAGCTTCAGGATCTGTCCTTCCAGTGAGCACTCAGGGCTGATTTCCTTAAGAATGGATAGGTTTGATCTTCTTGCAGTCCATGGGACTCTCAAGAGTCTCCTCCAGCACCATAATTCAAAAGCATCAATTCTTCGGCGATCAGCCTTCTTTATGGTCCAGCTCTCACTTCCACACATCATAAACCATAGCTTTAACTATACAGACCTTTGTCGGCAAGGTGATGTCTCTGCTTTTTAAGATGCTGTCTAGGTTTGTCATTGCTTTTCTCCCAAGAAGCAGGTGTCTTTTAATTTTGTGACTGCTGTCACCATCTGCAAAGATCATGGATCCCAAGAAAGTAAAATCTCTCACTGCCTCCATTTCTTTGCCTTCTGTTTGCCAGGAGGTGATGAGACCAGTAGCCACGATCCTAATGTTGAGCTTCAGACCATGTTTTGTGCTCTCTTTCACCCTCATTAAAAGGTTCTTTAATTCCTCCTCACTTTCTGCCATCAAGGTTGTGTCATCTGCATATCTGAGGTTGTTGATATTTCTTCCCACAATCTTAATTCCAGTTTGGGATTCATCCAGCCCAGCCTTTTGCATGATGAATTCTGCATATAAGTTAAATAAGCAGGGAGACTATATACAGCCTTGTTGTATTCCTTTCCAAATTTTGAACCAATCAGTTGTTCCATATCCATTTCTAATTGTAGCTTCTTGTCCCACACAGAGATTTCTCAGGAGACGATACGAAGGTTTTTTTTTAAAAAAATCCCTAAGTTCAAAAGTATCCACCTCCTCACAATGTCTAGATTCCTTGGCACAAAGAAAACTGACCTCACTTCATTGATGCCATCAGTGAGGAGGGGTCCTTTGCATGTTCTACACCAGTGGCCTTCAACTGGTAGAGATCTGAGACCCACCTTTGACTGGCAAACTGCGACGTGGGACCCATTTTTACATTTGATTTATGCTTAATAGTGCTAATACAGTGGTACCTCTGGTTAATTCGTTCCGGAGGTCTGTTCTTAACCTGAAACTGTTCTTAACCTGAACTACCACTTTAGCTAATGGGGCCTCCTGCTGCTGCCACACTGCCACCACACGATTTCTGTTCTCATCCTGAAGCAAAGTTCTTAACCTGAGGTGTTATTTCTGGGTTAGCGGAGTCTGTAACCTAAAACGTATGTAACATGAAGCGTATCTATCCCGAGGTACCACTGTAATGCACTTTAATCCTAAATAGTAGCTCTCAGAGCAATATACACAGTGTTACCTCAGCATTAGCACTAAATGAAAACTAGTCCTGCAGTGTGACAGGAGAAAGACAAGAGCTTCTGGCTGGCCAAAAATATTTACAGTGGTGCCTCGCAAGACGAAAAGAATCCGTTCTGTGATTCTCTTCATCTAGTGGTTTTTTCGTCTTGCGAAGCAAGCCCATTGACGGATTAGCGGATTAGCGCTATTAGTGGCTATTAGTGGCTTTTAGCGGCTTATCAGCTTATCGGATCAGCTGATAAGCGGCTTAGCGGCTTAGAAAGGGGGGGGGAGGAAAAAAACCCCGCAGGAACTCGCAATACATTTTCGTCTTGCGAAGCAAGCCCATAGGAGATTCGTTTTGCGAAGCACCTCCAAAACGGAAAACTCTTTCATCTAGCGAGTTTTCCGTCTTGCGAGGCATTCATCTTGCGGGGCACCACTGTATCTTATTTTAAAATATGGTTCCTGTCTTTCTTCTGCAGCACTTGTGGACATTGATAAAATGAGCATCTTCTCAGAAGAACACATCCTAGTCTGGACATGCATGCAGTACTCCTTTGATCTGGCCAGCTTTGTTGTGACCCACCTAGTTTGACCTCGCAATTCACCTGTGCGTCCTGACCCACTGGCTGAAGAAACATGTTCTACACAATGCATGAGAGTGTTTCAACATAAATTTTCCAGAGGTGATGCAGCCTTGAGTTTGGATATGTTGCAAATACTTCAGCCAACTGGTAGCAAGCAGTACCGGTAAATTTATATTCCAACCAGCAGATGGCTGCAAAGAGGCTCCTGTAGCTCCTTTTGGTCTCTGCAGTTTTCAGCCAATAGGAAGCTCAAGCAAGACTCCATCTGCTAGTGTGGCTCACACACCTTTCATCCTAGTAGTAATTTCAGCCAGGAAGGAAATGCACACTCATCAATTATTTCACTTAACAGGAACTACAGCATGGGATCTTCACCGGTAAACAGGTCTCCATTTCAAGCATTCAGCATAGTACTACCGAAGTTCAGTTTTTACAGAACCAGCTGGAACTAGGGCTGTGTATACATTGCCATTTACTCTGGCTCCAGTACATTTCCGCCACTGGCTTTTAAATCTGTGTACACACAAATTTACCCAGGATGCAAGGATCCTGTGGTTCCTTGAGAAATTTGTTGTTGTTTAGTTATTTAGTCGTGTCCAACTCTTCGTCTGCAGTGATCATGGAGCCCAAGAAAGTAAAATCTCTCACTGCCTCCATTTCTTCCCCTTCTATTTGCCAGGAATACTGCTGTTCAATGCTTTCCCCCCTCAAAGCAGCTTCAATCTGACAGGAAAGCTAACTAATATGTTTCTTGCATTTATATACTACCCAATTAACCATGTCCTCAATGCCTTCCACAAATTTAAAAATCAATAGGATACAAAGCAGCATATGATCACTAACAATAATTAAAAGATCAAAGTACACTTGCTGGTCAAAATAAAAGGCTGCAGAACCTGGTCAAAATAAAAGGCTGCAGAAGTCAGCATACCTGGGCACAAGCAGTTAGTCCAAGGAGCCAGGACAACAACAAAATCTGACAAGGGTATTTTTTATTTTTTATTTGTATATTTAGCTGAATTGGTACCTATGTTCATGAGTCAGACAAATGCATTAGAGCTAAAGTTCTGCTTTGAACAAACCTTAAGGTGTCTGGTTTGTGGTGTTTTCCCTGATTGCTAATTGTAGTATATTAGTTCACCCCCTGCTAGTCTTTGAGAAATAGATTGCATATAATGTGTGATTGTCTGCAATAATCAGTTGCAGGGGAAAGGACTTGTAACATTTTCCTTTTTTAAAACACACACACACACACACACACACACACACACACACCCCAACCCCTAAACCCGAACGTCTAAAATGTCAGCAGTAACAATGTTACATAAAACCAAAGCAGTTAAAAAAATGAATCAGGCAAAAATGTAATTTATGCCTGTGTAATTAGCACAGCTTTAATACTGAAATGTACACCACGTAGAGAAATAAAGCCACAGGGGCCCTTTCACACCTGCAGAGCATATGGAATTCCAAACAATTAAAAGCAACGAGTATCTGAAAGCAAACAAAACCGTGGTCCATTTGTTTAGCAAAAAAACAGACGGATGGAAACAAATTGGTACAATGCACATTTAGTCAAAAGTTGCTCATTGGACAGAATTCTCAATCCCTAAATTAATTTTGCTGGGGGAAATAATACCACTCTACAAGTATATATTAGATAATTCAAATGTGAGGCAAAACTCTGCAACTATCTATCTATCTATCTATCTGTCTATCCAAAGTAAAAACAATGCTAACTCTAGAATTTGAGGGGTTTGGGGAGTTGGGCACAGCATCCTCAGTGGGGATCCCTGTATTGGAAGATGCTGGGCATGCAAGCAGATTTCTGTTATGCTGTACCTGATCTTCTTAAATACTTTTTCCCCCAAAGTGGAAACTGCACCACAATGTACCAAGACTTGATGGACAATATAGCTAACACAATTCTAAATATTTGTTTTAAAATAATGCAAAAAGGTATTAAACAAGTAGAGAGTCACACTGGAGCTTCAAATGTAAAGATAACAGTTTGTAGTCAGTATGGGATTGGATTGCCATCTGGTGTTCTGAACCCCTGGCATACCTGGTGGCAAGTCCCTCAAAAAGCACGGTACCATAGAGTTCCTGGAAAATCCAAGCCAAGGTCTATCCGCTTGGGAAGCTAATGAGCCCCACCTGGCCAGAGTGTACCTCTCTCTGCTCCCTATGCCTCAGAGCTCACTGTGTTTGTGGAGGGGGCCCCTCTGGCTCTGGTGATGGGTCCTGCTCCTCTGGTTCCTAGGCACTGACCTCCATCCTCTCACCATCCTCTGCTGTCCAGTGAGTACATTCTATGCCCCTAACCTCTCTTCCTCTACTCCCAGCTTGCCCTGGTGTGTGCCAGTCGTGGCTACACCCCTCACAGGAATCCTCTTTCTCCTCCCCCTTGTGGGAATGTTAAGTATAGTAGGGAAAGATATATTGAATAAGTATTATCCTTCCCTCCCTCATGCTAGTGAGTGATGTAGCAAGGCAGATTCCCCTCGATATAGCTGGAAGCTAGTTTGTAGATTTGAATCTCTTAGTTAATATTATTTCCTGGTGTCCCCTTTGATCCCCCTTAAAAGAATAAAGACATTAGAGTCTTTCTGAGTAAAGTAACAAAAAGGTTACTCACATTTCAGTTCACAATTTGATCCCTGAAAGGCAGACTTTACTTGGTAGTTACATAAAGAATGTGAGTTAATCTTATCTGGAGACTGAACTCATGTGCTGCTGGCTGAGAGCCAGCAGACAGCAAAATTACAGTAGAACAAAATGGCTGCAGGAGAGCAGTATGGCAGCAAAAGAGAAAACAAGACAAAACTGCAAGTGAAGAAAATGACTGTGTGACTCAGCTTTTTAAAGGAGTCAGCTAGGGCCATGCCCATCTCCAGGATCACATGCAGGGGGAGGAAGCTCCAGACCAGTGGAACAGGAAGTTATACTGACTGGATGTCCCCCTGCCTGTGCCCACTCTAGGGAAATAAGGAATGTTGCATTTGACTGCACCAATGGATTGCATCCCACACCCCTGGTCCTGCCAGTTTGTGACATCTGTTTGCAAGTGGAGGGACCGTTAAAAGGACCCTGGATACCTTGATTAAGAAAGGTCTCTGTCTGAGATACTGGAGAGTTTCTGCCAGTTGGATAGACAATATTAAGATAGACAGAGTGGTGTGCAATCTTCTCTATATGGGTTTGTGCTTCTATAGTTTCCTCCTGGATTTACTGCTGGAGGCCCAACTATATGAACAATGATAATCTGGGTCTAGTAATCTATGCTCTGGTAACATCAATACTGAATTACTGTAAAGTGCTTTACATGGGACTGCCTTTGAAGACTGTACAGAAACAGCAACTAGTACAGAATACATCTACTGGGTTGCTGGCACACTTGAGGCAAACTGTTTATATAATACCGATTTTAGTGCAGCTGCACTGGCTGCCCATACTTTTCCAATCCCAGGATGACAACAAGGGAGAGGTCTGCCTGGTGTCATCATTAACACCTTTGCATTGTCTGGTAAAAACTAATCTTTTCTCACAGGCATTTGGCAGATTATGACAATTTTGTATTGATGGTACATTTTTGTTGATGAAATGTTTGCTTCTGTTTTATTGGGTCTGTTCTATGCATTGGGTTTTTTTAATTGAATGACATTGTTTTTTCTGATTTTATTTTATGCTCTCAAATATAGTGTGAGTTGCTTAGTGACTTTATATAGCAATGGACTAAACATTTTAAGTAGTAGTAGTAATAGACTACTTGTCTGATTTGGTTTGAAAAAGCTTCTTAATTCGGTGGTTTTCAATGGGTGTGGTGTGCCATCCTGGTGTGGCAGGAGAGGATGGCAAATGTGGGAAGAGTCAATGACAATTAAAAAAAAAAATCAGTGTAGTATGCAGTAACAGTATTCACTGCATTCAAGGGATTTCCAACTCTGACAAATATGAAAGATCAGAAAAGTGAAAGGCTAGTTTGTGTTAATGAGGAGATGAGTTTGTCTCAAATTAGACCTGATTTTAATGAGATCACCTAGCAAAAGCAAGCTCACACCTCTCACTGAGTTTGCATGCAGATTTAAGAGGCTCGTTTATAATTATATTTTGGGAATGATTTGTGTTCTTATGTAATTACACTGTTTTATACATTCTGGATGTCCCAGGATCATATTATAAAGCAGTTTTGTTCTATGTTACAAATCAAACACTGCTAGGAGATGTTTCTCTTTGTTTTCCAAAGTATTTGATCAATAAAAAATTTGTGTGGTGCGAGCAAATTTTTATTCTGAAAGTATGGCCCAGAGGGGAAAACAATTTGAGAACCACTGTCTTAACTGAATCTTTTGTGGTAGAAAAAACTGTGTAAATCAATTCAAAGCATAAGCAAACTGGACATTACAAAATCTCTCCTGAACCACACTCTAACTCTATCTTACAAACATTACAGGTGAACACAAAAACAAGTATTGTCACTATGTATACTTTAGGAGTTTCATCAAACCCGAAATGAAGACTGCAAATATAAAGTGAGATCATTTTGGCAGCAATTGTGCTAAATAGGGATTTTCCAAGCTTGGCTGCTAACCCGAGATTCCTTGCTCAGGATCACATTGCTAGTAGATTACAAAATTGGCTGCAGAATAGAAGCCCAGCTCAAATGACAGATTTGCCCAACCTGTGCTGTGTTAAAGGAAACTCAGCCATGTTTTGTAAACCAGAGCTAATATTTTCCATCTGTAACTAAGTACAAGATTGATGAAGGAAATAAAAGTATAGGCAGCAGTAGTGAAAAAATCAGAAAAGAAAGAGGGAGAAGTAATCAAAATCAGTTTTAATTTTAAAACTTTTGTTCTTAGTACAGTTTTCTTCTTTAGGACCATGTAAGAAAATACACACACAATTGCTACAGCTACTGGTGGAAAAGATGAATTATTTTATAAGCTCTCTTCTACTTTCCATTTGGGAGTAAATTTTTGATACTCTGCCCAAAAACCGATGTAATGCCTTTCCATGGGAATGTTGCAATGATGGGTCAATTGTGATCCCTGACACAAAAATTAGAACACTTTCTTTGCCAAATCTGATTTTTTAAAAAGCCATTTTTTAGGATAAAACTCAAGGATACTTTCATAAAATAAAGCTCTAAGGTTGTATTTTTAAAGCAAACACCCTTAAGGTAAATAAAATGCATTTGCATTTTAGGCTGAATTTTGTTAGCACTTACTTGGGAGTAAGCCCCACTGGACACAGTGGAACTTCTGAAAGAACATGGGCCACATGTCAGTTTATCTCAGTTAATTTTCCAATTTCATTTTACCATCTTGAAAATTTACCAGTGCATATAACATTCTCATCCTCCAAAAGAGCATAGAGATTACAGGATGAAATATTACAGTGTTTATCACTGGTAATATGGAAAACAAAATGATATTATGAAAGACTGAAGTATGTGTGTGTAAGATAACAGTTTTATAACATTTAAAAGAATTGCAGAAAATAGTGGGAGCAGCATTTGTTTTCTAGAAACACAAATGTACGCATACATGCACACACAGAAATACATATATAATATTATATCAAATATTTATTCCTGTCAACCAACCATTAAAACATATATATTAGTTACATATACAGTGGTACCCTGGTTTAAGAATAGCTTAGTTTATGAACAACTTTGATTAAGAATGCTGCAAACCCGGAAGTAGGTGTTTTGGTTTGTGAACTTTGCCTTGGAAGCAGACCATGTTCCACTTCCTGTTGAGTGTGTTCCATTTGTAAACTGAGTCCCCTGCTGCTATGGGAAAGCACACCCTGGTTTTTAAGAATGCTTTGGTTTAAGAACGGACTTCCGGAACAGATTAAGTTCATAAACTGTACACAGATATATCCACAAATTATATTCAACATATGGTTTATGCAACTAATTACATAATTATTTAATTTATTTCCAGAAATATGTGAAGTGCAGTATAAAGAAGTCCTGCCTTTTCTCTGTTCTCAGTCTGCAGTCAATTACTTTCACTGGATGACCCTGAGTAGCCCTGGACCCTTGTTTGTGGAGATCCCTCTTTTGTGCTTCACAGTAGGGCAGCCAAGTGGAACACTGAGTTGCTGGGTCAGGGTGGCACACAAGACTGACTCCTTCACCCTGCCCATGCTGACTTATTCCTCCCTCCCTGTCCACTGGTTGTCTAGGGAATAAGACCCGACTGGGTGAACCAGAAGAGAAATGTTTCCTTCATGGCCTGCACATGGCTTATTTAATGGAAAACCTGGCTGGGAGCCAACTGATTGTCTCCTTGCTTGCCTTCCCACCCTCTAGATTTGATTCTCTCAACATTGCACATCTGTTCCTATCATTATACATTGCTATGGACTTTGTGTTAGCTCTCAGTCAACAGAAATAATTTTACCCAGGGGCCCAACTGGCCACCTGAGGGCCAACATTTTTCTCTTATCTCATAGCAATTGTTCCCTTTCCTTTGGGGGCTACCACAATAGTTCATGCCATAATTTATGTTGCTCTATATATCCCAGTGCTATTGGGTAGGAACAGAGTGGGGCAGACACCCCACTCAGCTCAGGGACTAGTGTGCAAGTTGTCAGGGCAAGGATGTAGGTCATGTGAACAGCTCAGTCATGGGTTGGCCTGCATTGTCCTCCTTCCAGAAATCGCTCCCATCAGGTGAACTGGCTGATGCATTTCATACAACAGGTTGTCTGAATATGGGTCCTGGCATGCATCTATGCTATTACTTTCTGCAAGCTGTATCCACAAACAGTTGTGGCCTATTTGACTCCATCTGCTTCTCTCTTTCTCTTGCCTCCACTCATCCTGTGAGCACAACCAGCAATATGATGGAGAGGAGAACTTGTGAGACGTTGAACCTGTGCCCTTCATATGTTGTTGGACCACAACTTCCATCATCCATGGCTTTCTATCATCCAGTAGCCTTGCTGGCTGAGTCTGATGGGAGTTGGAGTCACAATATCTGGAGGGCCACACACTGTGCCTACACTTTTGAGTCGTTGGAAAATGTGCCTACTTTCTGAGCTCTTAAAAGGACAAATCCACATGTTTCTCTTAAAGCCATTCTAAAATAGCCCTTCTACCAAGCACAACACAGCTCCAAAACAATTTGTTTCCCATTAGAGTATTTCTAAAATTTGTTGCAGAGTTTTTTCCAGTGACGTCCTTGATCAGTGGAGAGGCATGGTTTTCATAACAGAAACACAAACATGTTTATAAAACTATTCTTGGCAGTGCTGTTCTGATATACCTAGCTGAGTAATCGCAGCACATGTAGAGTGTAGAGAGAAGCAGGGACAACCTAAGAATGAGGCTTCTTTCATTTTTCCAGGCTGCTTAGAACAAGTCCTAGAATCCTACAAGTCCTAAGTAGGAGGTCGTGACAGGTGGCTTTTTGAAATTCAAAGTCTTGAAGGGAGTGTTAATTGTTTCCTTATTTATATATTTTTTGTCTGCTCTGTCCTACCCTAGCCCATCCAAAACAGATGAAATGTCATGTACTGCAGTAAAAGGCTTCCCTGTCCCATGTTCAAAACAAATATCTTGTGTTGCTTACCTAAGAGGTTGCCTTTTCTTGGTGTCCAACTAAAAAGAATTGTAAAACTGGAGAGAGACCATGGAAAATGCCTTTTCTGAATAGCTTCACACCTAGCCCATCTATAGGGCATCAGCAAGATCGTGTTGAGTTTGTACTAAGTGTATTAAATGTTTGATGAATTTGTTTTTCTGTCTTATTGATATACCATTGCACCAGCTGGTATTTCTGAAAGCTCATGGAGGGCAGGCACAAATGTGTGCTTGTTCTCCTTTCAGTCTGTCCCCCAAATGAGGGGCTTACCTGTAGTCCTCATAAGTAGGCAGCTGCTGTTTTGGAATAAATGGGTTTAATATGAAAATAAAGGTGGTTTGCCATAAAAGTGTAGCATATTACAAGAATACAGATAGACTGATGTTAAAGAGGTTGAGAGATGTTGAGAATGATGCTCATTTCTATTAATGTGACTCGGAAGCAGATGTGTTGAAAGCATGATAAGTTTTTAAATGGGTCTCCATGTCCTGCTCTGGCCGAGTCAGTTGGAATTCACTGCAGGCTTACGGTCACCCGCCAAGTGGTATCAAGAGGCATCCAGGAAGCAAGGTCAAGGTCAAACCAAAGTTAAGCACAAGAGATCCCATTTGAGTCAAACCATAAGCAGCATAAATAAGAAGGTATCTGGGGATTGGAAAAGAAAGCAGGTCTGGTAGGAAGCAGGGCAAGACATCCTTTATGAGTAGGGAACTGAAACTCATACATTGTTCATTACTATCTCGTTACTATTGTTTACTCATTGTTCATTACTACTCATTACTATCAGTGAGCCTAGAGTCAAACAGTGACCTTGGACTGTTAGTTGTGTACTCTGTCATCAACCAGCTACCTTGGCTTGGACTTTCTGGCACTGACTTTCTTGAGGACTAGGAGGTGACCCAACATCCTACCCTGACTCAGCTAGGGGCTCATCTGCCAGAGGTGGGTCAAGGACCACACCCCAAGGGACCTTCCTGGACATTCCCTGGAGGCAGCCTTGTGGAGGTTCCTCCTGGTATACCAGGGTCTTCTTCCTGATTGACCCAGGTCTTTGGTCATTGAGAGAACCAGGTCCTCACTGGAGGATTCATCATCAAAGACCGGGCCAGGGTCTGATATGACACTGCAAGGGGAAGGACTACAATATTAAACAATAATAATAATAATAATAATAATAATAATAATAATAATAATAATAATATAAGCCCAGTTGTAGGGAGCTGTACATAGGAATGAGTAGTTTTAACTTTTGCAGATCCAAATGATAATGGTAGGTCTGGAGATGTTCCCAAAACATGCAGCAGCAAATATAACACGATCCCTTAATGCCTCCACTCACCATGATTTCTAGCATACTGGCGTGCTAGTGCAGAGCCAGACATAGGTGCAGATGGTTTAGCACCAGCCACTGCTGGGGTTTCCTTTCTCTTCAACACCCACAGCATTTTGATGAGCACAGCGACAGGCAGCCTTTCTCTTGTCTCTCTATTCCAGCTCTAGCCTGGGAGGGTGACAGCTAGAGAAGAAGGTTTGATTGCTGTGGCAATAGCACCTCCTGCCATGAAATGTGAAAACCGATGTGCCTGAAGGAATTAAATGAAAGTGACACTACTGGGGGGGATCTTAGCTGTGAGCATGCAAGCGGTATGTACACAAACAATATACTACATTTAATCATCCATCCGTTTGAGATGCTGACAGGAAGGGGGCAGGTCACAAGGCCATTATGAAGTGGCTATTTAGGGAAGTCTGTTAATTCTTACAGGCCATATGTTTGGGCTTGTGCAAAGTAGGGATGCCTTGGGGAGAAGTAATTTGGCCATCGGGTCAGAGAATCATCTGAATAAACAAACAAGCAGGTGGTACCAACCCGGATGACTTTGCACATTGCTCCAGCCTCATTACATATCCTGGGATTGTAGCCACAAAGCAGGCAAATGGTTTTCCCCCAACCAGCCTGTTGAGGTTTATGTGTGAGGCTTAGATTTAAAAAGGAACAAGCAGTAGTTGTCGCTTTCTTGCACAAGTCCCGTGAGTACAGGAGGCACAATGAACAGCTATGTCCCAAGCTGATACAGCATAATTGCACCTTTCATTTTCACGTGTTGATTCTTTCAAAAGGTATACTTTAAAGTTGACTGTTGCTGGTGAAATTGTGGCGGGTACTACATAAAATTAAGTTAGATGCTTTCTTTATTTATAAGCAACTTGCAATCTTGAGTGGCCTGCATAGGACTCTCTACAGAATCCAAACCTATCAAATATTTGTATCTAACCTGGATTCTTAGGTGCCTAAAGGCGTCTACATTTTTCTCACTTACCCTTCCTTTGCTGAAATGGTATTCCTGTTAAGTTGCACATGCTGTGGGCTTGGTCTTCAGTCATTGTATGAGGTTGCCATGAGCAGGAAGGCACACAGTCTGCATATCCTAATAGAGTTGGTTCACACATTCATGTGGATTACTTGATGACTTGCATGTGTGAATATGCTGATCCATTCTGAGCATACAGATGAAATGTTCATAGTCCCTCAAACACAACCAACCTGATGCAGAGAATGAGATCCACGTGGTAAGGGAAGCTAACCATAATCCATATATCTCCTTCTCTGGCATGTGTACATACATATTTTGGACACTTATAGTTAAGAGCGTAAGGACAGCCTTACTAGATCAGACCACAAAGCATCCTGTTTCATACTGTGGCTAACCAGATCCTACAGGAAGCCTGCAAGCAGGAGTTGAGGGCATGAACTGTGTGTAACCAGAGCTGGATGGGAGTGATAGATTTTAAGTGAAGCTACTTCATGTATTCAGAGCCAAATGTATAGCTCTCCCATGATGCTTTAAAATGAAGATTGGAGCTGAGGACAGAGGCATACCTAGGGTCCCTTGTGTCCTTGGCAAGGAGCTACATTGGTGTCTTTGAAGCTGGGAGAGACCATGGACAAGAAACTGACTTCATGGTCATCAGGTTTGGGTCTGCTCTGCTCCGCCTCCCTTCCTCCCTCTCCTGCTTCGCCATTGGTCTGTTTGCCTGCCTGCCTTCCTCCTTCCATTTGCCACCATCCCTTCTGACTTTTTCCTTCCTCCCCAGAAGAGGAAGGTTTTGAGTCAGGGGAGTGGTAATGGGACATTGAAGATAGGTCAGAGGATGAAGTAGCATGCAGAATGGTTGGGTGCTGAGCAAGCAACAGGCTTGAGTGAGAGAGAGGAAGAAGAGGCAGAAAACACTGCAGATGCAGGACAGGGAGCTAAGGAGAAGGTGGGGACTGAGTCTGTAACAGATTCACAGGAGCCTGCCAGTCCTACTGTATTCAGCTCCCCTCCCCCCTTGTCTCCAAGGACTCAGAGACTTTTGCACATAGCACAGAGAGTGCAGCCCTGCCACCCCTGACAGAGTTGAAGATTGCATGGAAAACAGTCAGATGGGGAGGAGACTTAAGGGAAAGTGGGAGACCCAGATATTCAGTTCTAGCAACTGCTTTGCTGGGGCCAGTTTCACCATAAGTTTATCTGTTTGTATTCTGTTTCCTTGAATAAAGAATCAACTTTACTGCTCCTTTCCAAGTCTCTGTGCTGACCTATAGCTGAACCAGCCCTGACAAATGGCAGCCTCTAGCAGTCACTTTTAGTGAAAATGAAATTTGGGGAAAGTTACACATAACTTCATAGAACATATAGCTTGACTGTGATGGCCTGGGATTCCGATTCGGAGGATGAAACAGAGGAATCCCAGCCTGCACAAGAGTCCCCGCCTCCAGGGCCGGCTGAACTGGGGCAAGGCCTAGATGCTGAAGAACCTGCACCTGTGGCAGTGCATCAGGAGCTGGCCCCAGGTGAAACCCTTCTGGCCCCAGAGAGGCTTGACGACTCAGTGGCCACAGGTGAGCCTCCTCCAGGGCCCAGTAACCCTTCGGCCTCTCCTGATCTGCAGAGGCTTAGGGCAGAGAGGCGAAGGGAACTGGTTGCCCCCAGGAGGAGTGCTCGCCTTAAGGCCAGAGGAGGCGGGGCTCCTGGGGGCCGGGACCGCCCCTGGCCTTAGAAGAGGATAAAAGCCCAGTCAGCCCGGCCCCAGGTTGCGGGAGCAACGTCGTTGTTGGCTTCGGACCTTCCTGTGTTCCTGATCCCTGCTCGGCCTCCTGTTCCTGACTATCCGGTACTCCTGTTTCCTGCTCGGCTTCCTGTTCCTGACTATCCGGTACTCCTGTTCCCTGCTCGGCCTCCTGTTCCCGACCATCCGGTGTTCCTGTTCCCTGCACAGCCTCCTGTTCCAGCGTACCTGTTCCCCGCCCGGCTCTCTGCCTCGGACCTCGCCCCTCTTCGTGTGGACTCTGCTACACCCAAGGTACCTTACCCCCGGGACCAGCACATTGACCTTCATCTGGGAGTTATAATAAGGTTACCATTTTTCCCCCCTCAAAGAATCTGGGGACACTTTTTTCTTTTCTTTTTTTTTTGAAAAAGGAAAAAAGTTTTAAAAAAAGTTATATATATATATTTTTAAAAGAAGTAATACCTTCTCTTCTGCGGCCTTCCTCTGGGCCCCGGCGTGCTCCCTTGGAGTGCTAGCCGCCTTGGAGTAGGCTCGGATCAGTCCTGGGCTTGGCCACATGTCCTTTCCCTCCCGGTGCTCTCCTACCTCTCCATCTCAGCGGCGGTGGCGGAAGCAGCGGCGCAGCAAGGTTGGGGCTCCCCTCTTTTTTCTCCTTCCTCTTCCTCTTCCTCTTCCTTCTCCCTGCATTGTCTCCGGGGTTTTCCTGGGCCTGGAGTGCCACTGGGCAGTCAGCCGGGTGCTCTCACTCCCGGCTCAATTTGGGTCGCAGGGGGGCATCCCTGGTTCCCTCTCGGCAGTGGCGGCGGCAGCGGCAGTCTCAGCAGCCCAGAGCCAGCCTGGTAGCACAGTTGGCTCTGGCTGGCTTCAAGAGCTGCTCGCTGCTGTGGCGCCCACCGTTTTGCCTTGCCGGAAGTCCCCATATGATGTGACTTGTGCCGTTGAACCAATCACACAACATTCATTCCCTACTAATGAATCTACAACACTTAAAATATAAATCCGGGGACATTAAATGAAATCCGGGGACATTCTGGGGATGGATTTTGTCTGAGGACAGATTTGTAAATCCAGGGACTGTCCCCAGGAAACGGGGATGTCTGGTAACCATAAGTTATGAGGTATTCATGAAGAGATAAGAAGTCATGTGCACACATTTGTGTGTTAGTCCTATGTCCCAACATCCTGCAATTATGTTACTGGAATACAGCTAGCTGCATACTTCTGCTCCAGCTCATACTGAAAACCTGGTCGGTTTCAGTGAGGCAAAGGATTAACTGACAGTAGTCTCTTAGAAGTTAGTGTTACTCTTCTATCCTTGCTTTCATATTCTAATCCACAATCAGTGGAGCTTTACAAAGAATGTGTGGCCCATTCCACTGAGATCATGGAACCAGTTTTGCTTTTATCACTGCACAGCATTAGCTCTTTTTGTTTTTATAGAAAAAATGCCCCACAAGCTTCCGAAATCCCCCCCCAAAAAATGCCACAAAGCGGAAGAACAAGAAGACATTTTTCCTAGCTTACCTCCCCAGGTCGCAAGCCCTTAAAAATACCACAACTAATACTGTGGGTGAAGTGCAATATTAATTCCAAACCACCTGGCAGCAAGCTGTGGATTAAAGCAGTGCCCCTAATGTTGGGCTAATGTTCTGTGAATGCCATGCACAAATGCCAAAACAACTGGCTTCTTGTTTAAACAATGGACGTGTTGCTCTTGTTAGCCGGTGCTCTTAAATGTTCTCTTTTCTTCTTCTTCCTGGTATGCAAAACGCATGCAATGTGGAGAATTGCTTCAGCAGGGAGGAGAAAAAGACAGTAAACCTGTTCAATTAAAGCACATTATCAGAGCCAGCTGTTAAGGCCCCATGGATGCCAGGGGCTTTAGGAAAAGTAAATATCCTTAGCGAAAGAAGGCAGAGACACTCTGCCCTTGGAGGCAATACAAAGATTTCACTCTTACTGTACAAAAAGGGAGTCTTTGTCTTAGGCTGAATGCTCAAACAATGCAAAGCCCCTCAAATTTAGGGCCTAGTAAGTGTAAGCTTCTAGGGACACGGATGGCGCTGTGGGTTAAAGCAGAGAGCCTAGGGCTTGCCGATCAGAAGGTCGGCGGTTCGAATCCCCGTGACGGGGTGAGCTCCCGTTGCTCGGTCCCTGCTCCTGCCAACCTAGCAGTTTGAAAGCATGTCAAAGGGCAAGTAGATAAATAGGTACCGTTCCGGTGGGAAGGTAAATGGCGTTTCCGTGTGCTGCTGTGGTTCGCCAAAGCGGCTTAGTCATGCTGGCCACATGACCCGGAAGCTGTCTGCAGACAAACGCTGGCTCCCTCGGCCTATAGAGCGAGATGAGCGCGTAACCCCAGGGTCGGTCATGACTGGACCTAATGGTCAGGGGTCACTTTACCTTTACCTAAGTGTAAGCTTCTACAGATAACAGTTCAGTCTCTATCCACCCCTGCTGCAGGAAGTGACACTCTACAACACACACCTTCATTTGCTGTGCATTTGACGCATTTGCCGTGCATTTGACGCATCTGCACATCATTCTGCAAGTGGCTGCCTCTTTTTTCTCCTTCCGGAAATGCATATTCTATTCATATACTAGATGAATGGTGATCTAAATACAGGGCCCTGTCATTAGGCAAGGTGAAGGAGTTGCCTCAACCAGCAGATTTTGAATGTTGTAAAAGTGTAGCAAACTGTTAGTTATTTAATGTATTATTGTTGCAGGGAAGGCACAGCATGTTCTTTGGTCATATGCAGAGTGAGGATCCCTTCCCAGTTCCAGTGTGCTAGTCAGTTGCTCTCTCCCTCCTCCCATGGATGGTGGCTCTCCACGTCATGTGAGCCCTAGCCTTTCCCTCCTCCAGGCCAGCTCACCCACTACTGCAGTGTCCTTAGGGCACTCACAACACAGAACCCCCACCCACCCATTAGCCAGCCATATAACTCCCTTTTGTCTTGTGGAACTCTATGCTGTGCCATGAACCCCATTAGGATTGGTCGAACAGAAAGCAGAGAGCCCAAAATAGTTGGAGACAGAGGCAATGTCAGGTGGGGTCAACTAATGCTAATTTTGCCCCTATCTCCAGGCCTGCTAAGATCTACAATGCCAACACTGAGACTAAGGAGGAAGCTGGCAGCTGGGACAACTCGTTGGACTGAATGTAAGTAAGAAGGCAGGCAGTTGAAGGGCTGACTGGGGTTGGTAGGGCATTGTCCCCATTTGCCTGAACGGACCAGCTATCTCTGATTATGACCATATACCAAACCATCATGGGAGTTGTCCATATACATTTGGAGTGGCTTAAAAGTCATTTCAGTTGGGCAAGGATACAGTGTTAAAACTAAGCAAGTCTGGATGTGGTCAGATATATGGGTTGAAGACCATCCCTGATACCAATGTGGCAAACAAAGCAATCAGCAATGCATACTGATGTTAAGACTGGTCCTGATTGAACTAATATGATAGAAGACTCAGAAGATGGTGTTAGGCGTATTGTGCCTCTCTGTGATCACACTCACATTGGATAAGCACTGCTAATTGAAGTGAGAGTAATAATTCACTGTGCGTTCTTTGGTGCCAGGTTACAATGTAGCCCAATTTGATCTACTCCACAGCTGTGTCAATGCACTATTCAGAGGCAGTATTTCACACCTTTGACACAAAGACACTTTCCTGTGTGTCTATCAGAGAATTTAGAATGCTCAATACTTTCTACTTTTTCGCTGTCCAAATAAAACAAGTTTTAATCAGAGGATTAATATCTGGCTCTTCTTCTCTGCTAATTTGGGTTCCTATAAGCTGTCTTTAAGCAGCAGTCATCACTTGCCAAAATCCAGTTGAGAGAAAGAGCACTGCACCAATAAACTTCAGAGTGACTTTTTGCTTTACAACAGCAGCACCAACGACGAAAAATGGGGGGAGAAGTTCCGCTCTCCAAAACAGTTACTGTGGATCCTGGCAGTCTCTTGTTGCAAAGCAGTCAGACTGGCTGGCACCCCAAAAGTAGCTTCTTCATCCCAAAGACAGCTGCAGCGCAGGCATGACGACGCGCTTTGCCAGTCCGGGGAGAGCTGGCTGAAAGCTGTCAGAGCACACCCAGAGCCCTTGAATGCCAGAGTCAGGGAGGCCAGCTGTCCAATGACAGTAAACACCATTCCAGAAGCCGTGGGGTCAAGAGGGAAGAAGAAACACCCTCCATTCATGCAGAGCTTATGCCGGAGCTTCCAGAACAAGGCAGATACACATTACAGAGTTACACCTCCGAAAGGATTCAGCAGTGGCAAGAGCTTGTGTTTTTGTTGCAATACTGAATGGGTGGCAGCATGATGCAAAAAGGCTTATGAATAATTTTATGGCAAGTGAGGTGGCAGGAGGCATATTCACCTGGAGGGGAACTGAATTAGCTTCCTTGGGTTTTCAGGGAGCCCCCAAAGGAAAAGTGATGTAGCAGTGGTATCTGTGAACATGCAAGTTTCTGAAGAGAATTGTTCCTGCTTGTAAAAACGTCTCCTGTTTTCCAGTGGTCTTCTGATAGCTGTCTTTCCATGGCAAGGGCTGCTTGGAATCAGAGCTTAGGAAGGAGGTTTAGGCAGAATTAGAAATAATTTGAATTTTATCACACAGACAGACATAGTCTTCAAGTAGCAAACATTGAATATAATAATGATGACAACAGCAATCAAATAATAATAACTATTAGCAGAGGGAAATGTGGGAAAAACCCAATACAGGAAGTGACTGTTTTAGGTGCAACTGATAGGTGTGACCACACATGCGCTCATTGTGCCGAACCTGGAAGTGACCCAAAAAGGGGCAGAATGGGGCAGGGGCGGAACAGGATGGAATGGGGCAGGCCCCGCTGACATGGGGGGGGGGACACAATCCCTGCACAAATTGGTCACTACCTGTACATAAAAAATATGGCTGCATACATATCCCTGCTAGTTTCCTGTGTAGGACAGAGGATTTACACTGGATAGTTGTATTATGGCTGATCCATGGGGAGAGGTTTTTTTAAGGCTGAATATCCCCCGAGAGGGTCAATTACTAATCTTAGTTTTATTTTTTTTAGTTCATATCTCTATCTATCTATCTATCTATCATCTATCTATCTATCTATCTATCTATCATCTATCTATCTATCAATCTATCAATCTATCAATCTATCAATCTATCAATCTATCAATCTATCAATCTATCAATCTATCAATCTATCAATCTATCTATCTGTCATCTATCTATCATCTATCAATCTATCTATCTATCATCTATCTCTATCATCTATCTATCTATCTATCTATCTATCTATCATCTATCTATCTATCTATCTATCTATCTATCTATCTATCATCTAGCTATCTATCATCTATCTATCTATCTATCTATCTATCATCTATCATGTATCATCTATCTATCATCTATCTATCTATCTATCATCTATCTATCATCTATCTATCTATATCTATGATGCCATAGTTTGATAGTGACTTACTGATGAAGATAAAGATCTATATAAAATGTTGCTCTCCTATATTAAAAGGGAGCAAAATGACAACTTAAGGTGCCCTGATGTTTTTCCTCAATAAGTATGCAAATACAAGCATGTTGCTATTATGAATGGAGAGAGGGGGAGCCAGCATAAAGTACCTTATAATCACACAGAGAAGGCTATGGAGGTTGTACATAGAAGGTTGTTCTATACTAGGGAAGTCCAACTCCCAGTAGTCTGTGATCTACTTACAGTATAAAAAAAACTGGCAGTGATCTACCCATTGTCGTAAAAAGACTGGCAGTGATCTACCCAAAGTTGTGGAGCTTTTTTTAGGAAGCCGAAGTTGGGTGGGTTTTGTGTGTGTGTTGGTTTTTTTGCATTTTTGTAAGGAGATTGCTGAGGGGCCAGAGAGATCAACCAGGATCTACCAGAAACTCCCCATGATCTACAAGTAGATTGTGACCTACCTGTTGGACATGCCTGTTCTCCTGCCTGGAGATTCTGAGGACTGAACCTGGGGACCTTCTGCATATAAAGTAGATGCTCTCCAACTGAGTTATAGCTCAGTGATCATCTCACAGGCTAGGTCAACAACCCTTCCTCCCTGCGGCCCTCGTAAATGCAATTAGACCTCTGAAGTAGCATATCTGGAGGCCAGAACTACCATGAAATCTAATTGTGGCTGAATCACAGCACATGGAATTTAGGATATAATCAGAAATGTATTACTAAGTAGGATGAACCAGACTTTGGAATTGACTAATACGACCGCTAGATAATTTGGCCAGAATATGATTGCATTGTGCTTTTCTAGTTGTATGATGATCTCAGAAATGTGGAATATGTGGTTGCAAACTGCATGCAAATTCATCACCAGTCAATATATGGTTTGAATGACTGCAAGTGTGTGGAATTCCACTTACTCGTTGCTAGAAAACAATATTATTCTGAATGTGTTCATATTTTGTAACGAGAAGTTACAAAATACTACAGGGGTTCCATTCAATATTTCAGCCATAAACACATTTGGTAGATTAGATACAGCTTTGTGGGGAGGTTTGCCCTGAGAACCAACTAGAGGAAGTGCCTCATTAGGAAGGCAAGATCACTGCATGCTATGGCTTGTATCCAACTGTTATACCCATAGCAGACCCATTACATTATTGGTCCTAAGTGACGGCATGTCCGTTAATATCAATAGGTAGAACTTGGTAGGACTAACATTTGATACAACCCTAAGACTTAAAGCCATGGACTAGTCAAAGAACTGTCATCAAACCCAGGGCAACTTGTGTGCTGTCATTTCATTGAACAGATTAGATCAGGCATGGCCAAACTTGGCCCTCCAGCTGTTTTGGGAATACAACTCCCATCATCCCTAGCTAACAGGACCAGTGGTCAGGGATGATGGGAACTGTAGTCCCAAAACAGCTGGAGGGCCAAGTTTGGCCATGCCTGGATTAGATGACATCATCTGCTGCTGCTGTGCTTTAAGGAACTGAATGATCCCGAAGAAGCTCATATCATTAAAACATAGCAAAAGTGGTTGAGTCACAGCTCACCATTTCCCAAAGTAGATTACTAGCATGTTATGGATGCAGCCGTCGAATCACTTAGACAAATGCAGTCCAGAGGACTCCATTATCACATGTGCTATTTTGCTCATTGAAGTGAACTGTAACCTCTACAGAATTATCCCAAGGCTACAATGTGATAAAAGCATTGGCTGACTTTCACAGAATTTTTGGTGAGCAAACACAAATTACTTTAATGAACTGGCTGCTATACCACTGTGTTCTATGTCACAGAATTACAGTTATTCTATGAGTGCTGATAAATGGTATAATGAACCCCCACATATCTTCTCTATTTATAAAAGAGAGCCTGCTTTCTATGCAGGGTACAAAGTCTAATCAAGTGTTCAATATGTTACATGGAAAGCAGAGTTGAAATAGTTTCAAAAAGAATGTCAAAATGTCCAAAATAATGAACAATATCCACAATTTATTTTTGTTTTTTTTTTTAAGTGTATCAAATTTGAAATTTATCCCCCGCCACAAAAAATAATAATCCTAGTGCTAAAAGTTTGAATATGGTGTTATTGAAAATGCTATGATGTTCTGTTTCAGCTGATTGACATAGATTAAAAAATGTCACCATTGTTTCCCCAACACATTTGGTCTGTAAATAAGCTTATGAGTGTCATCATGATAGGGCTACTAAACAACTATCAAGTTGAAGGTTGAGTACAAAACATGTTTTGCCCAGGACTGATGTGAGGTGTCCGTGCTGCGAGGTGGTGGTATGTACAAAACAAATGATTTAGGTTGATCAGAGAAGCTACAGATAATGCTGCACGTAGCCATAAACTGAAAGCAAAATATGACTGCAGACCAATGGCTCAATGGATTTTGTTTTTGTTCTCCACATAACTGAACGCTATGTGTGAGAATGATTATTGTGGAGTGTTATGGCAGCACTTGAACTTGCCAATGCAATACAATCTTACTCTGCTTACCTCTATTGGGTGGCTGTAGAGAGCTTTTACATGCAGAACACTTTTCTAAAACTGTCTGCAAAAGATCTGATGAAGTTAATCATTATTATCCCTTTTCCTGGTGCATCTTAAACCAGTGCAAGCCCTAAAAATGTGTTTAGGGGGCGTGGCAGGGATGGGACCAGAAATGGGGGACTTATGTGGAATCCCAAGCCTGTTTAGCTTGGTCTGTGACCTGGGAACAGCACATAAATTAAGCTGGCAAAAAGGGTGGTTTAACTCAAACACTATTTAAATTCTTGTTTTCCCTCTTCCATGCATAGGCTGGCTCCAAAATTGAGTTTGGATCTGGTGTACTTTACCCCATCTTAGCTTAACATTACACCAGTTTTTTGTGTATAGGATTGCCCTGTGCGTGACTGAACATTTTTGGGAGTTTGAGGATTTTTATTTTTTAGTAAATCAGGCAGATCTAATGATGATAAAGGATAAGAAACAGAAATATAGTTATAGCTTTTTGCAAATGTAAGAAGACAGGTAAATGCATGATGCCTCAGAGCCTTCCCTGTGTAAAGGTCAGAGGGGGCAGGGTTTCTGTTGAGGCAGGGGATTAGCTGTGGGAGGAGCTTATCAGAGGCTGCAGGGCAGAGTTGAAGAAGGAGCAAAAAGGGTTTTCTTGTGTGTGTGTGTTTCTTTGTGGCTGATTAGCTGTTTTCCCTGTGTAAAGGTCAGAGGGGGCAGGGTTATACCCATCTTTTAGATTTAGGGGAGCTAGTCTCAAACGTTTGTGGGGGAGACCTAGGTGTTTTTTGTGTGTGTGTGTGTGGAGGGGAAGTTATTTGTCCTGTCCTCAAGCTTTTTATGATGGAGGACCTCTGTAGCCACCCCCAACGACATGATCTCAAGATGGAAGGGGAGGGAACAGCTGCAGTCGCCTGCGATTCCTGCGCAATGTTTGCCATCTTGCCAAAGGTTGCAGGCAGCTTTACCTGCAGCAATTGCATGTTGATTGCCCTTTTAAAAGACAAAGTTCAGCAACTGGAGGAACGTGTAGCTACGCTCCAAAGAATTAGAGAGCTGGAGCTCTTCTTGGAAGCAACAGAGCACACCGTCTCCACCAGAGAGGAGACAGGGGACTCCCCTGAGAAGGAGGATAGTTCAGCAACACAGGAGCCAGATATATGGAGAAACATGACTCAAAGAAGTAGGAGGCCCAGGGTTCACTCTGATTGTTTAGAAATACACAATCGCTTTGAGGTCCTCTCCCCTAGCATGGAAGACGAAGAGCAGACTCCATTTGAGGATCTCTCCCTCATTACAGTCGATCAGGTATATGAAGACGAGCAGCAAAGTCAGTCCTCAGGGAATCTGCAGGCGACCTTGGAACAGACAGCTCACAGAAGAACCCCGACCAAACCCAAGAGGAGGCGTGTAGTGGTGATAGGGGATTCCCTACTGAGGGGAACAGAAGCAGTGATCTGTGGGCCTGACAAGATGTCTCGGGAAGTGTGCTGTCTCCCCGGGGCTAAGATCCAAGATGTAACTGAACGACTGCAAAAAATCATAAAACCCACTGACGAATACCCCTTCCTCTTGGTTCATGTGGGAACCAATGACACTGCAAACAATAGCCTCCAGAAGATCAAAAGAGACTACGAGGCTCTCGGCAGGAAATTGAAGCAACTAAATGCACAAATTGTCATCTCGTCTGTCCTCCCAGTTGAACAACGTGGCCCAGGGAGAGAGGGGAAAATAGTGGAAGTGAACAGCTGGCTTCGCAAATGGTGTAAACAGGAACGGTTTGGATTCTTAGATCACGGACTGCAGTTTCTTGAAGATGGACTTCTGGCAAGTGATGGGCTGCACCTCACAACGGTTGGGAGAAATGTTTTTGCCAAAAATCTCAGAAACCTCATCAGGAGGGCTTTAAACTGACTAATGTGGGGGAGGGAGACAGTGCTCCTGAAGGTAGGAGTCTATCAATTAATGAAGATGATCATCCAAATGTCATAGACCAAATGGAGCAAACAGCACGCGGACCTAGTGGAGGGAGGAAAAAATTCTTAAATAAGAGACACGGGGGAATGATTAATGGACTTCAATGTCTGTACACTAATGCGCAAAGCATGGGAAATAAACAAGATGAGCTTGAGCTCTTGGTACAGCAAACTAAATATGACATAATAGGCATCACTGAAACCTGGTGGGATAAGTCCCACGATTGGAATGTAATAATGGGGGGATACAATCTATTTCAGAGAAACAGACCAGACAAGAAAGGAGGAGGAGTGGCGTTATATGTCAGGGATGTGTATACCTGTGAAGAGATCCAAGATTTAGAACCTCAAAGCCAAAGTGAGAGCATTTGGGTCAAAATTAAGGGAGAGAAGAATAACAGAGACCTCATTGTGGGAGTTTACTATAGATCCCCAAGCCAAACGGAGGACATAGATGCTGCCTTCCTGGAACAGATGGCCAAGCATGCAAAAGGAAGGGAGATAGTAGTAATGGGGGACTTCAATTACCCGGATATTTGTTGGACGTCAAACTCAGCCAAGAGCATAAGGTCAAACAGATTCCTCACTGGCCTTGCAGACAACTTCATTGTCCAGAAAGTGGGAGAAGCAACAAGAGGAACAGCCATTTTAGATCTGGTCCTAACCAATGTTGATGACCTGGTTAGTGGGGTAGATGTGGAAGGATCATTAGGCGCGAGTGATCATGCTCTTCTGAAGTTTACTATACAGCGGAAAGTAGCAGCCAAGCATACTAGGACTCAATTTCTTGACTTTAAGAAAGCCGACTTCATAAAACTTAGGGAAGTGCTGGGTGAGATCCCATGGACAGCAATACTAAAAGGAAAGGGAGTTCATGATGGCTGGGAGTTTGTTAAGAGGGAGATAGTAAAAGCACAACGTCAGGCAATACCAATGAGACGAAAACATGGAAGGTGCCTAAAGAAACCAGGGTGGCTATCTAAAGAACTTTTAACTGAATTAAGATTAAAAAAGGATGTGTACAAAAAATGGAAAAGGGGGGAAACCACCAAAGAGGAATTCAAACAAATAGCCAGCACGTGTAGACACAAAGTCAGAAAAGCTAAAGCACAGAATGAACTCAGGCTTGCTAGAGAGGTTAAAAGCAACAAAAAAGGCTTTTATGGGTATGTTCGTAGCAAAAGGAAGAACAAAGAAACAGTGGGGTCACTCAGAGGAGAAGATGGTGAAATGCAAACAGGGGACACAGAAAGGGCTGAACTCCTCAATGCCTTCTTTGCCTCAGTCTTCTCCGATAAAGAAAACAATGCCCGACCTGAAGAATTTGGAGCAAATGATTCAGCAAAGGAAACACAGCCCAGAATAACTAAGGAGATAGTACAAGAATATTTGGCTAGATTAGATGTATTCAAGTCTCCAGGGCCAGATGAACTGCATCCAAGAGTATTAAAAGAACTGGCAGATGTGATCTCAGAACCACTGGCAGTCATCTTTGAGAATTCCTGGAGAACAGGCGAAGTCCCGGCAGACTGGAGGAGGGCAAATGTTGTCCCTATTTTCAAAAAGGGGAAAAGAGAGGACCCAAATAATTACCGCCCAGTCAGTCTGACATCAATAGCAGGGAAGATTCTGGAACAGATCATTAAGCAAACAGTCTGTGAGCACCTAGAAAGGAATGCTGTGATCACCAATAGTCAGCATGGATTTCTGAAAAATAAGTCATGTCAGACTAACCTGATCTCGTTTTTTGACAGAATTACAAGCCTGGTAGATGAAGGGAACGCAGTGGATGTAGCCTACCTTGATTTCAGCAAGGCATTTGACAAGGTGCCCCATGATATTCTTGTAAAGAAGCTGGTAAAATGCGGTCTTGACTATGCTACCACTCAGTGGATTTGTAACTGGCTGACTGACCGAACCCAAAGGGTGCTCATCAATGGTTCCTCTTCATCCTGGAGAAAAGTGACTAGTGGGGTGCCACAGGGTTCTGTCTTGGGCCCGGTCTTATTCAACATCTTTATCAACGACTTGGATGATGGACTCAAGGGCATCCTGATCAAATTTGCAGATGACACCAAACTGGGAGGGGTGGCTAACACCCCAGAGGACAGGATCACACTTCAAAACGACCTTGACAGATTAGAGAACTGGGCAAAAGCAAACAAGATGAATTTTAACAGGGAGAAATGTAAAGTATTGCACTTGGGCAAAAAAAATGAGAGGCACAAATACAAGATGGGTGACACCTGGCTTGAGAGCAGTACATGTGAAAAGGATCTAGGAGTCTTGGTTGACCACAAACTTGACATGAGCCAACAGTGTGACGCGGCAGCTAAAAAAGCCAATGCAATTCTGGGCTGCATCAATAGGAGTATAGCATCTAGATCAAGGGAAGTAATAGTGCCACTGTATTCTGCTCTGGTCAGACCACACCTGGAGTACTGTGTCCAGTTCTGGGCACCACAATTCAAGAAGGACACTGACAAACTGGAACGTGTCCAGAGGAGGGCAACCAAAATGGTCAAAGGCCTGGAAACGATGCCTTATGAGGAACGGCTAAGGGAGCTGGGCATGTTTAGCCTGGAGAAGAGGAGGTTAAGGGGTGATATGATAGCCATGTTCAAATATATCAAAGGATGTCACATAGAGGAGGGAGAAAGGTTGTTTTCTGCTGCTCCAGAGAAGCGGACACGGAGCAATGGATCCAAACTACAAGAAAGAAGATTCCACCTAAACATTAGGAAGAACTTCCTGACAGTAAGAGCTGTTCGACAGTGGAATTTGCTGCCAAGGAGTGTGGTGGAGTCTCCTACTTTGGAGGTCTTTAAGCAGAGGCTTGACAACCATATGTCAGGAGTGCTCTGATGGTGTTTCCTGCTTGGCAGGGGGTTGGACTCGATGGTCCTTGTGGTCTCTTCCAACTCTATGATTCTATGATTCTATGATTCTATGATTCTAATATCTCAGTGAGCATAGAATAGTCTAGCATTTTGAACAATGAAAGGTTCAGTTCAGCTCATTTCTTCTCTGATACTTTGTTGATGGGTATAATTCAGGATTTGTTGAGCTCTTATATTACAAAGACTATAAATAGAACCAATATTTTACAAAAATCCTTTTATCCTTCAGGCACCAAATGCAAACACATGTCCTCTTTGAGTGGAAACCTTACTTAATCCAGAGATAAAAAATTCTGAATGTAATTACAATAGCTCTTATTTTCTTAACTGTGTGACCAATTATGAGGACAAAAGAGCCCAGTAAATAAATAAATAAATCAGAATCTCACCTTTTTAAAGTATACATATGACATGCATGTTTTACTTAAATATTTGCATATGACTTTCTCTAGGCTTAAGGCAGTTTACAAATGCAATAAAATAATATATAAAAATAGACACAAAGCCATAAAACTCTTCAAAGGGGGGGGGGGAGAGATCACAGCTTCCCATCTTATCAGACTCTGAAGGCCACTATAAATAAATGGGCTAGAAGGGAAGAGCAAGTCCTGACCTCAATAGGGAGGTTATTCCTTAGCCTTGCGGAGACATCAGTAAAGGCTTATCTCCTCCCTCTTGATGGTTTCACTTCCCACAGTGAAGATAAATGGTGCAGGGCCCTGTCTGAAGATCTTATAAGCTGTGGAAGGAAAGGGATTCTTTGGTGTGTTGGTTCCAAGTCATGAAAGTTTTTAAAGGTAAACATCTCTAATTTGAGCTGGGCACAGAACAATGCAGGCAGCCAAAGCATTTGCCACAAAGCAGTTGACCATATTTATCAGGATGTGAACAGTGGCTTCATGGACTAGCTGCAGCTTTCAAGCCTACTTCAATATCTGCCTTTGCATTACAGTAATCAGTCCTTGAGATTACAGAAGCATGCATAAGTGTGGAGAGATCCGTTTGCTCTACATTGGGGCAAGACCTGTGCAACAAGTGCATCTAACACTAAGCACTACTGCCCACTGTCACTCCAGGAGAACATTCAGGCTTCTTCTTTGGTGATCACGCGTAGCCAAGTAAGAATGAAAATGGTCTTAACAGTGAGTCCGTAAGTGACTGAGGAGGCCAATTCTGGATCCACACATCCTTCCACAGTGGGAACATAGGTTCCCGCATGGGAGTTGATCACAGTGAGGGTTTGCCAAGTGTGCCTTCCTCTTAGCTCGTTTCTCCTTTTCTCCCTGAGTTTGTGCTTCTTCAAAGTCCATGGCAACTTTGGTAAAGGCTATTCTCCAATTAGAGCACTCCAAAGAATGGAGTACCACTCTTCCCAAAGCAAGAGCAATACCCATTTCCTCTAAGGCATTGTAGAGCTGGATTGCCCATCCACGTCACCTCTGTCTAGTAATTCAAGTACAGTCTTTTTATTGTTGTTTTACTTAGGACATATGAACTAGTGATACAACTTCCACTTCTTCAAATTCAAGCATGGCTTATATATGACACATTTGACTTGTTGGCTCTGGAGTCTATGTGTAAACTTCTGAATATATATAGATATGCATATAGATATATGGTTCTTTAGAGTTTTTAACCTGTTTATTTTGTGATATATGATTGCTACTGCTTCCAGCACTGGTCTGTTTCTGCAGCATGATCACCCCCCCCCCCAAGTTCTGTTTAGGGCATGGTGGATGAGATCAATGGCTTCTGTGTCAGTGTTTGACCACTCCTTGGTAAGGGTCTGTATCTCAGCTTCCCATTGCTCATATAACTATGAGGGAGTTGTTGAAATGGTTTGCTCTTGTAGGTTGATAAAGATACTTCTACACCCCTCCCATTCACTGAAGCCTGAACTGCCCCTCTGTTCAGCTGGAAGCTGAAGGCAATGAGACTCCAAGGATGGGTCTGATCAAGCATAGGCTAGAGCTCAGGTTACACTCTATTCGATGAAAGTGGTGGCAGTGGTGGAAGTAATACAATTGTTACTTCTCCATCACCATTAAATGGAGGCAGTTCTTAGAGTCAGATAATTGTTATAAAAAGTGCTTGGGTGGAGAGTTGTGGTGTGAGGACCCGACCCCTGCAATGTGAAATGAATACACGAGGACACAAAAATAAGGTTAATGGGCAAGGAAAGGCCACAACTTTATTGATTACAGCAGTGAAACGGTATTGGCTTAGGCATTGGATGTCTAAAACAAGGGGGGTTTATTCACCAGTAGGTGGAGCCTGTTGATGCTCATCCAACTATAGGCTCTCCCCTGATGTCACCGAGGGTCGTGCCATGGCCTCCCACCAAGCAGGCATCAGACAGAATACACGACCGCCAGATTCCTTTAACGCGACGGGACAAAGGTGAATGAGGCCGAGGAGGGGCTGGCGCCGCAGCACATAGGCTGCAGAAGAAACGCCCCCTCGGAGGCACCTGGTTGGGTGCCCGCCGATGGGGGCGGGCGCCAGACAGGTGAGGGAGGGAGGCGGAGCTCGGGCTCCCACCCACAACCACTCCCCTCCCTTCCAGGGAGGAGAGTCTTTGCCATGCTAGACCTCTCAGCTATGGTTTCCATAGGGGACTGGGAGCACTGTGATTCAGTGGTTTGCTCCTACCTGGAAGGTCAATCGGAGAAGGTAATACTGGGAGATGCTTGGCTTAATGACATTTGCATTATGTGATCCAATAATTCTCAGTCTTGAAGAAGACAAGAGGTATTATTGGTGGTGGTTCATCTGACTTGGAAGGTGGTTTTGTCCTGTTTTGGATTTCCCCTGAAGGATCAGGTTCACAGCACTTTTTTTTTACTTGATGTGCATATTGTAAATCAAGTAAATTAATTTTTTAGAAATTACTAACATAAATAAGCAATGACATTATTCAGGAATGTAGTCAGATATCATAGCTACTTGGCCACCAATTCTCAATGCATATAAATGTGTCATCATTCTAAAGGAGTTCATGGTTCCCCTGACATAAACTATTCATTCACATGACCTGTTGACATCATATCTGAGCAGCTCTACCACAGTATTTCAAAGAGGCTAAGAAAGTAGTTTTAATTATTTAGAACTTGGATGGTCTCTGAGCTGATATGGCTAAAGTCACATGTAAAGTCTATGGAGTGTGGTGCTTCCAGATTACAGATCAAACAACAGAGGATGACTATTACCTGCCTGTAATCTGTGGTGGAGGCACCTGATTGGCCACTGCTGGAAGCAAAACGTTCACCTAGATAGACATGGATCTGCCTCAGTAACACAATACTTATGCTCATATGCAGGGAATGGATATATAAACTAGATTGCCTTTCATCTTTCTGGGGTTTGACTGCCTATCTATGCACCAATTGCTATTGGTCATATTGTTATCTTCATCTTTTAAATGCCGTTAAACTGTAGATTATTCAGGGGAGACAATTCCCCCCCCCCCTTGTTCTTTGTTGGAAGCAGATCCTTTGATCTGCAGTGCAAATGGTGGGCATTCCAGATTGACGACAGATGCCGGTGTAATGCCAGTAAAAAAAAGCAGGGTGTCCTCCTCTATCATTTGAATGAATAGTATTATACAAGGCATATTTTTATAACCCCCCCCCTACCCCTGCCCCTGGATGCTTTTCTTAAAGGCATGTCCGAATCATCTCAGTTGCTAGCATTGCGTCATGGTTATTGGAGGGCATTTATTGGCTTTCTATAAACTTCTAAGACTGTAATTGTATCTTATTCCTTTATGCCAAATATCAGCCAATAGCAGCTGGCTGCAAAGCTGCTTAATCTCCCAGAGGACTCTGGTTAGAAATCCATGACTCACAACTCTACAAAGGATAGCTAGACAAAATGCCTTGAAACACTGGGCTCTGAGTACAAATTGCCCCACGCAGCTGCTTAAGCTTTGCACTGTAGAATAAACTCCTTATCTATCCGGTCTTATCTGCTGTTCTTTCCACAGTAGGAGATGCCATTTGGCAGGGTTGCATTTTTATTTTTTATTTTTAATATAGCTAAACCCCTTGAAAATGGGGGGGGGGGGTATTTTATATATTTGTAGTCTCATTCTAGTGACATTTTGCCCTTCAGAAGGCAGACTTCCATGCTAGTAATCTTAGCCTGCAAAGTCAACTTCTGCAAAGAGAGTTTTTTGAAATGATCAATATTCTCCTGTAGTGGGCCTACATAGATGTTTTATGTAAGCCTTTTTGAATTTAGCACTTTAGTGAGCAAGCCTATGCTTTCTGGGGAGGGGGCAGCTGAGGGACCATCAGATGCTGTGGATCACCCTCTTTTCCAGCAGAGAAGGAGGTTTGCAACTGGAAGTGGAGGTTGCTGTCTGTCAGAAGCCACCACAGCATGATGGAGATAATATCTGCCCCTGCTGCTGTGCTGCTGGCAGCAGTCTGTTTGCAGTGGTCTTGAGAACAGGGAATGTTTGGGATGTGGGTGGCACTGTGGGTTAAACCACAGAGCCTAGGGCTTGCCGATCAGAAGGTCGGCAGTTCAAATCCCCGTGACGGGGTGAGCTCCCGTTGCTCTGTCCCAGCTCCTGCCAACCTAGCAGTTCGAAAGCACATCAAAGTGCAAGTAGATAAATAGGCACCGCTCCGGCGGGAAGGTAAACGGCATTTCCATGTGCTGCTCTGGTTTGCCAGAAGTGGCTTAGTCATGCTGGCCACATGACCCGGAAGCTCTCTGCGGACAAACGCTGGCTCCCTCGGCCAGTAAAGCGAGATGAGCGCCGCAACCCAAGAGTCGGTCACGACTGGACCTAATGGTCAGGGGTCCCTTTACCTTTACCTTTTAAGCCTCCTCATTCCCCTGAAACCTAGTACTGTGTCAACCCTGGAGAGTCTCTCCTACTGGAGTCCACTGGAGGAAAGGTTTCAGGTGTGGGGGATCCTCCCTTCACTGGAGTGAGCTTGGAGAGATTAGGAAGTAGCATTTTCTTCACCTTGGGATCTCCTCCCACCATCACCTTAGGAATGCTCAGAAGGGCTATTCAAAGCACTTCAGTATAATAGATATTATCCAATGATGTCCCTCACTGGACATCATTATTTGATTCAGTGAAGGCTTTTACCTGCAGAATGAGTGACACCTTTTGTTGCCCATTTTCCCTGCCCCCTGTCCCCCCACATCCAAAATCAGCACTAGAGGATCAAAGGGCCCTTTGGAACAACATATGTATGAACACACACTCACACAAGACTGCTATTGGTGCAAGGTTTGGTTGCAGCTCTGGCCACCTACTGTCCTTTTCAAGTGTAAGCAAAACAGTTCCTTTCTCTGTCATCTTCCCAACTCAAAAGGATGATGGGGATATAAAGGGCTTCATAGTTATATAAATGCAAGTAGGAGGTTGTGAGCAATTGGTGTGGGGAGGGGAACAAAAGAGAGCAGTGGTGCTCCTTTGAATGCCAGCACTGATAATCAAAAACATGGTACCTTCACTGCACAACCGAGAGAACTCCTCTCTCTCTTTCTCTCTGAGAGAGAGAGAGAGAGAGAGAGAGAGAGAGAGAGAGAGAGAGCAAGCACTTGAACATGAACTTTAAAAGCAGACACTGCCCTCTCCCCTCTTTTCCCTCAGATCCCAATTGAAAAATAAATATTTTTCATGGCTAGGTTACATACTTCTGCTTGCCCTCTCGAGTCCCCAGATTCCTTGTTTGAACACCATTAATCCACATTTACATGGTTCATTCAGGGGGCCTATCTATCAGCATTAAGTTTAACTCTAGCAGATGAGTAAATACATGAATTCGCATGACCGTGTATCTATTTCGGTCTAGCAACTTTCACTCACTGTCTTCCGAAAGCTCGTTAACTCTTTATGTTGAACTTCCAAACATATTACTTCATTTCAGCATTACTTACTGATATCACTGGGGTAATCCATAACTCACATGATACTGTATTCACTCCAGGAACAGTTTATTCATTGGTATGCAGTTAAGTGATTGAATGACAGAATATACTAATTTTAATAGGGAAAAATAAATAAAGTTACAAGATACTCATCCAAAAGCCCATCATCCATTATTTCATAGTCAATTACTATATGTCTAATTGAAATAATGTTGGAGATACAAATTAAATTTGTTCAGATATGTACAAGTGCTAGGACTCATATATCTTCTCATTTTTTCTGTGGCTCTGACCTCCAAACCCACAGGCCCTTCAATGTATTTTCTACTATAGTTCCCAAAACCATTGCTATCAGGGCAGTGGTGGGACTGGCTCTGCCACTGCAAATGTATCAAGCTCCTTGCTGACTTGCTCCCCCCTCCTCTTGGTAACCATCAACAATACACAGTGTTGAGAAGTTAGGTCAGCAATGCAGCCCTGCTTGCATCACCCCACTGGCTGCTAATTCAGCTGGGAAGACACAGGACTGTCATGGACTGGTTGGACATAGAGGAATGGTGGGAGGAACCAGCTGGGGAACCCCTAAGGGAAAAAGGCTTAGAGTCCGGGGAGTAGTGGTGGGGAGACAGTGAAGAGTGGTCAGAGGTTGAAGTCTGGGAAGAGGAGGTGTTGGAAGCTGCAGCAGTAATGGGAGCTGGGAGAGTCTGTGGCAGAGAGCAGTCCAGATTCAGAGGCAGAAGTGGAGCCTGGAGAGAAGTGGGGCCAAGAGGCAGAGATGAGTCAGGCTGGTGAAGAGTCACAGGTGTCTCCCCCTCCTGCTGCGACAAACTCCCCTACCCACTTGTCTCCCAGGACCAGAAGAGACATGAAAGGGGAGAAGGAGAGATTGTTGACATGCAGACACAGTCTATGATTGCTTGGGAAAAACCCTGGAGAGGAGAGGACTTAGGCCGCTGTGGGAAGGCAGGGACCTTCAGTCTCAGCAACTGCTTCAATGGATTGGCAGGGCCAATCCTACTACTAGGCAGAGTGTATCAATTCCCCTCAGACAGCAGATTTGGGGGGCTATTAAGGAACAGAAAGCAGTCCACTGGGATTTTCTGCTTTAGACGCTAAAATATGTTGGGCCATGTCTAGGAGACAGGATGGATAAAAGTACAGTGGTACTTCAGGTTACAGACGCTTCAGGTTACAGACTCTGCTAACCCAGAAATAGTACCTCGGGTTAAGTACTTTGCTTCAGGATGAGAACAGAAATCGCGCAGCAGCAGCACGGCGGCAGCTGGAAGCCCCATTTAGCTAAAGTGGTGCTTCCGGTTAAGAACAGTTTCAGGTTAAGAATGGACCTCCAGAACGAATTAAGTTCTTAACCCGAGGTACCACTGTAATATCATACATTGTGAAACCAAGAGAAAGGCCACAGCTATAGTGAATTCTAGCATGGAGACTGCCTTATCTCAACACCTTCCCAGCTAAATGGTTATTATGTTGGACAAGAGGGGTACACACTTGTCTTTAATTCCGTATAATGCAGATCTCGTACAGCTAGAAAATAACTGTTATGTTTTAGTTCAAGTTAATAACCATCATATTGGAGAAAGCAAGTGTGAGGCATAAATGCCAAGGTCCTAACAATTGGCTGATGCAGCAGGTACTTTGCCCTAGGCTGCATTGCATTATAACAGGGCCTCCTGGTGCACCAGCAATGCATAGGGATCTGGACCCAGATGAGAGTGATTTGCTTTTGGCTTTCCATTCGCTATCTGGAAATAAAATACATAAGGCCTGAAAATATGTTCACCAAGGCACTTTGTCCTTTGGGTTGCCAGGGACAAGTGAAAGAAAAATATCAATGTGATACAGAATGTTAACTATGCATGAACATCTTAATGGGACAAATGTGAAGCAACATTTAAAAAATACATATTCATGTGATCAGTTCTATGAAAGAAGGCAGCTCTGTCATTTGTAACCTGATAAAAACAGATTCCAGTGTTACCACACTGCATGCAGAATTTGAGAAGAGATTCTAAATCATCTTGGAATAGATACAATAGTCCTTAATGTCCAAGGTCTGATTCCCTTTCTGGTGCTCAGTCAAAGTACCATTATTCTCCCACAGAAAACATTTCCTCCTGGATTGGATTGGATAAAAATTTGCCTCCCTCCACTTGGCCCTGCTTCTAAATTATGAAACTGTTTACTGGTTCATTAGATTCCCACAGTCCTAGCATAGCTCAGTTATCCTATATATGTCTCAGAAATACATTTACACATAATTTACAAATTATGAAACTGTTTACTGGTTCATTAGATTCCCCCAGTCCTAGCATAGCTCAGTTATCCTATATATGTCTCAGAAATACATTTACACAGTACAGTCCTATACATGTCTGCTGAGAATCAGTTCCATTGAGATGACCTAAATGACTGTGCATTAGAACTGTTGATCATGGAACAAACCTAAGAGAAGGTGACACTGGACTTAATTTTAAGTGGTGCTGAGGACCTGGTGTGAAATGTGTTATTGAACTGACTGGGATCAGAGACCATGGTGTTGTCAGATTTAACGTATATGCAAGTGGAAGTTCAATACCAGATCCAGATGACACCCACCCAACCATTCTTAGTAAAATCAAACATGAAATTGAAGTTCTAACATAAATATGCAATTTGTTCTTGGGTTCAGCCTCTATACCCGAGAACAGGAAAGTTGTCAATGTAACACCAAGGGATCCAGAGGGGATCTTGGAAAATGCAGGGGGCTATTTTAATGTCTGTTTCAGGAAAACTGGGTTGAAAGTATGATCAAATATAGAATTATCTGGCATATAGAAAAACAAGCAAGTCCTTTCTAACTAAGCATTTACAGTTATTTGTGAGAGGCAATAAACATGCGAATGGGGTGATCAAGTAAGCACTATGTACCTCAACTTTCAAAATACTTTCAATAAAGTTCATTACCTAAGGTCCCTGAGTAAGCTCAATAGTCGTAAGAAAATAATACAGGTTTTCTTATGGATCGGTAATTCGTTAAATAATAGGAAGTAGAGAGTGGAAATAGATGAAGAGTTTTCACAATGGAGAGGAGTAAAAACTGGGTATGTCCCAAGTATTGGAATAGGGACTTGTGTTTTTCAAACTGATATGGCTGAGGTGGCCATGTTTGTTGATGACGCCCAATTGTTCAGGGTAGTAAGAACAAAAATGGATTGTGACTAGCTCCATAAGGGTATCTCCAAACTGGGTTGATGGACTTTAAAGCTTCCACCAAACTAACCAGGTAACAATCTTATGCTTAAATATGTGCACCGAGTTCTTCTGTTTGAGCTCTTTTTGACAGGTACAACCCTGTCTCTCTTCTACAACACATACACAGAGAACAAAGAAATGTATATACTCCTTTGGAAAAGAAGTAGAAAGCAATTTGAACATGATTTTTGGTTTTGCTTGTTTGGAGGGTCCCATGTTTTAGGAAGCAGCTTTCCTCTCCCCGCTCCACCCCACATGCTCAAACTCCTCCTGCTTCCCTATGGAGAAAAGTTTCATGTGGCAGAAAACAATGTAAACCGTTATTTATTAGATTTTTTTTACTACATTTCATACTTCGAAATGAGATGGAAAGGCATTTTCATGACTCACTACCAAATTTACAAAAGCATGACTGAAATTATCATGGCAAAACATTCCGGAGAGCGGCAAACATTGTTGCAAAAGAACACAAAAAGACAGAATGCTTTAATTATAAATCAGTTCAGTAGATTATCTTACCTCTTACAACTTACCTTGTCATCTTTTGGGGGGCAGGGCTTGTGGTCACTGCAGCTTCTTATTCGACTTGTCATAAACTCCCATTTTCCCTATTCAAGAATTGCTTTCAAAGGTCATGAACCTAAGAGGCCTTAGCTCCCTCTGCCTGAAATAATAAGAAGCATGACCTCACTCCATGCTCATGATTCCATCATTGTAATGAGTTATGAGGAATTTGTGTGATTTTTCTCTGGTGCCAGCTCTATTATGCAAACCTTTGGATCATTAGCAAGTTTTGAAGGCTCGCCAGTGGCTGATCATGCTCTCTGCATCTGGTGGGATGCAGATGCCCCATCCTATAGCTCAATGGTATCATGTAGGAATTGCATGTGGAAGGAACAGTATATTTGAAGGTAAACCAACTGTGCACAGCCTGTTCTATAGCTTTATCTTTCTGGCACTTTGGTACAATGTATGGAAAGTTGCAACAGTGATTCTAGTACATGAGCTTTGAGGACATGTTATATGCTGTCATTTTGTGTCAATGATCTTAATGCAGAATTCTGAGTGAGGGAATATTGATGTGCAGTGTCATTCCCTTATGGTTCAGCTGGTTTTATTGGCCCTGAATTATGTTTTCACTATGCTCTCACTGTGATATTGTACAATGTTTTATCTATTGTTCCATGCCTTGAGAATCTTGCATTGAAAGGCAGGCTAAATGAATGGTGAAATACGTCACAACCTAATCCTGATACAAGTTTGCTGTGTTTCCACTCCATTTCACTTACAAGAAAAATGAATGGAATTATTAAGAAGCATTCTTAAGATACACTCTGGTTACAAAATACGTTTCCTACCCTTTAACAGCTCTTTGGTGCCTATAAATAAATCCATTAAACACACCACCACGCTGTGCCTTCTGCATCTGGTTATGTCATTTTCGTCCCTGGTATCATTTCATCCTTAATGACCCTGCCATACTTTCCCACTACAAGTCCAAAGTGGACATGCTAAGTGAAGTTATGCTAGAACAAGGAGTTGGAAAAACTGAAGGCGACGCCTGCCCAGAGCAGTTATTTGACCACCTGTGTTTAGTGTGGTCCCTCCATAAAGTCTTATTTTTCACTTCAATGAATAGTTATAGGCTAAAGTGGTTGATGTACTCAGGAATGCCGTACTGTAGCCTATGATGGCCATATTCTTTAGACCTCCATGAAATATTTGGGATAGTGATTTTACAAAGAAGGTTTCACAAGATGCCAGATTTCTCTATCTCTCCACCCAGCCACCCATCGATCGATCTGTCTGTCTATCTGTCTTTAATTATGTTTGAATTGACTCAGGGTGGATTGAAAAATCAAGACAGCAATGCATGGGGAACAACATTGCCCTTATCCTTTAAATTTTTTAAATGTAACATCTCCAAGACAAAGGGGACAGTGTTCCTGCAGACGTGAACTCAAAGATGGATTATCTAGCCACACTCCTAGAACCTAGAACATTTTACAGGTGTCTCTCTGTGTCCAAAATTTCAAACACATTTACTTAGAAATAGGTTTCCACTGAAATCCACAGGGCTTCCTTTTACCTGAATGGGATAGGCTCAGGTTGCAAGTCAATGTGAAAGAGGGTATCTGTGTTTGTTTATTTGCTTAATCTAAGCCTAAACTCACCAGATAGATTAAGGACAGAAAATCTATTTCCAGTACCAGCATTTTATGTAAGCCTGGTGTCAGAAGGCTGGATCCTCAAGAAACTGCTGAGAGACCCCCACTGTTGATGCCTCTGCCCTGGGCCCTCTTTGCTGGTGCTTGCCAGTGCTGCTTAGGCTGCCAGCCCTCTTCCTCAGTAAGCCAGCCTACACTCCTACCCCATCATTTGCAGGAATAGCACTCCATTACTGGCTGAAGGGGTCTCTCTCTTGCCCTGATGTTCTTCCTGGGATGCAGACTCACAATGGTGATTGACCTTAGTTATTGCAGGAGGAACAGAGGCCTGGTTAATCCTTCACACTGTAGGTTTAAGGCACCTCAGAGATGGTACAGTCTAGTGTGAAGAGACTTCCTGTGCCTTTCTGCCTACTTCAGCCATGCAGTCACAAAAACACAGGCTCAAAGCGAAAAAGAGGGTTTTGTGCTGTTGCAGTTGATACCAGCCAACTGTGTGGGGAAACCACTTCACACAAAGAGCTTTCCCACATCAATTGACACCTATGCTATCCTGTGTTCCAGCAGCAACTACTACGTCCCTAGAGTAGCATTTGAATTGTGTCATAATCCTTATCACTCCTTTGTGCTGTTCAGAGGAGCCATGTCCTCCCTTCCTGAGAAAAGTTCCATCTGAGTCCTGAAAATCTTACCAGGTTGAGTTCACTCCTGCACAGAACGCAACACAGTTTCACTGTTGCCTGACTCACTTTGATGTGGGCATTCCTCAGATTGTGTGCACATCAGCATTAACACTAAATTGTGCCGCTTGCTCATCTGCACTATGGTATGCCAGGCAGTACGTGTGGGTTAATCTCTGTTTATCCTTATGAGACATTGAGAAACAATGTCCCCAAAGGGATGCCAGCAAAAGGTCTGGAACAACACTGATCCGCTCCCTGGATTCTTGCCATTCTCATCTCCCATCATGAAGGATGGGCATTACTCACCGGGCTAGGGAAGAAAAAGTGACCAGGCTGCAAGCTGAAAACCATTATCCAGAGAACAACCTGTTCCAGCCATTGTAGCAGACTAGTGCAGAACCCACCCTTTTTAACTCTGCTTTATTGTTACGTTATATGTCATGTTGCTGTGACCTGCCCCAGGATCACTTGTGACGAGGGCTATGATGTAAATCCCATATATAAGATTTTTAAAAAACCAAATTCCAGCAAATTCCGTTAGCTGGAAGCAAAAAGAGGGGTAGAGTGCTGCTTCCCATGAGCATCTGGTTGGCTGCTGTGAGAACAGAATGCTGGACCAGACGAGCCACAGGCCAGACCCAGCAGAACAATCCCTATGTTACATTCTTCCATACTTCTGCTCCAGCTGCCTCCACCAGAGAAAGTGAGGCAGGTAACAAATAGTGGAAGGGCCTTTTTGGTGATGACCCCCTGGTTATAGAATGGCCTTCCCAGGGAGGTTTGCTTGGCCTTTTCGCTGCTAGATGGGGGGGGTGCATTTTGTGGCCTTGTCTCTTTTTCTGAACGTTTAGATGTGGCAGCCATTATGCTATGCCTTCTCAGCAGCCGTTTTGTGACTGGTGCCCAAAGCACCTTTCTCAAAGGTGAGGCTCTCTGGAGGTACAGTGTGGTCTCTTCATTCACATTGTTCATGGGATCCTCTTGGTGGAAGTCAAACCATCCATTTTGTCACTTTTGCTGACAGTTGGGTGACCCCCTAGAACAGAATGGAACATGGCACGGAGGGTTATAGTAGGTAGGGGAGTGTTGTGAGAGCCAGGTGTCCTGACTTGTTGCTTTCCTCTAAGGCAAAGCCACTGTTGATACATCTAACTGATTTTTAGATGGGGAGCAGGTCATGTCCCCTTTGAACTTTGCTCCAAATTGCAGCCTGTTCACTTTGACCCATAGAACTCAGTGGCTTCCACTGAGAATGGAGCCTAGTATTTGCATAGTCCGGCCCCTTCATTTACATCATTTCTCCCTGGGTTCCATTTCTTGGTTATTATAGTGTGTGTGTGGAATCCTTGGATGTGGTGTGTGTGTGTGTGTGTGTGTGTGTGTGTATACATATACATATGTCTACTTCAGGACAAGATCACCATGCCTTATCACAGCAAGATAGAAGACTGGAGAATTCTATATAAGGTTCTCCTACCCAAAAAAATTGTGGATCAGCTATCAGATTGATAATTCCAGGAAGCTAACCCCTTTCACATATCTTTTAAGTGTAATCCGTCTCTAGCCTTTGATTAATTATGTGCTCTTTTAAGAGAGCAACAAATGCCCATCCACTGAGAAGAGTAAAAATATCCACATGAAACCTGACTCCAGTCAACACAGCATTAGTATCTCAGCTATCAAAGTAGCTTTCCTAGTCATGAGTTCCATCCTCCAGATTCCTGCTAATGATAGCCTACAAAGAGGGCCTGAATGCAGAAGAATGTGTGTCACTGAGGACATTTTGCTTATACAGACTTACCTTGACTTGGACCTTGCATGCCTCAAAATTACAATCTGCAAACAAAAATATCCAATTGCAGTGTAACTTGTAGGGGAATCCAGCCACCCTGATCTGTCGTGCCGGTTGGGATTTGGATAGAGTGGAGGTCTATTTCCACCCAGCCCTTCCCATCTCTGCCAGTCTCTGCTGGAGGGAAACCCCAACAGTACGAAGAGCACCAGTGCACCTGTCAAAAACAGCCAGTGGCAGCCAGCAAGAACCCCTGGTGCGGGGTGTTTTAGGAGAGGGGCTGGACCATCACTGGATCCTGAGTGGACCCTGCTGCCATCATGTGATGGCAATGTGCCCAGTCTGGGCCTCTTTGTTGTGCCAGTCTGGGGCAGCAATGAAACATTCCCCCCCACACCTTCTGAACTGACTGGCATGAGCACCAGAGTGACACTATTCCATCAAGCCTTGCTGCTGCTGGCCACGGATTAGGATTGCACCCTTAGCTGCTTAATATGTTAGTCATACATAATATAATACCAAAACAGAAATTCATCAGGTAAATAATGCAAATTATGCATCTTCAAATGGGAAGGGACAGCAAAAGTTGTCCTGTTCTTAAGCAGCTCTGAGATGGGCAGATTTATTATTACTGTTGTGCCATTAATTCTTTTTCTTTCTCTGTAGTCTCAGTACTTACCTAGGTGGAGATCTTATATCACAAACCTATTTCTGTAAGGAGTATCAGTGTGGAAAGTCGAGATGATGCAAAGAGGGTTTTTTGCCCTGTATTTAATAGGAATATGTATTTATTCTAAGCTTTGTTTCAAGATATTTGGAACAATTCATATTAAAGAATATTCCATAGAAGTTGTTGGAGACCTTCCAGACAAACATTATTTCTAAGGCTAGGCTAGGCGGGTTATTAATTTATTTATTTATTTATTTTCATTCTTAGTGTTATGTACTGAAGTTCTCACCCTGGGCCAGCAGGGGGATACTGTATATAGTTATGCGAAAGAAGGATTGAAAGTGACGTTCAGTGATTGGATAGTTTTAGAAAGCTGCTACAGTAACGTTGTACTGGAGCTCTGTATAAGCAGGCTGACTGAGGCCTTCAGTTCAGTTCTGTTCTGGCCTCTGAATAAACAAGAGCTGTTTGAAGAAATCGCAGCGTTGTCTAATATGTTCACTCACAACTTAACACTTA